>NW_024870989.1:2062500-2652500 GCF_019054845.1 Dipodomys spectabilis | reverse complement strand
GCTCATGAGATTCTTATCCTCAATTAACCACCAGAAAACCAGAAGTGGGCTCTGGCTCAAGTGGTAGAGCACTTCACTTGAGCTGAAGAGCTCAGGGACAGTACCCAGAGTTCAAATCCCATGACTTACAAATAAAAAGAAAGAAAACAAATGAGTGACCAGAGCCAATGGCTCATACCTGTAATTCTAGCTAGTTAGAAGGCTGAGATCTGAGGATCAAGGTTCAACACCAGCCTAGGAAGGAAAATCTATGAGATTCTTATTTCCAATTAACCACTGAAAACCGTAAGTGACAATGTAACTCAAAGTGTTAGAGCACTATCCTTGAGCACAAAAGATCAGGGAGAGGATCCAGGACCTGAGTTCAAGCCCCACAACCGACCAAAAAAAAAAAAAAAAAAAAAAAAAGGAATGAGAAGCCACCTTAATGAAATAGCTAGGCAAGTACAATATACAGAATAACTCCTCCCTTCCTTCTTTTCTTCCTTCTATTCCTTCACATCCTTTCCCCCTTTCTATCCTAGAACTTAAACTCAGGGCCTCATGCATTTTAGGTAGGTACTTTACCAGATGAGCCATACACCTGCTTTTTTTGGCTTTAGTTATTTTTCTTTCTTTCTTTCTTTTTTTGGGGGGGGGGTCCAGTCGTGGGGCCTGAACTCTGGGCCTGGGCACTGTCCCTCAACTCTTCACTTGAGCCACAGCGCCACTTCTGGCTTTTTTCTTTTTGCTTATGTGGTGCTGAGGAATCGAACCCAGGGCCTCAGGCATGCAAGGCAAGCACTCTACCACTGACCACCTTCCCAGTCCTCATTTTTCTTTTGTTGGTTATGTAACTTGAACTCTGTGCCTGGGTGTTGTCCCTGAGTTCTTCAGCCCAAGGTGAAGGCTCTACTGTTTGAGCCACAGTACCACTTCTGGTTTTCTAGTGGTTTATTGGAGATATGAGTCTCACTGGGCTGCCTGGCCTGGCTTTGATCTGTGATCTTCAGATTTCAGCCTCCTGCGTGGCTAAGATTACAGGCATGAGCCACCTGCGCCTGGCTTGGCTTTAGCTATTTTTGTGGTAGGGTTTTATGTCTATGACCAGACCAGCATGGACCATAATCCTTCTTTTTACCCTTTCTGAGTAGATGAAATAAGAAGCACAATGCATTGGGTTCAATATTGATTGAGATCCAATATTTTGAATGTTTTTCCTGGGCTAACATCAAATCATAATCCTCTCTGTATCTGTCAAGACCCAGCAGCTAGCATTACAAGTGTGAGCTCCCATCCCTGGCTCAAATTTCTGATGACTAAAACATCTGAACAGAGTTTTAATAATTTTAAATGTTGAATTTGGGGGCAATGGGTGCTCTTACTTGCCTAGTTGCAAATTGCACCAAAAATTCCAAATATTAACTTTTGATTTCCTAGAGTACATTAAATAAGCAGATAAACTTTAAAAAGCAATTAACTAAAGAAAAAAGCTAAACAGAATACATCCTTACCATTGTAACTTTGGACTAACACCTTGTCAATCATTGCTTCCATCATAGGTTTTTGTCTGGGCAGTATATTCCATACACGGATCATGCCACCCCCAAGGTTGTGGGCTAAACAGCCTATATCCACAGGAGTGAAAGCCAGGCTCTAGGCAAACACACCAAAGGAAGGCAGGGTCCAGCAGCATTGTACGTGGCAATGTCCCAACATATGACCCGAAGTTTTAGGGCAGCTTAACTAAAGCTTTTTCCTTAGGAATAATACTGCATTAAGGCATACCTCTTCTTCTGGGTTTATCACTGCTTAATTGGAGACAAGTCTCATGGACTTTCTGCTTGGGCTGGCCTGAAATCGTGTTCCTCAGATCTCAGCCTCCTAAGCAGCAAGGATTATAGGCATGAGCTACCAATGTCTAAATTGATTATTCCTTTAATAAAAATCAAAATGGCTACAGTATGGTTTAACAGAGAGCTTGAATCCTTTTCTGAGCCTTATAAATTTTCTGACTAGAAGCAGAATGACAAACTGACATATGGGAAACATTGTACCATATTAAACCATTTTTCAGAAGAGTATCTGGCTCATCAGTTTGGCTCTTGTCCTCCTATTCTAATGGTGACTTTTCTGCCTGGGCTGGATTCAAAACACAATCCTTACATCTCAGCCTCTTGAGTAAGATTATAGGCATGAGCCACCTGTCCCTGGCACCATCCACATTTCTGTACAAGTGAATAAAACTCAGTGATGTAATGTCTACCTCTTTAACCCAAAGCAGGTAAGAAACCAAAATTGAATTTGAAATTCAGTTGAATATGAGTCTATATTCTTAACAACAGGGTTGTAAATTATTTGGTCTTTGCACAAGTCTCTTAGTAGATACAGCGCACATGTCATGATTTTTCTATTTCAAATGGTCCATGAGAGATAGCTCGGCATGGTATGGTAAGCCTGTAATTCCATCACTTGGGAAGCGGAAGCAGAAGCAAAATAAGTTCAAGGCCATCTTGGCTATGTAGTGAGATGCCATTTCAGAAGGGCAGGAAGTAAATGGCTCCTGATTATATAAGCCTTGGCAATTACTTTCCCATCTTCTGTGTCTACAAAGAGAAGCCTAAGACTCCAAGGCCAAACAGAAAACATGACCCAAAGACTAACACAAAACAACTGGATACCAGCTGTGTCGACTCATTATTGGGCCAATAGAGTGTCAACCAAAGGCACTCTTGAACAGTTGAGTCTATGTCCCCTCCTCTTCTCTTCAGAAAGGGTCATTTCAAAATCATGATTCCTAGAAATTAAAAGACATCAGTGATATTAGGATTTCCATTCCAGCATATTTACAAGTCAGTGAACACTTAAGAAATTGGCAACTATACAATTAAGTGACTAGCAAGTGGAACATGGTACCTGAAGACACTAATAGTTCATAGTATATGGTCTGTGAATTAGAACTTATTAAATTTGCTACCATAGCTGCAGCAGGTGGAGTAACAGTTGGGGGAGGCAGCAGCAACCTTGGCTCCAGTCCCTTGACCTCCAGAGTGCATCATGGAACCTAGCAGCCCTTCACAAAGGCTGGGAGAGAAGAGAGCTGCCATGGAATGCTAGGATCATGCCTCTGGTGTGGCATGCGACCATCACCTCACTTCTGCTTCCTGGCTAGATGAATAGGGGCCGCATGCCTGTGTCACCTCACTTCTGCTTCTGGTCTGGGTGGGTAGGAGCCGTGTGCCTGCACCACCTCACTCCCACTTCCAGTCTGGGTGAGTGTGGGCTGCATGCCTGTTTCACCTCACTCCTGCTTCCACTCTAGGTGAGTGGGGGCCACGTGCCTGTTTCGCCTCACTCCTGCTTCTGGTCTGCATGAGTGGGGGAGTAAGGGCCATGCTGCCTGTGTCACCTCACGACAGCCTCCGGTCTGGGTGGGTAGGGGCCATGTCCCTGCATCACCTCACTACTGCTTCCTGGCTGGATAAGTCTGGGCTTGGTGCCCTTGTCACCTTACTCTGTCTTCCGGTCTTGGTGAGTGGGGGCTGCTTGCCTGTGTCACCTCACTCCTGATTCCAGTCTGGGTGAATAAGGGAGTAGGGGCCATGTGCCTGTACCAACTCAATCGTGCTTCCGGTCTGGGTAGGTCTGACTGGCTGTGAGCTAATTACTATGTCCAGATGCTGTTTACCAGCCCACGCCAGACGTTAGACTTTTCCAGTTCTCATAACAAAGCATGACATTAATGGATTAGGATGGCACCTTGCTAGGTTTGAGAACCATGTTATTGAATTGTGTGTGTTTGCATGTGCACTGGTCTTGGGCCTTGAACTCAGGGCCTGAGGTCTATCCCTGAGGTATTTGATCAAGGTAGAGCTCTACTTCTTGAGCCACAACTCAACATATGGCATTTTTTTGTGGTTAATTGGGACTAAAAGTCTCCCAGATTTTCCTGTCTGGGCTGGCCTTGAACCACTATACTAATATCTCAGACTTTTCAGTAGCTAGGATTTACAGGTGTGAGCTACTGGTGCCTCTGTATTTGCTTGATTACCATGGAGAGAGAACTGTGCTTGGTAAGTGTTCTGGAGGAAAAAGAATTGAACTCTTCCAATGAGCAAAGGTGAAAATACTCAGGTTCTAGCCTGGCATTGGTGGATCAGGCCTCTAATTCTACCAATTCAGGAATGTGAAATCGGAGAATTGCAGTTAGAAATCAGTGTGTGGAGGACAGAGTTCTTGAGACTCTTTATCTCCAACAAACTATCACAAACCTGGAAGTGGCACTGTATCTAAGTGGTAGAGCACCAACCTTGAGGGAAAATGCACACAGACAGCACTC
Organism: Dipodomys spectabilis; assembly: GCF_019054845.1. NCBI lineage: Eukaryota > Metazoa > Chordata > Mammalia > Rodentia > Heteromyidae > Dipodomys > Dipodomys spectabilis. Next base: position 2,648,182 of record NW_024870989.1, on the reverse strand, counting down.
AGGCCATGAGTTCAAGTCCCAAGACCACAAAAAAAAAAAAAAGAAAAAATTGGGTTCTTCAGTAGAAGTTTATCATTATAAATGTCTCTTTCCCATTACATTTAGATCTGTCATAGATGTATGAATCTTAGGGGAATAAGAAACTTGGCTAAAAAATATAGTAAGCATTGTGTGTGTGTGTGTGTGTGTGTGTGTGTGTGTGTGTGTGTGTGTGTTTGCCAGTCCTGAGGCTTGAACCTAGGACATTAATCTCTTGATTGGCTTCCTTCCATCAAGGCTGGTACTCTGCGACTTGGTACACAGTCCTACTCCCAGATTTTTAATTGTTAATTGGAGATAACAGTTTTACACACTTTTCTGCCTATGGTGGCCAATTCTGGAATGTGATTATTTTGAATCATGCTGTAAAAAATGTGTGTGCAAATAGCTGTACTATAAGGCTGACTTACATTTCTTCAGGTGTATATGTAGGATTTCTTGTGTGGAACTTCCACACTGATTTCTGTTGGGGCTGCAATGATTCACTTAATTGCCATCATTGTGTAGGGTATCTTTCCCCACCTCCTTGCAAGTATTTCTGTTTTCTTTTTTAATAGGCATTCTGATTAGGCAGACATGAACTTCAACATAGATTTGATTTGCATTTCCTTGATTACTAATGGTGTTGAATATTTTCATGTATTCCTTAGACACTTACATCAGTTTTGGGGAACTATCTAGTCAATTCACTTGCCTATTTATTGATTAGATTATTTGTTCTTAGGGTGTTTCATTTTTTTGTCTATATATTCTAGATATTAGGATTCCTTCTGTTACTCAAAAGGCAGGAGTTTAGGCTTATTTTACTTAATCTTAACAAAAGATGCCTGTGAGCTTCAAATTATTTAAATGATGATTGATTTAAAAATGAGAAGGATGTGGCTCACAGAATAGAGTGTCTGTCAACATGTACAAGTTCTGAACTCAGAATACAGTGTCTACAAATAAAGAGATTCTATTATTTTAGAACAATAAAAGCTAACAAGCTACATTTTCTCAAAATATGTAATTCTAAATATTTCACTATTCTTCGTGGTAAAACTATTGCAAATTTTAGCACAAAATAATAATTTTAGGTTCTATTTTTTCCTTGGTAATCATTCAAGCCAGCAAAACTGAAGAAAATACAAGTTTGGCTAGGTGCTGATGGCTCATGTCTGTATTCCTATCTACTCAGGAGGCTGGGACATGAAGATTGCAGTTCAAAGCCAGCCTGTGCAGGAAACTCCATGAAGCTTATCTACAAATAACCACCAGAAAACTAGAAGTTGTGCTGTGGCTCGAGTGCTAGAGTGCTTTCCTTGAGCTGAATAGCTAAGGGACTGCCCCTCGGCCCAGAGTTCAAGCCCCACGACTGACAAAAAACAACAAAAAAACAACTTTGTATAAAGAGTAGAATCTCCAAGTTTTTATTCAAGTTTTTTAATTCTTGTGGCAAATGTTTTCATTGGATAGAAAGTGGACAGATTATATGTCATTGTGATAAACTTGCTACTATGTGGTTGCTTTTCTCCCATTTATAATTTCATCCATCTAACATTGTTGAAGATGAAAAATCCATCAAGGACAAGACATACTATTTGGAAAAACTGGTAAGTTGAAATGACTATTACTTTCTAGTTTGGCAAAGAAGCTGTGATTTTCCTTCCCTCCCCAGGATTTGAACAATGAAAAAAAAATTGTCTTGGTTTTTCCAAAAAGTGAGGAATACAGCTCATATTCAAATAATTAGAAGATAATGAAATGAATGTTTAGGATACATAATATGCTTAATTTTGAACCTTCCTCTCAAGAAACTTCCAAGAAACTTAGCACACATTGGTTAGATATTGATATCAAAGAGCCCACTGCAGGTACTTCATACCTATAATTGTCTACTCAGAAGGATGAGATCTGGGATTGAGATTGGTGCCAGCATGGATGAAGTCCCCTGCTGTTAGATCATATGTCTCTTCCTCCCATCCTCAATGTTAAGTTGTCTCCCCAGATTACCATCTTTCTGATTCATTGATATTATCATTGGGATTTCTGGTTTTCTCCTTCAGCATGAAATTTGCATGGAGAAGGCCATTCATAGCTGTATTCACATGTTTCTCCAGTTGCCTACGTCAGTGCCTGGTCCTTAGTGCTTAGTAGCTTTGTGTAGAGATGAGCCTTAGTGCTTAGTACCCTTATATAGAGGTGAGCCTGCTCTGCTCATGTAATATCAGAATTCAGTCAGGAAAACTCATTAAGCTGTGGTCTTGTAGTTAATAGTCATTTCTCCTAATTATTTTTTTCCTCCTTGTGTATCTAAGTCCACATAAGGGTGAGATCAGTGGCTGACACCTATCCGTTGTGATGGAAAAAGAGGTTGTGACATCATAGAAGTTATTGTGAAGCTGCAGGATGACCCCACCACGAAAGCACCCAAAATGGCAGGCTCCCACATTCACGAATACATTAAACAAACCGTCATTCACTCTCTGCTAGGTTTAGACTCAGCGTTTCCCTTTCCTATTTAAATTAAAGAAAAATTCAAGACATGCCTTTTTTGATTTGTCATTGAATTATTGATATGTCCCTCCAAACAAAAGAAATAAGAATGCCATTTAATGGAATGTAAATGTAAGGCATGGAAAAAAACAACATAAAAGTTCCTAGGGAAAACATCAAAAGTGGCAGCTGCTACAAAAGTTGGTTCTTAAAACCAACTGGTGTCTCACACCAGTAATCCTAGTATAATATAAGTTAATGAAAGTTTTCTTTTTGTGCCAGTCCAAGGGTTTGAACTTGAGACCTGGGCTCTGAGTTTTTTGCTCAAGTCTAGCAATTTACTACTTCAGTAATATCTTCACTTCTAGTACATTTGGTAGTGTAGTGGAGATAAGAATTTCCAAGATTTTTCTGCCTGTGCTGGCTTCAAACTGTGATCCTCGATGTCAGCCTCCTGAGTAAGATAACAGGCATGAGCCACCAGCTAAAAGTTACTTTTGTGAGATATAAAAATTTACTTATGTAAGATATAAAAAGCAATATAAACAAATGAAACATTAGAACAAAACTGGAACAAGTTATATAGAAGACATAAAAAGACCAACACCAAAGCCCCAAGTTAAAGCCTAAGGACCACCACAAAAGAAATAAAGAAGTGTAGAAGAAAAGTAATAGCCAGTGACAGAGTTTTAAATTAATCAATCACAGGTGGCTTACACATGTTATATTAACTACATAGGGGACTAAAGTCAGAAAATACCATTTAAAAGGCAAGCCCAAGCAGGGAAACCCATTGGCCATTTTTCTGTGTGTGCCAGTCATGAGAGTTGAATTTGTTCTACTTTATTCAAGGCTGGAGTTCTATCAATCTCAGCTTTTTGGTGGGATCACTACCAGCTAACTGGAGATAAAGAGAATCATGGAATTTCCTTTGCAGGCTGGCTTCAAAACTGTGATCCTCAGATTTCAGCTTCCTGAGGTATTCTGTGCATTGCATGAGACTCTTATCTCCAATGAACCACCAAAAAAATAAAGAAAAGAACAAAAAAAACAGCTGGAGGTTGAGCTGTGGCTCCAATGGCAGAAATGAGACTGATTTCTGGGACAGCACCCACATCTTGAGATAAGCTTCAGGACCAGTACAAACAAGAATAAAATAAATAAATGAAAAGAAAGGTAGAAGAAGAAAAGGGAGAGCAAATTTCAGAGGATAAAATAAAAACTGAGGTAGCTTACACTTGTTATTAAAGTTACTCAAGGGTCACACATCTGAGACTCAGTGTTCAAGGCCAGCCAAGGCAGGTGAGTCCATGGACTCATCTCTAATTAGTCAACTACAGTTTTTAAAGAAATCCACAAATTGTGCTGTGGCTCACGTATTAGCATGCTAGTATTAAAAATGTACTGGGACGGGGCTGGGAAGTTGCCTCAGTAGTAGAGTGCTGCCTTGCATGCATGAGGCCCTGGGTTCAATTCCTCAGCAAAAAATAAGAAAAAAAGCCAGAAGTGGCACTGTGGAACAAGTGGTAGGGCTCTAGCCTCAAGCTGAAGAGTTGAGAGACAGTGCCCAAGCCCAGAGTTCAGGCCCCATGACCGGCAAAAATAAAAAGTACTGGGACAATACCCAGGCTCTGATTTATAGCCCTAAGCCCAGCATACATATAGAAATAAAAAATAGAAATTAAAAAATGTATTGGAAAATCCAATTAAATATTCCAAATGAGCCATGAGTTTTTGTTTCATGTGTGTAATCCTAGAAACTAAGATAGATGAAATCTGAGGATTATGGTGTCTCATCATCAAATCACCAACAAAACAAACAAACAAGAAAACAGAAGTGAGGCTGTGATTGGAGTTGTAAGGCAACAGCCTTGAGTGAGAAAGCTACAAAACAGTGCCCTGAGTGCCTCAGAGATCCAGCCTCTGGATCACAAAAAAAAAGATAAGAAAAATAGAACCCAGGGCTGGTGACTCATGCCTGTAATTCTAGAACCTCAGGAGGCAGAAATATGGGGATCCAGTGTAAAGACCAAACTTAGCAAGAAAGCCCAGAAGACAGTTCTTTGTGGCACATCCTAGAGCTGGAACTGTACTACTCCCAGATTTGTGGCAGTTAATTGGAGGTAAGGATCTTAGACTTTCTGCTCAGCGTGGCTTTGAACCATGATGGTCAGACTTCAGCCTCCTGAAACAGGCCAAGCCTTGCATGAGTTCTAGCTCCAGGACCATCACCCACAAAACAATGAAATGAATAAATGTAAAGAAGGGTAGAAGAAGAACCAATAACCGAGGCTTCAATGAGCCAATCAGCCAATCATTGGTGGCTCATAACTGTAATTCTAGTTACTCAGGAGGCTAAAATATGAGGATAATATTTAAAGACCAGACCAATTAGGAAAGTCCATAAGACACGTGTGTGTGTGTGTGTGTGTGTGTGTGTGTGTGTGTGTGTGTGTGTGTGTGTGTGTGTGTGTGTGTCTGTATGTCTGTGTGAGATTCCTGTTGCTTGAACTTGTACTGTTTTTCTCAAGGCTCTACTATTCTCAGCTTTTTAATTGTTATAATTGGAGATATCATGGACTTTCCTGCCCAGGCTGGTACAAACGTTGATCCTCAGATTTCAGCCTCATGAATGTGGACTGGCTCTACTCATTTCTAATTAACCACCAAAACAGAAAAAAAAAAAAAAACCTGGAATTGAGCTGTGGTCAACTGGCAGAACTGGGCAATAGTATCTGGTACAGCACTCAGACCCTGAGTTCAAGCTGCAGGACAAACACAGAAGAAATAAAAGAAAAGGAGGATAGAAGTACAAAACCTCTATCAGTGATAGAGGTTGAAATGAATCAAACATTGGTTGCTCACACATGTTATATGAGGTACTCAGGAGGATGAAATCTAAGGATCACAGTTCATGACCAGCCAAGGCAGGAGAGTCCATGAGACTCATGAGACTCATCTATCTAATTTGCCACCAAAAATAAGCTACAAGCTGTACTTTGGCTCATGCGGTTGAGTGGTAGTCTTAAACAGTAAGCTTGGAACAGCACCTAAGCACTAAGTTGAAATCCTAGACACATATTTCAAAAAACAAAAAAAAAAACCACAAACTAAAAATGATGGGAAAAGAGAAAGCCAGTTTCAAAATGAGCATTGGTTTTGGTTCATATGTGTATTCCTAGCTATTCAAGGTTCAAAGCTAGACTGGGCAAGAAAGTACATGAGACTCTTATACCCAACTACCCAGTGTAGATATCATTGTAGTTGTAAAACATTGTATTTGTTGAAAAAGCTAAAAAAAAAAAATTGTTTATTGATCCAGAGATCAATTCCTGGTGCTAAAAAAATGTAGGAGAAGAGAAGAAAGGCCAATTGTAAATTGAAACATAAGCCTGGTGCTTGTTGATCGTGGGGGCAGAAATCTGAGGATCAACTTTCTTTTTTTCTTTTTCTTTTTTTTTTGGGTCCAGACGTGGGGCCTGAACTCTGGGCCTGGGCACTGTCCCTTAGCTCTTCAGCTCAAGGCTAGTGCTCTACCACTTGAGCCACAGCGCCACTTCTGGCTTTTTTCTTTTTGCTTATGTGGTGCTGAGGAATTGAACCCAGGGCTTCATGCATGCAAGGCAAGCGCTCTACCTCTCAGCCATCTTCCCAACCCCTGAGGATCAACTTTCAAGGCCAGGTCAAGAAGCAAAATCCAGGAAACTTTGGGTGTATGTGTGTGTGTGTGTGTGTGTATGTTTGTGTGTGTGTGTGTGTGTGTTTGTATTTGTGATGTGTGTGTTTGTGTACCATACTTTGCTAGTACCCTAGCATTACCAGATTTTGGGTGGTGAATTGGAGATAAGAGTGTCATCGATTTTCTGCCCAGGCTAGCTTTGAAACATGGTCCTCAGATTTCAGCCACCTAATTCAGCTGGAATTTGAGCTATGACTTAAGTGGCAGAACTGGGAAAATATTTTCTGGGACTCCACCTAAACCCTGAGTTGAAGCCCCAGGACATGCACAGAAGAAATAAAGAAGAGTAGAAGTAACCAAGGAAGAGTGAGTGACAAAGGCTTAAATGAATCAAGCATTGGTGGCTCATACATGTTCTACTAGCTATACAAGTGGCTAAAATCTGAGGATGATGGTTTATGTCCAGCCCTGGCAGGAGAGTCCATGAAAATCTTGTCTGTAATTAATCACCCTCCCCAAAGAAGGGACAAAAAGTTATAGTGTGTCTCATGTAATAGAGGATAGCCTTGAATAAAAACTTCTGGGACAGAATATGAGCCCCAATTTGTAGACCCAGTAACAACACAAACATGCAAAAAAAGAGTAAACAACAGTAGATAGTGGAAAGCACATATTAAAGTTTTAAAATGACACAAGGGTTGTTGGTCCTGTGTATAATCCTAACTCCACAAGAGGCTGACATCTGAGGATTGTGATATCAAGTCAGCCTGGGCATAAACGTGCTTGAGATGCTTATCCAAGCTACCTAGCACAAAGCCCTGAGCTGAAGCTGAGGTGATAAAGTAGCAGCCTTTGTTTAAAAAGCTAAGAAATAGTCCCCAGAGCCAGAGGTCAAGCTGTAGGACCACTAAAAATTACAAATAAAAACAATAAATAAAAAGGACAGTGGAAGAAGAGAGACTGAAATCTGAGGAACAGAATTCAAAGCTAACACAAGCAAGAAAATCCATGAGACTTTGTGTTTGTGCATCTCGGTGCCATCCTGCAGCTTGTGTGTGCCATCCTTGAACTTGTGCTGGTTTGTTCAAGGATAGAGTTCTACCACTCCCAACTATTCAGTGGTTAATTGGAGGTCATAGTCTCATGGACTTTCCTTCCCAGGCTAGCTTGATTTATGCTAGGCTTTGTCTCAGACTCTTATCTCCAATTAATTGTCAAAAATAAAAGAAAAAAAAAACCTGGGAATTGAGTTATGGCTCAAGTGGCAGAATTGGGCAATCAGTTTCTAGGACAGCAACCAAGCACTGAGTTCAAGCCCCAGGACAATCACAGAAGAATTAAAGGAGGGTAGAAGTGCAGAAGGAAGATCCAATGACAGAGTTCAATGACAGATCCAATGACATTGGTAGCTCACTGATGTTCTATCAGCTACTCAGGAGAATGAAAGCTTAGGATCACAGTTGAAGGCTAGCCCAGGTAGGAGAATCCCTGAGATTCTTATGTCTCACTTGTCACCAAAAATATGCCACTAGCTGTGCTCTAGCACATGTGGTAGAGTGCTAGTCTTAAACAGAAAGCTCTGGGACAGCACACAGACCCTGGTGCTGATGCCCTAGCACAGACACTTACAAAGAAAAAAAAAAGCACAAATTATAAAAGATGGGAGAATGAGAAAATTATAGTTTCAAAATGAGTCATGAGTTATTGGTTTATGTGTGTATTCCTAGCTACTCAGAAAGATGAAATATGAGGATCACCGCTAAAAGCCAGTCTGGGCAGGAAAGTGATTGAAATTCTTTTCTCCCACTACCCAGTAAAAGCTGGAAATGAAGGTGTGATAGTAGTTCTAAAGTACTGAAATTTCATGAAAAAAAACTGGGAAACAGTTCTCTGGTCCATAATTCAGCCCAAAGTCGACCAAAAACAAAACTGAAAGAAGAGGAGAAATGACCATTTGAGATTTGAAAATAAGCCTGGGGCTGGTGGTTCCTGCTTATTATTTTAGCTATTCATGGAGCTGAAGTCTGAAGATACATTTTAAGACCAGTCCAAACAGGAAAGTCCATGGGGCTTTTTTACTGTGTGCCTAGGGCTTGAATTTGAGTATTTAGTTGATGCAAATAGTCTCATGGACTTTCCTATCCAGGATAGCTTCAACTTCAACCCTCAGATTTCTGCCTCTTGTGTCTTGCTGGGCTTTACATGATACTCTTATCTCCAATTAACCACCAAAAGGAAGAAAAATAAAACCTGGTGACTGAGCTGTGGCTTCAATGGCAGAAATGAGAAAATAATTTCTGGGACAGCACCCAGATCTTGATATTAACTTCAGGACCAACATACACACAAACAATAAAATAAATAATTGCAGAAAAGTTAGGAGAATAAATGACCAATTCCAGAGCTTAAAATGAGCCAAGCATAGGTGGCACACATCTGTGATGGTAGCCACACGGGAGGCTCAAATCTGAGGATCACAGTTGAAAGCCAGCCCCGGTAGGAGAATTCATTGACTCAAATCTAAGTAGCTACTTAAAACAAAACAAAAACTAATAGCCACAAGTTATGCTGTGGTTCATGTCTTAGTGTGCTAGTCTTGAATAAAAACTTCTGGGACTGCAACTGGGCTGATTTTTAGACCCAGGACCAGCATACACAAGAAAATAAAAATACAAATAGAAAGGTGTAAGAATGGCTGGGAATGTGGCTTAGTGACAGAGTGCTTGCCTACCATGTTTTAATCCCTGGATTTGTATCCTCAGTACCTCATAAATAAAAAAGGCTAGCAGTGGCACAGTGGCTCAAGTAGTAGAGTTCTTACCTTGAGTAACAGAAGTTCAAGGACAGTGCCCAAGGCCTGAGTTCAAGCCCCAGGATTAGGAAAAAGAGCCCCCCCCCCCCCCCCGTGAGAAAATCCAATTAAATTTTCAAAATGATCCATGTATGAATGTTTGGTCGATATGTGTAATCCTACTGACTCATAAGAATGAAATCTGAAGGTTGTTGTTCATAGCCAGCCTGGATAGGGAAGTGCATAAGTCTCCAACTAACCAGCAAAAAACGCCAGAAATAAAGCTGTGGTTGTAGTTGTAAAGCACCAGCCTTGAAAGAATAACTTATTGAAACAGTGCCCTGGCTCAGAGATCCAGCCTCAGGATCACAATAAGAAAGTTAAATGCTTGGAAGTAGAGAACCAAGAACTGTTGGCTCATGTCTGTAATTCTAGAAATGCAGGAGACTGAAATGTAAGATCCTGTGTAAAGGCAAACCCAATCAAGAAATTACAGTAAACTGTTTTGTGTGTGGTGGCCACACTGGGGATAAGTTTTTGTTGATTGAAGGGAGATAAGAGCTTCATGGACTTTCCTGCTCAGGCTGCTTTCAAACCATGATGGACAGATTTCAGCCTTCTGAATTAGGCCAGGCCTTGCATGAGTTCGAGCTCCAGCACCAACACACACAAAAGGAGTGAAATAAATGAAAAGAAGGGTAGAAGAAGAGAAGAAAGACCAAGTAACAGAGGTTTTGATGAGACAATCATTGGTGGCTCATGTCTGTAATTCTATATACTCAGGCTGACATATGAGGGTACTCTTTAAAGCGCAGCTCAGGTATAGGTGTTCATAAGATACGTGTGTGTGTGTGTGTGTGTGTGTGTGTGTGTGTGTGTGTTTGCCAGTCCTGGTGCTTGAACTTGCACTATTTTGCTCAATGGTCTACAACTCTCAGACTTTAGTGGTTAGTTGGAGATAGGAGTGTCATGAACTCTCCTAAATTTTCAGCCTCCTGAAATTGGCCTAGCTCTATATGATTCTTTTCTCTCCAATTAACCTCCCCTCAAAAGCCAAATGTTATGGTTGGTCCCATGTATGCCATGAGACAACATCTGAGCTTCAATTTCTACTCCCAGGACAAGCAAAAATGGAAAAAGAAAAAGAAAAAAGGTGGAAGCAAGCACATATTAAAGTTTTAAAATGACCCAAATGTTGATGGCCATGTGTGTAATCCTTACTACACAAGAGGCTGACAACTGAGCATTACAGAGTCAAGTCAGCTTAGGAAGGAACGTGCTTGACATTCTTATCTCTAGCCACATGGCACAAAGCCTTGAGCTGTGGCTGAGGTGGTAAAGCACCAGCCTTGAGTTTAAAAGCTAACATATAGGCCTTAGAGTCAGAGGTCAAGCTACAGGACCAATAAAATTTTCAAAGGAGAGAGGATGAAGAGAGGCTGAAATCTGAGAGCAGGGGTCAAAGCTGGCCCATGCAAGAAAGTCCATGAAGCTTTCTCTGTATGTGCATTTGTGTGCTATCTTGTGGCTTGAACTTATGTTGTTTTGTTCAAGGACAGAGCTCTACCACTCTCAGGTTTTCATTGATTAATTGGAGCTAAGAGTCTCATGGGCTTTCCTGCCCTGGTTGGCTTTGAACCATGATCCTCAGAATTCAGCCCACTGATTCATGCTAGGCTTTGCATAAAACTCATCTCCTATTAACTACCAAGAAGTAAAAAAAACAAAAACCTGGAGTTGAGCTGTGACCAAAGATGCAAACTGGGCAATCACTTTCTAGTACAGCACCCAGGGCTTTAGGTCAAGCATGAAGACAAAACAAGTATAGCCACAAATTATAGTTTGGCCCATGTGGTAAGCTACTAGTCTTGAAATAAATCTCTGGCATTGTATCAGGCCCTGATTTGTAGTCCCAGGACTAGAACATATACAACAATAAAAGCAAGGAAAATTTTAAAAATAAAAGTGAATAAAACATATTAATATTTTTAAATGATCAATGGGTTTGTGGTTCATATGTATAATCAGAGTACCTCAGGAAGCTGAAATCTGAGGATCATGGTTTGAAGCCAGACTACCCAGAAAAGTACATTTGAAACTTATGTCCAATAAACCAAAAAAGCTAGAAGTGGAGCTGTAGTTGAAGTTGTAAAACATCATCCTTGAGTCAGAAAGCTAAGAAACAGAAGGGCACTGCTGGTTCTAGCCTGTAATCCTACTACACAGGAGGCTGAGATATGAAGATCATGGGTCAAAGCCAGCCTGGTCAGGAAAGTTCATGAGACTCTTATCTGCAATTAAACACCAGAAAACCTGAAGTGACTCTGTGGGTAAACTGGTAGAGCATTTGCCTTAAGCTGAAGAGCACAAAGACAGCACCCAAGCTGAGAGTTCAACCCCTACCCCCCTTCAAAATAACTAAGAAACAGCAATGTGGCCCAAAGATCAAGTCTACTGGACAAAATTTAAAAAAGTATTGAGGTTGAAGGCAAGAAAGAGATGGTTAAAAATAGTAAAATAAGCCGGGTACCAGTGGCACACGCCTGTAATCCTAGCTACTCAGGAGGTTGATATTTGAGGAACAGTTCCAAGCCACCCCGGGCAGGAAAGTCCGTGAGACTCTTAACTCCAATAAACCACCAGAAAACTGGAAGTGGTTCTATGGCTCAAGCGGTAGAGTGCTTGCCTTGAGCTGAAGTGCGCTGGGACAGCACCTAAGCCCAGAGTTTAAGCCCCATGAACGACCAAAAAAAATTAATATAAGTCAGCAGTTGGTTTCTCATGCCTGTTAATTCTAACTACCCAGGAGGCTGAAATCTAAGGGCTGTAGTTCAAAGCCAGCCCAAGCAAGAAAGTCCATGAGACTTGTTTGTGTAATTACCAGTACTAGGGCTTGAACTTTCCCTGTTTTACTCAAGGCTAGAGTTCTACTACCCACCGCTTTTTGGTGATTAATTGGAGATAAGAATCTCAGACTTTGCTGCTCAGACTGACTTCAAACCAAGATCCTCAGATTTCATCCTCCTTAGTTGTGCTGGGCTTTGCATCAGACTTTTCAAAAGAATGAATCTGGAAGTTGATCTGTGGTTCAATTGGCAGAACTGAGAAAAATCTCTGAGAGAGTGGCCACTCCCTATATGCAGAAAAAAAAATGCTAAAAGCTTTCAAAAATAAATAAAAGTAGTTGTAATATAGAAAAAATAAAAAAAATGTTTAATATGATATAAAGAAAAGCTATGTTTTTTTTAATGTGGCAAATGAGAACATAGTACAAAGTTTCAAAATGACATACTGAGAGTAAGGGAAAAAGGAAAATTTTTAAAAATCATGTAAATATTAAATACAAGCTGACATGACCAAAATATAATGTGATCAAAAGCTTATCTCTCTCTTATCTCTCACTTGTAATTGCTTACAAATAATTATCCCTCCAGTTTCAGCAGATACCACAGTGATTTAGACATGACCTCTCTATGAAGCCTTAACTGTGTAAGGATCTTCCTGCTTTAGCCTCTTGAGTTAATACTGCAAGCATTGCTCTCATTTTAATATATGAGGTTTCCTTTAAAACTCAGAATTAATATTCAAATAATGGATTTTCTGTAATGAATGACTAAACATCAGAGATCCACCAGAGATCCTCTGAGGAATACAATCAAAACAGTAGAAAAGCACCTACCACTCAAGGTAGGTAACAGAAGGAAGATTTAGCGTTTTTTTTTGGATGTGCTGGGGGTTGAACGCAGGGCTTCATGCTTGCTAGGCAGGTATAAAATTCAGTGACATTAATTATATCCACACTGCTTTGTAACCATTACCTCTATTTGTGAACTATCTTTTCGATACTGATGGAATCCACACAATCATTGAGTAATAATCACCCCAATGACTTGCCCCAGAAATTTTAATCTTCCAGTTTCTCTTATGAAATGATTTAGTCAATATGTTTCACATAAATAGTAGATGATTTTTGGTGTCCATCCATGACAGACATATATTACATTGCAGCTTTTCTGTGGATGTCATAATCCATTTATGCATACCTCATATTTTATAAACCTGTTCATCTGATAGACACTCTAGGTATTTCCAACTTCTGACTATTGTAAATGTTGCTGTTATCATTGGCATATGAGCTATTAGTTTTTTCTTTTCAGTTCTTTTGGTTATGCAATGAGCAATGGGATTGCTGGGTAATGTGGTCATGCTATGTTTTGTTAGAAGAATGTGTCAAATTCTACCATAATTGTTATATCACTTTTCATTACCACAGAAATGTAAAAATGGTCAATATAATACACAAGAGTATTTCAAATCTTCCACAGCTGTGCCCTAAAGGATCATTTTTCTTACTTTTTACTTGTTTTTATTTAGGTCATGCAGGCCTGGAACTGTGAAGCATTGTCTAGAGCTGAAGTGAGAACAATACCAAATGCCACTTACCTAGCCTCCAAAAAAATTTAATCTGGTAGTCATTTTTTTCTAGAGATAAATTTTAGTGATTATTTGCATTTTTTACTCTTTTAAAATAAGATTTTGAATTTAAAATGACTTATATAAATGTAACATCTCTGTGTACCTTCTTTTTAATAAGAAGAAAAATTATATTTACAAAAAATATAAAAGGACAAAATAAGCTTCCCAGCAGGAAAATACATTACAATCACAGTCTGATTCTGACCCAAGCAAAATAATACAATAAGAACTCATCTAAAGTAAAATGAAGTACAGGGTCTGGGGACAGGGGTCAAAGGGTAGAGCACTTGCTTGCCCAGCACCAGCCTCTGAATCAAAACCACAGTACTGCCAAGGGATAAAATAAAGTATTAAACTTAAGGAAACATGCAAATAATAGTATGATGGATAACATAGATGTACACACCTGTAATCCCAACACTTGGGATACTAGGCAGGAGAATTATGAAGTTAAGATCAGACTTGGCTATATAATGAGACTGCAAAGAATAAAATAAATCCAACTATATTTTTAAAGACTATGGTGTATTTTAAGTGTAATTCAAGTAGTTTTGAATGTGCAAGGAACTGATACAATGCACAGAAATTACATGCTTTGATAACTACAACGTTCAGTTACACTGCAGTATAAGGTGCCCCTTGGCTGGAATCTCTCCTGAGGAAACCTAAGGCAGTTGATGCATCTGTCTTCTTGGCTGGACTGAGGGTGTTGCTGGGCAAAATGTTTTGATCTCCATTCTTGAATCCCACTTACAACTCTTTTTTAGTAGACCACCTACAAATCTCTCCCATCTCAATAACAGGGTCTTCTGTGTTTCAAGTGAAGTTATCTTTGATATCTCTTAGGGCTCTCCTCCCCTTTGTCTGGAACTGCTCTGTTCTTAGGCCCACATTCAATAGCTTGTTCTGAGAAGAGTGGTAGTTATTTTGCTAGCCTCCTCTATCCACTGCCATTACCTCCTCAAATTAGTCTTTGGTATCAGTATGAGTCTGCTCAGAGGGTAGAGCCAGTCTGGGCTGGCTTTGAACCGTGATCCTCAGATCTCAGCCTCCTGAATAGCTAGGTGTGAGCCACTGGCACCCAGCTATCATTTCTTTTTTCCAGGAAAATTTAGGGGGATTGAATAGCACAGCAGCACATATATTTGATAGCAACTGCCCCAGGGTGAACCAGATGCTCAGACCAAACCGCTGACCTTGATATTACCTTTGGTATCCAACAAGATGTTGTTGGACTTAAGGTCTTGGTGTGTGATTCTATTCTAGTGTGGGTAGTGAATAGCACTTATAATTTGTGTGAAGAGCCTCTTGGTTTCATCCTCATATAGGTTGTTGGACTTAAGGTCTTGGTGTGTGATTCTATTCTAGTGTGGGTAGTGAATAGCACTTATAATTTGTGTGAAGAGCCTCTTGGTTTCATCCTCATATAGGTTGCAGAATTTTCAGATCCAACCCAGGTGGTATCCTCTACTGACCAGTTCCATGATGAAATACACATACTCTTCCTTCTCCATCACCTGGTACAACCTCATGATGTGTTTGTGCCATACCGTCTTAAAAATGTCCACCTCATTCTTTAACTGATGACTGGAGAACTCTCCTTTCAGGAGTATTTTAACTGCCACTGCCATGTGTGTGAGGTGAGGATGGGCCAGCTTCACATGTCCATTAGTACCATGGTCAATGAGCTCTTTCATCTGGTATTGTTTGATGATCTCCTCCTTCAAAGATCTGGAGGATGATTCTTTGTATTCTTCCATGCTTCTGCTATGGTGGCAGGCAGCAAGTCTACCTAAAATTAACTGAATAAAATAATGAAAAACCCAGAAAAAGTAAAAATAAATACTAAAATCCAAATAACAACTCAACCCCCAGCCAAAAATATCATGGATTTAGCTTTGAGACAGTCCAGTGGGTCACCAATCAAGAGCTCCTAAAGGTGTTAACTGACATAGATTGGAGTATAGTGGCTTCCTATATATCCTGCATGACCTCTCAAAATGGAGCTATCACAGCCCTGCATAGTGACATCATAGAGGAAATGGACCAATCAGAGTCTGGGCCAGTGAGGTCAGAGAAAAAGTGGACCAATCATAGCTTGCCAGCATTGCTACTGTAGCTCATAGGCTTCAAAGACTGTGGCTAAGGACTCCATGTGGGCTTGAGGTTGCTCTGGTCATATTATGCCATTCCTGAAACCACTAGGACAGTACTCAAAGTCCTCTGACCTTATAGAAGACTCCTGAATCTCATAAATTGCTTCTGTGGAGACACTAACCAATAGCCTCCATTCTTGATGCCCACCTTATCCTATATCTTGTTCCACCAATGAAATGGCAAAAAGGCCTCTGCCTTCTCAAGGACAGCTGTCCTACAACTTGCTCCTGAGGGGACAAGGTCCAGAATATCTGAGCCACAATCCTCACAATTCACCTTCCTGAGTAGTTAGGATTATATGCCTGAGCCATCGTTAGGTACTTAGCTCATCGCTCACATTTGGAGGAAGTATATATATTTGTTAGAAAGGTTGGTATTAGATATGTCCTTTAGCACCTTAAATTTGTTGCCCTTGCTAATAGTTAATCTAGTGTCGGATGAGAAATTTGTCATAATATCATTGAAGATCACTTGTGTGTGATGAGTTGTGTCTCTGTGCTTTGGGAGATATTCTGTCTTTGACTGTTTAATTAGAATGGGTCTTAGTGTGGACCTGTGTAATTATGTTAATTGACTTCTTTAAGCTGCTAGATTCCTGCATAGAAGGGTTCATGCTTTCAATCAAATTTGGGATGGTTTTGGTAATTATTCCTTCAAATACTATGTATTTTTTTCTCCCTGTATGTTATATATATATATATATACACACACACACACACACACACATTATACATACAATACATATTCACATTGCGTTTGTGAATACACATATATATGCCTACATATTTATATTATATATACATTTATATACATATTTTTTTTTCACATGACATCCTCTTTTGTGATTGTTTATGGAGGAAGTCTAGATTGATCCCAGCTACTCCATCAGAGTTAGAGTTAGAAGTTTTCCATTTTATTTCTTGGTGAAAATTTTCTCGGCAAGGATATTTAAACTGGTACAAATCAGAGCTAGCCTCTCTCTCTCTTTCTCTCTCTCTCTGATTTCCTGCCTGTCAGGTCTCTGAGCACAGGACCATGGCTTACCAAGTTCTTCTAGTGTGTGCTGTGATCTTCTAGTGTGTCCACTGTCATGTTGTGCTTCAAAGGCCACCACGCCTGCACCTGGAAGAGGAGCTGTTCCAAAGTCAGCCTACACGGTGTGCCTGCCTCTTTCTTTATGTCAAAGCCCCCATAGCTACTGGGGTGGACATAGTAGATGCCAATGTACCAGGACTGCTGACTGCTGACTGTGGGCGACTCAAGCACAGCCTTTTTTACCCAAGTCAGAGGTCTGCGTTGGATCCTGGGGGCATTGCCCTGTTAGTGACTGTGCTAGGAGCAAGGCTGTGCACTGCAAAAGCCTCACTGTGGCCTGACTTCTGGGGAACAACATATGTCAAAGGCTTCTCTGGGCTCTTTTCAGAATACATGGGCATGTTCAGGAAGCAGAAGCTGACTCAAGGGGCCCCTAAACACAGGGTGGGCAATGGACCTTGAAGGAACAGGGCTATCCAGTTTGGCAAGGGGACAGGTGATGAGCCTGTATTAGTAGACTGCCAGCTTCCTAATGAAAAGTTAGACTTTCTTGCTACCCAGAAATATCCCCCTAAAACTGGATGCACCAGAGAGTCCCGTGCTGGTGAGGGGCAAAATCCCAAAGACCAAAGTAGACAGACCAGGAGTACTTGGTGCTCTTGGTGGGCAATTCAACGCTGGCACTGGCAGGAGGAGCTGCGGGTTCCCTAACACTGCATGTCCAGGGAAGCCAGAGCTCAAGCAGACACCAGGATTGGCTAGCTGTACACTAGACAGGCTGGAAGGTGAAACCTTGCTGGATAGCTTTGCAGAGCCTGCAACTTGAGGCACCTGAAGGCACAAGAAGCTGCCTAGCATCTACTCAGACAAAGAACTTGGGGACAGCAGCTTTCCCAACTTGGAAATGAGTGTTCAGCTCACTAGAGGATGCTTGGTCAGTTTGGGTCTGGTAGGAATGGCAGGCCTGCTGCTGGATGGAGCAGATGCCCCTTCCAAGGCTTCTGGGGAAAGGGGAGCTCCTCAAAATGGGCTCATGGGAAGGCTGGTGTGTCTTTCCCAAAGAGAGCACCTCCAGCTTGTTTGACTGTTTGCTTGGGTAGGGAGTCGCCCCTCGGGGACAGTGATATTAGGAGACAGTGTTTGTGAGATTACCCCAAATGAAACAAACCCCTGAGGGAGCAAAAGAGTAAGGATTGCTGAACTGCCCACAGAAGGTGGAGTTGAGGTCATGGCTGCTTCTGTCTTGAAGGACCCTGAGGCTTTGTCACCAGAGGACAAATGAGTGGACACTGGCATGGAGCCTGATAATTTTAGGAAAATTATCAGAGAGCCCTACTTAGCTTGCATGTCACTCAAAAGGACTAATACTGGGTGGGGAGTTTGGGCTGTTGTCGGGAGCCCTAAAGGGAGTCTTTCTGCATGATAGGCTTGACTATCTCACTGGAACATCTCGAGGCTGTTTACAGAATCTGGTCTTTTCATCCTGCCCCAAACAAACACCAGGTAGCTGCTAACGACCACCTTTTCACACTGCCCTAAGCAAACATCCTGCAGCTGCTACCGCCAATGAAAAAGCTTCCTTATTCTAAGCATATAAATACACCTGTGTGAAAAATAAAAATTTGCATCTTGATCAGAATCCTTGTCTTGCTGTCATTCTTCGTGTCTCTTGTCCCTTCATTCCTTCTTGCTTAGGTTCATTGCCCTCCTTGAAGTCCTGCGCGTGGGGATAGGCTGTAAAACTGGGTATTACAGCTTGTTCTTTTTGAAAGGCTGAGGACTCCTTCTGGCAGCGGTTAGAACTTTATGAGGTCTGAGAACATTATGTGATTAGGTGTGGTCCTCTGAGCTTCATCTTTGGGCTGTTATAGCTCTGAGCCCTCCCTCCCTGCTGTCCTGGTGCTCTCAGGATGTGGGCTGGTGTCTGGCGGGTAGAAAAGGGCAGTGTGTTTACCCCCTGACACTCACTGTGAAGAACTATAGTTGGCAGGGAGGATTGTGCCATTGGGAGGTCTGTATGTTCTTTGAGTAAGGGAATCTACACACCTCAGAGCACATCTTGAATTTCTCTCTGAACATTTGTTTTTTTTTTTTTTTTTTGGAATAGTAGTCTCTGAAATGCCTAAGAGTTCTAAGGTTCCAGAAGCTTTCTTGATTTCCAGACATGTCCCGGGCTTGTTCTTTTTCATCTTACACAGCTCTAACTTCCTCCTTTAGTCGTGGTCTACTGAGCCCTTTGGCTCTGGCATAAATGAGAAAAGACAGGCAGGGCTGTCTTGTTGCTAAGGAAAAACAGACAGGGCTGTCTTGTTACATAGTTTCATTTTATTCTCCAATGTTGGTAAATAAAGCCATCAGATTGGACTTCAGGAGCTGCCCAAGATCATTGCTCCATCCTTTTTCCCTGCTCTTACCATACTGCCTTTCCATTTAAATTTATTTTCATTTTCAATTTTTGTATTGGTGATTGAATTTAGGGCTTCAATAAGCCGAGCATAGTGATGTGAACCTAAAAGTTGAGCTTTTGGGGAGGCTGAGACTGCAAAAGTTGTGTTTTCAGATCAACCCAGGCAGAATTCTTTGAGACCTCATCTGAACAGAAGAAGCTGTGCACAGGGGTGTGCACCTCTCATCCCAGCAGTGATGGGAGAGGAAAGTGGGAGGACTGAAATCCAGTTGCACACCAGAGCAGGTAATGAGACCCTGTCTCAAAAACAGCAAAAATTATACGTGTGGCTCAATACTACAGTGTGTATCTGGAAAACATGAGTTCAAACCTCAGTACCATAAAAGGATGACAACCAGTTATGTTTGGAAAGCTTATTAAAAGTAGTCTTTTTAAAAAAATGTATTTTGATATTGGGTTTGAACTCTGGGCATTGACATTTTACCTTAGTGAAAATTTTCACATAAGACTGAACTTTGTTTTTTGGGGATACAGTTGACCCAGTGTAACAATAAGATGTACAAAACACTAAGTTGAAAATGAACTTTACAACTTTGGTGGGGGTGAGATGGGAAGGGTATTTTGTGGAGGTGGGAGGGAAGGTAGGGTAGGGAGAAAACAAAGGAGGAGGTAACAATGATCAATAGGAAATGTACTCAGTACCTTGCTCATGTAAATGTAACCCCTCTGTCCAGCATTTTTACAATAAAAATGTACAAAAAGAGACTAATCTTATACTATTGAGCCACAGCTCCACTTCTAGCTTTTCGTGTGTGTGTGTGTGTGTGTGTGTGTGTGTGTGTGTGTGTGTGTGTCTGTGTGTCTGTGTGCCAGTATTAGGCTTGAACTCCAGGACTGGGCACTGTCCTTGAGCGCTTTTGTTCAAGGGTAGTACTGTACCACTTGGCCCACAACTCTCCTACTGGCTTTTTGTGGTGAAGGTGATAAAAAGTTTTGTGGACTGTTCTTGCCCCGGCAAGCTTTGAACGGAGATCCTCTGCTCTCAAACTCCTGAATGGCTAGGGTTATGGGTGAGAATCAGCAGTATATGGTAGGAGAAGTGTTCTTAAGCAGAAATAATGTGGATGTGCTGGCCTTGTGCAATTTGGTGGCATGCTTTTTTTCTTAGAAAGGAATTCCTTTACTGAGAGGCCAGAGGTAACCCTGGAAGCTAGGAAGGCAGAGGAAATGCAATCTCCTATCTCCAGAGGGACCTTTGGTATGATGGTTGTAAGACCATCATCTTCCTTTATCAGAGCAGTATCTATGCTAACCTGAAGGTAACATTGTTTTCTTCATCAGCTTTGTCTTGGTTGCATTAAATAAGAAAATTACTTGATAACTCTCACCAAAGTTCACCAGAGAGAGGGGGGAATGAAGCTTTAAAGTGAGGCATTAGATACTACACGAATATACCAGAAGGGGCAAGGAGAAATGAGAGTTCATAAATACAGATTTTTATTTAAACAAAATAGGGAGACGACATGAATATATGTCAGTACTGGACAAGTGTGCTCAAAGCTTTCTAATAAACTAGCATTTAAAGGAAGTACTTTTATGATGCAGGACTGCTCATATTACCTATGTAGATTGTCTAATACCTTCACTGTCTTCCCAAGGGAAGATACTGTCCCTCCAGCTCAGAGCAGAGCATCTAAGATAACATCTATCAATTACTGGGCAGTGGAAGATCATTCAAACAGCTGGTGAAGTGTGGACAAGCTGCTCTAATCCTGTTTCCACCCAATTCTAGCCTTTGCTGTATAGAGTTCACAGATCAGGGGAGATGCTTGAGAATACTGATGGACCCACAAGTGTGTGTGTGTGTGTGTGTGTGTGTGTGTGTGTGTGTGTGTGTGTGTGTGTGTGTGACAGTACTCATATGCCAGCATGGGGCTTCTTTTGGTCTCACAGGTGTTTACTCCTTCTTCCCCAAGTCTACTGAAAAGATTTGTCTTTCACTGCCTGAAATGCAGCAGAGGAGGAAATGATACCCGAATTCTCAACTGGTAGATCAGATGGGTCCTTCTATGTGCTCTGATTTATACTAATGCTAGTGTTAATACTAACCCATGCCTGGGAATATTAGCTGACACTTTTTGTGTATTTTGGCACTAGTTTTTTTTACATGGATTAAGCAAAAAATTCTCATAAGAATATCAGGACATAGTGTTAAGTATAACATTCTGTATACATACAAACACACATACTTGGCAGCAGTCTTCATTATGTAAAGTGGACCATGAACTGTAGAGAAGTTCAATGAATGCCTCTCAGGGACCAGATCCTACAGTCAGCCCTTTGGAGCAGGGACTCACAGGAGTTTGACCAACAAGTTGGAGAAAAGATGATGTGGATCACATGCCATTGTTGGCTACTGGCCTGCTCTGGAGGGATGCAGGTTTTGCTATCCTAGCACTGTCCCCCATGGCCTGGCCTGGCCTGGCCTCACCCCAACCCCACCTAATCTTTGGCACAGGAAGGACAGTTTTGTCCTTTTGGCCATACGTTCATCTGACACATAAGGTTGGCTCCATAGAATTTCCAGAGGACAGCAGGAAGATATTTAGAAGATACATTAACTGAGGTCAAAAGGGCAAAGACTTACTGTAGGTCTCACATTTGGTTAATAGTGGGGGTTTTTGACTCCTTGATTCTCACAATGCTCCCTTAGAAAAATAACCTTGTAGATTGGAAAACAAAGAGGCAATTTAAAAAATCTATATGTAATGTTAATTTTTATTCTTGAATTACTAAAATGCATGCAGAACCTGTCAATTCAAGAAGCACAAAATGGCAGATAGTGTGAGCTTTACCCCTGTCCCTCTACTGTGGCTCTCTTGTTCCAACCTGGGGTGACCACTGCTACTAGTTAGTGAGGAATTCCTACATCTAAAGTAAATGTTCACAAAAGGAGACTTATTGTCCACAGCTACCAGAGGTCCACCAAACTGCTAGCTTAGAACAAGGCCAAATTTCCTTTCACACTATAGAGATTGAAACTTCTACACTCAGGTTCATAGCCCTGAGCCAAGTCTGTGCTGGAACCACATGACTGAAGGTGATAGCTCCTAATTCACCAAGGAAGAAATCTTCAATAGCTGGAAGTCCGCTCTCTGCCTTTCCCAATAGGTCACAGTATCAGCTATGAGGACTAAGGAGTTACACAGGATTTTCAGAGATTACTAGACATTGGGGCTTAACTTTTGTAGTGGGAAGTTTTGCTTCAGATCAAATACTGGGCCTGCACAACAGCAGCAGCTCAAGTGGAAGTGATGTCCAGAACTTGTGTAAATGTCTCAGAACATTTGAATTTTTTTTTTTTTACAGAATTGTCTTTTTTCCTACAATCCACAACTGTGGCCAACTGGGGGCTTTCTTACAGATAGCTGACAGAAGATACAACACTGGATCTAGTTTATACCTCTTTCTACAGACTTGTTCTGGAATATGACTGTTGCAGTCTTAGATTTACAAGTCCACTTTCTATCCCTCTCTCTTTCCCCACACTCTCTGTCCTTCAGTGGACAATTCAAATGTAACTTGTTGAAAAAGAATCTTGGAAAATTGTCTTAACGTTAAACAGTAGTGTCCACCTTTCAAGTCTGCCAATATTGTTAACCCAGCTGGAGAATAAGCAAGATAAAAAGTAAATGCACAAACAGATGCATACACCGACACACACACCTACAGCAGATAGACACATACATACACAGAGACACAAAAATACCCCACAGGACATATAAACCTTGTTCTCTTAATAATTTAAATAGACAAAAATATGTGATTCAGGTAGGAAATCACTAGGGTGGGTGTACACCTGTGTGCACGCGCAAGCACACACTCTCTCATACACACACATACCCCCCCCACACACACACACACTGGAGCTTGAACACAGGAAATGTGTAATGTCCCTGAGATTTTGTAATGAAAGCTGCCACTTTACCCATTTGAATCACAGCTCTACTTTGGCTTTTTGATGGCCAATTGGATATAAGAAACACACTGACTTTTCTGCCCAAGTTGGCTTCAAACCACAATACTCACATCTCAGCCTCCAGACTGGTTGAACAATTTATATTCTCACTAACAGTGATAGAGCTCCCTTTGGCCACATCCATGACATCATTTGTTGCTAATCACTTTAAAAAACATTTTTATTGGCCTTCCTTACTGGGGTGAGGTGGAATTACAGTGTTGTTTTGGTTTACATTACTTATATGTTCAGATTTGTTGAACATTTCTTCATGTATCAATTGCCCATTCTTACTTCTTCTGAGAAGTCTCTCTTTAGGGCATTACTTCATTTAGTAATGGGGTGTAATTGGGGTGTTATTTGAGGGTTTCTTGGGGGCTAATTTTTTGTGCTCTATGTATATTTTTTCTATTAGGCCTTTGTCTGATGCAAAGCTCATAAAATTCTTCTCCCATTCAGTGGGTTTTCTATTTAGCTTGTTATGTCCTTTACCAGGCAGAAATGTTTAAGTTTCATCCAATACTATTTATCTAGTCTTTCTTTGATTTGTTGTAATTCTGGAACTTTACTTAGAAAGTTTGGACCTGTGTTCTAGGAGCCATGGTGTTTCCCCTGCCACTTCTTGTAATTGTTTCATGGTGTCTGGCCTTATATTGATGGCTTGGGATATATGGACAGCATTAATTTGATCTTCTTACAATTCCTTGGTTCACAGAGACTGTAAAGTGGTACCCTTTCTAAGTAAGATGAGGTGGTTCCTGGTGGTTTGGAAGGAGGATGGCTTCCCAGAAGTGTGAATATGGAAATCATAAGTGGGAAGCTCAGGCATTATTATAGTAATTACATATTTATTTATAAGTACATTGAATCCCGATCAATGACACTTTTCTCATCATCTCCCCCATCCCTGAAATTCAATTCCTTCCCTTCAATTTTCCTAGTTTCATTGGATATGCATTGAAAAATATGACTTCATTCACCTGTTCCCCACTTTTGAATTTTCAGTTTCTTCATACTCATTTTATTGTACTGTTAGTTTTTCCAATTAATTACAACATTTAAAGTCTTTCTTACATTTACTGTACTTTCTGCAATATGTTTATGTATATGTGCACAAAACCTTTATGTGTTTACTTGTATATTTAAAAAGTGGACCTATCTTCCACATGTGAGAGAAAACATGCATCCTGACTTCACAAAAATTTTTCCAGGTCTATCCACTACTTTACAAATGATGTAAAAATCTAATCTAAGAGTAAAAATCCTCTGTGTATATATACCATATTTTCTTGATCCATTCATTTATTGAAGGCATTTGTGCTATATCTATACCTTGACAATAAACTGTTATATGGGTGGCCTTCCTTTATCCTGATTTGTAGTCCTTTGGGTAAATGCCCCAAACTGGTATTCTGGACCACAGTGTAGTCCTAGTTTGTTTGTTTGTTTGTTTGTTTTTTAGTGTGGTTCAACAAGTTCACATTCCCACCAGCCCTGTTTTATGTTCCTTTGCCTGCACATCTGTGACAACCACTTAAGCCACGGCATTACTTCCAGCTTTTTCTGTTTAAGTGGCACTGTGGAATCAAACTCAAGCCTTCATAAATGTTAGGCAAGCACACTACCTCTAAGCCACATTCCAAGCCCTTGGGTTATCTTTTAAATGCCATTTTTTATCATGAGTTTTCCACTGTCTTGCTCATTCTGGCTTTGTACAGTGATCCTCAGATCTCAGCTTCCTAAATACCTATGATTACAAACAATGAGCCACTGGTGCCTGGCAAGTGGTGATTTTTAACCTACTTTTAATTTTCCTCATTAATGGAAGAGCTGATTAGGTAACATGAAGAAAGGAGAAAGCCAGAGGCAAAAGCAAAGTAGTGGATACTAGAAAAGGACAAAAAAGTGTTACAAAAATTGGCAAAATGAATTAAAGGTTGCAATTTATTTAACAACAGAAGACCAATGTTGCTTTTTTATTTTACAAACATCCAGTGGTTACATACTGCTGGTACATTCCATTAACAGTAGGAGAATGAGGGGACATACAAAATGTTTACTACATTTGAACTTTTCTGTATACTAAACTTATGCCAACACAATTTATTGTAAAAAATGCCAAAAAGGCCAGGTGTGATAACATATGCATGTAATCTCAACTCTTAGGAGGCTAAATTGGAGGATTGAAAGTTGTTATATAGGTTATACCAAAAGTACGTCTCAAAAATAAAAGAAAGGGAAAGGAAAAAGATGAAAGGGAGAATAAACAACTCCAACCAAATATTTCATGGGCAATTGTGTCAAAGAAAATACCTTCTTTTTTTCCTTATTGTTAGGTGTCAAACCCGGAAAATTGCCCATTGTAAACAAGTTTTTTACTACTTGAGTATGCCTCGAGCCTTTTTATTCATATGGTGTTTTTTAATTTGTTTGGTTGGTAGTTTTCATTTCTTTTTTGTTTTTTTTTCTTTTTATTTATTTTTTGTGAGGATAGGCCATGCTTAGCTCAGGTTAGTCTTCTACTTGTGATCCTCCTGTTTTTACCTCCTGAATAGCTGGAATAATTGGTATATGCCACCTCACCCAAAATATCTCTTATTTGACTACTGCAGAAATTTTTATTTTTTATTTTTTTAAATTTTATTTTATTTTATTTGTGAACATACTGTACAGAGGGGTTACAATTACATGGGCAGGATAATGCATATATTTCTTACGAAGCATTGCAGCCTACTCCTTTGTTTACCCTTCACCTCCCTTCCCAGCCTCCCCCCTCCCCCCTTTCCCCCCCCACACCGACATTGTAAAGCTCGTTTTTGGCATGACATTTTGTACTTCTCATTGTTGCAACAGGTCCACCTGAATCCTTAAACAACTTGTTTGTCCCCATCTCCTCCACAAGTTATACTGACATCAAATATAGTGAAAGCGGGGGTTATACTGTGGGGGAGGGACATACAAGCAACAAAGAAATAATCTTATAAATGCATTAGAAACACATGCATGAGAGAAAAAAAACATTAAAATACATATTTAAGGGTTCGTTTTCCTAACATCACATTATCTGACCTTTTCCGCTTGACTCATACATATACTATATATCTCTTATTTGACTACTGCAGAAATTTTTAAAAAGAAGAAACACCTCCTAATTAACTTTATAATCCCCATGACAAAATGAGAATGTATTTATAGTAATTTTATTCATGAAGAGAAAGGCAAAAAATCCTAAACAAAAGAAAATATGTATCAGAAATGAAGGACCGTTTACATTTATCCTTTTTCCCTCTTTCCTATGCGTGTGTTTTCCTGAAGATTTAACACTGGATTTACACATGGTAATCAAGTTATTCTAACACCAAGCTGCAACCCTACTTACATAGTTAAAATTTAGAAAACCTAATGCAATTTATCATACTGAGTAACAAAGAAATCCCATATATTCATCTGAACAGATGGTGACACAAAAGTATTTAATATTTTAATATTTCTGAAAACTCTGAAACTGAAGGAAAATAGCTTTAGCTTATGTAGAATAGCTATCAAACACACACGCTGTTTTTTAAAATTAGCTGAGGTATTTCTGATGCAATCAAGAGATAAATTTGTTTTCAGTGATGGAATTCGATGACACATTTGATGTTTTAACGAAGAAGAAGAAGAAGAAGAAGAAGAAGAAGAAGAAGAAGAAGAAGAAGAAGAAGAAGAAGAAGAAGAAGAAGAAGAAGAAGAAGAAGAAGAAGAAGAAGAAGAAGAAGAAGAAGAAGAAGAAAATCACAATAGAAAGAAAACACTGTAATTTGTGAGCAAAATGACATGGTAGTCTACATAAAAATTCAAACATGTTTACAGGTATACACCAAGAACTATTCAGTAAGTTGGTTTAACATGAAGTCAACCAATGAAGAAATAAAATCTATGCAAGGAATTTGTAGCTGAGTGGTAGAATATTTGCCTATTATCTGTAAAGGGTCCTTGATAAATCTCCTGCAAAATTGGAAACAGACCAAAAATTTAAAAACATAATACACGAAGGACAATAAAGCACAGGGTTTGGGGCAGGTAAGTGGTTTACTTCCAAAATAGAAGTAGCAGCAGATGATTTTGGTGGTACGTACTTGGAATCCAAACTTCCATTTCTTTGGTGGTTCAAATGTTCAAGACCAGTCAGCTAAAAAAAGCACAACAAATAAACAGGAGGAGGAGGAGGACCATGAGAGAAGAAAAAAATAGAGATCTGAAACAAATTAAACTTCATCTGGATGGTGGAAAGAAGTCTGTCAACTATATTGTTTTCTTTAAAATAAGTTTCTAGCCTTTCTACCATATGAGGACGCAGCAAAAAGTGAGCACATTAAACCTGGTGAAGCTGACCTCTCTGTATCTTGAATTTTCTAGGTTCTAGATCTTGTCCTTCAGAATGTCTGTTTACTACAAATACCTTGCTCTAAGCTATTGGGACCTGGAGTTTTGTTATAGCATCACAATGGCATTGAAACACCCAGATATATCTCTTTCTCTAAAGGATGTACTCTTTCTCTAGCTGTAGGAAAGACTGATGGATTTGGCAGTCAGAGAATTCAAGCTGAGGACCTCCAATTTGCTAGGAAGGGGTTCAACCACATAAGCCCCTACTCCATCCCTTGTCCTTCACTTTGAACATATCAACACAATAACTTATGGATTTCAAGGTTTCTGCTGTAAACTATCTGATAAGAAACTATCATGGGGTATGATGATGCTCTCTTTTCTCTCACTCCTATAGATGTTAGTAACCCACTCCATGGTGCTGTATGGAATAGGGAATTTTGCTACATTATCAGAAGATTCTGAAACGATACCACTATTTTTTTTTACACCAGTCACTCAAGGTTTAAAAAAAAAGTCCTTGAATATCTTGAGTAAATTGAAGAGGTTTTTAAAAGCCAAAAGTTAGAGCAGCTTTTCAGATTATGAATGCCATGTAGCATCCTACTGGATTTAATTTATAAGTAAGAAAACAGCAGCTTCCATGACCCACCTAAGCCAAAAACGTTCTTGGTCTTAGTTTCTTTGCATTTTAATGTAAATGAAAAAAGTGCCAGTTTATTGATGTATAAGAGGACTCTTAGCATTACATATTTAAATAGTTGTCAAAATTCACTGAGTTGAATAGAAAACATGCTTAATTTATATTAAAGTTGTAATGTGTTGTCATTAATACATGGATGTATTGTATTAGTAAATACTGAAAAGGAAAAACTTATTTCTACAGAGGATTCATCTTGGCAATAGTCATTTTATAGGAGGCTAATACTACCTACCTTCAAAAATATCTGGATCCACTTTAGTGAAAGTTTCCCAGTTGGACACTGTCATGCACCCCTTTCTCCTAGAAATACATAGGAATCTACTTTGTTATTTGAGTGTTGGAGCAAGCTCCAAAACCTACACATGTGGTGAATGGAAGCCACTGGTGGGTATATGTTTGGTTCTTGCATATGGCCAGGGATCTAGCAAGATCAGGCCTAAGGAAATGGGTTGTACTCAAGGACAAAGTCTACTGGCTGATGTCCCCCTGGGAGCAAACACTAGGACCTGGCAGCCACCAAGGACAGAAGGCATTGGCTGATTCCCTTGTACTTCTTGCAACACTGCCATGGCAGCAGCAGTGGCATCCTATTCTACCCTCGCATCCCTGTGGAAACCTTGGCAGTAGTCCTCCAGGCTCAAGACCAAAAGAGCCAGTTGGCTCATGCCAAGCTGTGATTGATCTATTGCAGCCATTGTGAACAATCTCTGCAATCTATTACAGTGCTGGAAGTTCCTGGTGACCTGCTTGACTCAGTGCTACGTTGACAATTGTGTGTGTTTGTGTGTGTGTGTGTGTGTGTGTGTGTGTGTGTGTGTGCGCGCACGCGCGTACTTTTTGGGGGCAGTGGGAACTTTGTGTTGTTTGGGTTTGGGTATTTCCTTTTGGTTATTGCTGTGGGGTTTTTATTTTCTTAGGCAAGTTTAGGTAGATTTACTCTTTGCCATCCTAGCAGAAAGATGGGAGAACACAGTGAATTATCCTCAAACTCTTTAGAGGAGGAGACCTTAATTGAGCAATACATTATGAAGAAGATCATTGGCTATGGCAGGATGAGATTTTCATTGAATAATACAGTGTGAATGCAATCATTGGCTATGGACGGAAGAGGTTTTCACTGAACAATACAGTATGAAGGAGATCATTTGCTATGTAGCTATCCAAATGTAAATTTGACCTAGCACCACCTCATAAACCTCAAGATGGTAGTGAAGGGAGAGTTCAACAATTGTCAGATCAAAATTGAGATGGATATTATTAAGACTTTCCATCACAGACACATGATCAGGCCGTACCAGGTGAGGGAGAAGGATGAGCACCAATACTTGGTAATGGAACTGGCCACCCAGAGACCTCCTGAGATAAATGTGAAAATCATACCGCCTATTCAATAATCAGGTTGTTCAAACAGACTGTGTGTACTGTGCATTACTTTAACAAAAATAGGAATGCACACTGAGACCTTAAACCCAATAGCATCCTGTTGGATGACAAATGCAATGTGAAGGTCAATGACTTTGGCATAAGCACAAGGATTACCCAAGGGTGGTTGCTTAAGGACATATTTGGTACCTTGATTTTGTCCCTATAAAATATTCCTGCAGGGCTGGGAAGGTGGCTCAGTGGTAGAGCGCTTGCTTTGCATGCACGAGGCCCTGGGTTCAATTCCTCATCACCACATAAGCAGAAAAAAAAGCCGGAAGTGGCACTGTGACTCAAGTGGTAGAGTGCTAGCCTTTAGCTGAAGAGCTGAGGAACAGAGCCCAGGTCCAGAGTTCAGACCCCACGATTGGACCCCCCCCAAAAAATATTCCTGCATGAAAACCACAATGGCTGCAAAGTAGACATCTGGTGCTTGGGAGTCATCTTTTGTATTTTATGGAGATGGCAAATTTCCCATTTGAATATATGAATTTTAGCCAGATACAGATAATTGTCTTGGAGGTCACATATATTGCTCCATTCACCTGTCTCCAAAAGGACAAAATATCATCTTGAAACTGTAAACTGCAGACTCAAAGCATAGGCAGAGTATAGAACAAATAATGGAGTCTAGCTCAACCAAGTCGAGGAATATTTCTTATATCCTGATGAACCACTATGTAATGAGCTGAACCCTATTATTCTTGCACTCATGTGTGACATGAGTTACAGCCTGCTTGATACCCACAAATCAATATTGGACAGGACATTCAATGAAATCATGGCCATCTATTTTTTTTTTATTAAAATGACTTAAACTAGAATGCCAGCAGCAAAATTAAGGCAATGCCTACAATTGTTCCAGTACGCCCATCTCATGTAGAAATTTACACCTTTCCTGTTCCTCTACAATGGAAAACCTGACTTCCTGCCTGTCATTGGAATTTCAATTGTCCTATGATGACAAACCAACAATACTGAAGAGAAGTGCCACTCTTCCTTCCATTCTCCTCTGCTTCCTGCAGAAGAACTCCTGTTCCAGTATGATCACACACCATGAATCTATGGTTTAGTTTAGTTCCTCTTTCTTCCTGAGGAACAATGGTAGATGCTGGTAAGAGGACAAAGTCCTTCCCTTTGGATAGTTGGACAATAAGATCACAAATTCTATCTCAAATAAGAGACAGGATTGGAGGAGAGTTGCTAGCAGTATACCTACCACTATTTGCAGAATATGATGCTGTGTGCAGGCCTAAAAATAACATTCACAGATTACAAAGAAAGTTTTTTCAAGAGAAAGGGTTCAGAGCCCTTCCATAATAAAACAACAGTACCCAGGTCTTCAATTCAATTTCACACTGGGGAATTCCAGCTTGAATCCTTATCTACAGACTTGGACAGGTCATCTAACAATCATTCATCATTTTGGATGACATGGACAATACCCATTGTCCAGGTAGGTGTTTTAGTACTTTAAATATTGGAGAAAAGGGTTTCCCTTATTTGTAATATCTAGTATATGTATGAGTCAAGCGGAAAAGGTCAGATAATGTGATGTCAGGAAAATGAACCCTTAGATGTGTATTTTAATGTTTATTTTTCTTTCATGCATGTGTTTCTAACACATTTATAAGATTATCTCTTTGTTGCTATGTATGTCCCTCCCCCACAGTATAACCCCTGCTTTCACTATATTTGATGTCAGTATAACTTGTGGAGGAGATGGGGAAAAACCAGTTGTTTAAGGATACAGGTGGACCTGTTGCAACAATGAGAAGTACAAGTTGTCAGGTCCAAAACAAGCTTTACAATGTTAATGCAGGGGTGGAGGGGGGGGGAAGGGGGGGAAGGGGGGGAAGGAGAAGGATTGGGATTAGGGGGGGAGGGGGGAGACTGGGAAGAGATGTGAAGGGTAAACAAAGGAGGAGGCTGCAATGCTTGGTAAGAAATGTACGCATTATCCTGCCCATGTAACTGTAACTCCTCTGTACAGTATGTTCACAAATAAAATTAAATTAAATTAAAAAAAAAATAAGGTTTTCCTTTTTGGTGGAAGATTTACCTTTTTAGACTACAACCCACATAATATTTAAAGAAAGGATGGATATGGGAGGAAATCTTTCAGTTCTTCGTTTTTTTCAAGTTTACTTATTGAATCTTTCAGTTACTGAACCTGGCTTAATTTGTGAGGTATACACACACATACACACAAACACACACACATGCACATATATATATGTCGGGTCTTCATCTGTCTCGCGAAAGAGGGACGGAGTCCGAGGAAAGGTAAGTGCGGCCTCTCACCCGTTCCTCATCCTCCCTCAGCCCTGGAGACAATCAGATGAAGCAGGGAGTTGTCAAGCAGGAAAACTCATTTATTAACACAGAGCAAGCCATTTTAAAGCAGAAAAAGAGTGGGTGGCATGGCAGGGGAGGAAGAGGAACAAGTCACTGTCAAGGTCACACCCTATCATGCACCTCAGCTTCCACGGGCTGTTTACACACTGAACATAAAGCAAATTGGACTCTGCCCACTCAACTCCCTCTCAGCGCCATCTTTGCTGCCCATGTGCTCTACAGATTCCCCCTTTTTTGTTTTAATGCAGACCCACCTCCCAGTTAGTTATCCTTTCCCCTCCACTGTAAAGGTTATTTTAACAGGATTACATTGGTAAGGATAGCATTGGCTATGCAGGGGGTTCAAGGCAAGTCTGGGGGGCGAGATTTGCCAGATAAGGATATGGAGGGCCCTTGTGCATGATCTAAGGGCCCATCCCAGTTACCTCACATCCCCACCACAGAAATGTCCGAAGCAGTTCAATTAATTCCTGGGCATATATGAAAGTCAGTATCTCGTAAGGTCATCCTCTTCAGAATATGGGAGCAGCTTGGGTATTGGGAGTTCCACACATGCGGCATGGTGCATCCTCGTGGGACCCCACACTCAGGCCATTCTACTATAGTCCAGAAAAACAAAGAAAATTTAAAACAAATTCTGCAGACATAGCAAAGCAATCCTGGGCAACTGGTGTCTTTTAAGTAAGACAGTTCCTTGTACGTACCTTTAAGCAAGCACAGGGGTCAAAATGACCTTTGAGCTTTACTGTCAGCTCCCAAAGGCTCCCAACATCTCCCCAGTCTTTGTTTAAAGAAGCGAACCCACCTGTCTTAGGTTGGGTGGACCACCTTGTCTGCCTTACCCATCATTGGGAACTTCTTCAAAGCGAAGCTGAAGGCCCTGTCTTAGGTTGGTCAGACTGACACCCCCTCTTATCCATCTCTGGCTGGGATTCCTCTCAGGGAAATTTATTCACTTGGAGCTTGATCTTATGTAACTGGCTGGCTAAGCTCATAAGAGTTTTGCAAGGAAGTCATAGAAAAACCATCAGCAAAAGCATTACCAGGCCAAAAAATGTCATTAGCAGTCCTTTTACATTAGTCAAGGATGGGATAGCAGTTTTGCCACTTCAGAGTCCAGAGGGGGGGGCTTGTTCTAATCCAGCTATTTGCCTGTGGAGTTGAAAAAGACCTAAACTGGAAGCATAACAAAAAGTGGTTGTTTAGCAATAAGTATGGATTCAATAATGCTGCTATACGAGCAATTAGTAAAAGAACAATTACAGCAGGTAACATTAAAATAATTGGCTCCTACAGAAATATTAAACAGTCGATACATAATGACATAGGGTGGTGATCAAAATGAAGGTCAGGCCACCAGGTCGAAGGGACAGCTTCTCTTGTGGTGCTATTGATGATTTCTGCATTGCCAGTGCTGATCATTGCCCAGGTCACCCATTGAGGTTGATGCAGATTCCATAGGGCCACTGCCAAGACTGGGAGGGTCAGGACAGCCAACAGCTGGAGTATCAACAACTGCAATTGTTAGAGAACACAAGAGCTTCTCAAGGGCTGGTTGCCCTTGGGGATGGTTAGTAGTTATCTTTCTGGCTTTTCTCTTTTAAACACAAGCCTCGGCCACCATAGCCATTTTTCTTTCCTTGTTGGTTAGCTTATCCTTAGGCATCCTACTGTATAGAGGAGATTGGTAAAAACTTAAGGTTCCTGGCAGGGATCCAAATGGGGGCTGTCTCCCCTAGGGAAAAATGAATCCAAATTCCCTGCCCATAGTAACTAGGGGGTCAGGTCTTCTCCATTTTTGTGTCAGGGTGTCCTTCCACCTGACTTTCACTTGGGACTTAGAGTTTAGTTGTCCCCATTGCTTCTGTAATCTGGATGCAGTTGCCCCTTTTGAAAAATTTAAAATGTTAACGGTAAGCAAAACTATCTGTAACTGTATATGGGGGCTAACTCCCCCTTTTTGTTTTAATAATTGCTCCTTAAGACATTGGTGATTTCTTTCTATAATTGCTTGGCCTTGGGGATTATAAGGAATTCCTGTAATATTTAATGTGCCATTTGTCAAAAAACTCTGACATTGCTTTACTAACAAAACAGGGTCCATTATGGGTTTTAACTTGTGCTGGTAGACTCAAGGTGGCAAAGCATTGAAGAAAATGTGCTTATGAATGTTTAGTTCTTTCTCCTGTATAGGATGTGGCCCACCATGCTCCTGAGTAGAATCTATAGAGACAAAGATATATTTAAACTTGCCTAAAGCTTGGAGATGAGTAACATCCATTTGCCAGAGGATGTTAGGTTTAAGGCCTCTGGGATTTACCCCTGGTGGTTGTAATGGGGGTACTTTTAAGAAGGGCTGGCATGTTTTACAGGTATGTAATATCCTTTTGAGGTCCTTTACAGGAATTTGAGGAGATCTATGCTGAACACCTCTCCAATTAATGTGGGTTAAATCATGCAAACAGGTAGCCTCTTGTAACATTAATACTTGCATGCAAGTAGCTAACTGGTCTGCCCAATTATTGCCTAGGGATAAAAACCCAGGAAGTTTTGAATGCCCTCTCAAGTGCTGAATATGAATAGGGGCTCCCGCCAATCTAATAGGCCTTTAAGGATAACCATAAGAGGGGAAATATTGTTTTCATCCAACTTACTATGTGCTTGGGGAATATGAGGAAGCAAGTTAATCATATATAGGCTATCAAAATACAAATTAAAGGGTTTTTGAATGTCCTGAAGAGCCATAATTACGGCCTGCATTTCTTTATATTGTGCTGACCCTTGACAAGGTTGAAATCTTTGTTGGCTCGGGGTCTTTTGTTGCTCCTCAAATGCTGCATATGCAGAGCCTGCTTTACCTCCATCAGTAAAAACATGGAGGGCTACAAGTTTAGGTTTGGTCAATGGCCACTGCTCCACCCAGATAGGGCTTCTGGGCTTCTGGGGACAGTGGCCTTTAGGATTGGGGGTGCACTGAGCGGGTCCCCTATGTTCTTCTCTGTAATTATGAAAGTTAAAAAAATCCTTTTCTTTAACTCCCTCTAGATCCTGTTTAAGCCTTTGTGCTTCTTCTCCATCCAGGATATCATCATAGGCTGCTCAATGGTCTGTAGTGACCACGACTTCCATTTGTCTTAGCGTGTCTTGCCCTAGTAAATTGGCAGTGAGGTTTTTTGCCACTAAAGGGCATATCTTTCCCTGTTCTCCATCTGGGCTAGTCCATTTCATAAGGGCTACTGTCTCTTTGGACTGGGAGTTGCCCCCTACCCCCCAATATCGGGGGCCCATGTGCAAGCTTAAAGTCCAAGGGTACTTCCTCCTCCCTGAGTATGGTTTAATCTGCCCCCGTGTCAATTAAACAGTGAAACCTCATTCTGCCTATGAGAATACTCATTTTAGGGTGGATTACTTCTACCAGGGGGACGGTCCAGTGGACCTCAGTCACCCAGCCACAAGGCTGCCTGGGCCTCACAGCAGAGGGTGTTCCTCCTTGAGTTAACGGGGCTGGAGGATGCCCCTCCCCTAGTTTAAACGCTTCCCATTTACAAAAAAATTGGATCGATAATCCTTTTTCCAATGGTACCCCTTCCTGCACCTGGGGGAGGGTGTAGGGAGCGGTTTAGACCACCCAGGCCGGTTGTCGGAGGGATTGTTGTGAATAGTCCCTCTTAAAGTGCCTCTCCTGCCCACATTTAAAACAAGTCCCTCTCCCCATTGGTCCTGGAGTTCCTCGGCCCTGGGCTTCCAGTGCCTGGGTAATAGCCTCAGTCATAGCAGATGTCTGAACCTGTAAAGCTAAAGCTAATGATTGGGACTGGTCCTGTTGCATTACCACATCCTGTGAGGCCACCACCCACCTGCTCAGGGAACTCTCTTTCAATCCCTTGCAGGCCATGTGGTGGTCTGCATTCATCCCTTCCCAGACTAGCAGCTTTATAAACTGATCTCGGAGGTTTCCTGCTGGCAGCTTGTGGTTAATACTCTGTTAGAGTTGGTCTACAAACTCAGCTAGAGGCTCACCCGGTTTTTGTCTCACTCCTGCTATGGGGGACTCAGTAGTCCAATCATCCAATTTGTACCAAGCAGCAAGTCCTGCCTGCCTCACCTGGTCACAGTATGGGCCAGGTATTGTGGCCTGTTGGACAACCAGTGTAGTACCCTTCCCCCGTCTCTGTTAACATGGAATAAATAATAGGTATCACGGGTTATTCTCTGCTTTCACTCTGCATTCCCCCTTAAAGAAAGCACGCCGTTTAATAAACTGAGAACTAGTAAGGACAGCTTTGGCCACATCCAGCCTAGGGACACATGGGTGAAAAGCAATGTCCTGTAATAGGGTTTGAGCCCAAGGAGAATTTGGGCAGTACTCCGCCACCGCCTTACAAAGCTCTTTAAGATCCTTAGCTTCCCATGGATACCATTCCAAGGACCTATAAGCTCCTGGTGCCAGAGTGACCGGATACTCTTAGAGAAGTGAATTCTGTGGCCTAGGGTCCAGGCTTTCCAGTGGCCCTTTACTTCCAGGGTCGGCCTCCGAGTAGGTTACTTCCCCAGCCCTCGGCCCCTCCATGGAAGGTCGGTAGGGGTCCGAGTCTTGCAGGTCCCTCTCGCCAGTCACGTACCTCCTCTCCAATCAGGGGAATAGGGAGGGGGCCTAGGACCATCAGGGGCACCTGAATCAGAGGGGGTAACCTTCACCCTTGTTTTGACTTCCACTGTGTATGTTTCAGTGCGTTCTCCGTTGAATTTGACCCATTCCTTTTCTTTCTCACTTCCCAAGTCCTAATCCTCCTTTACTCCTTCTAAGCCTAATGTTGCCTCCTCCTCCTCCTTCTTCTGTGAGATAGTATTACCCATACTAAGGGTTTCACTTACCCTGAGAGACCACTTAGCCTTGGCCGGTATCTTTTCCTTTCGTGCCCCATGTTGGGAACCAGATGTCGGGTCTTCGTCCGTCCATCCCACAAAAGATGGACAGGGTCCGAGGAAAGATAAGTGCGGCCGGCCACAGACCAATTCCCCAGCCTCCCTCAGCCCGGGAGACAATCAGACGCAGCGGGGAGTCGTCAAGCAGGAAAACTCGTTTATTAACACAGAGCAAGCCATTTTTAAAGCAAAAAAGAGTGGGTGGCATGGCAGGAAAGGAAGAGAAACCAATCATTGTCAAGGCCACACCCTATCATGCACCTAAGCTTCCATGGTCTGTTTACACACTGAACATAAAGCAAATTGGGCTCTGCCTATTCACCTCCCTCTCAGCACCATCTTTGCTGCCCATGTGCTCTACAGTAAATCGGACTCTGCCCACTCTCCTCCCTCTCAGCGCCATCTTTGCTGCCCACGTGCTCTACACACACACACACACACACACACACACAGTATATATATACATACATAGTATGTATATATTTCACAAATATATTACATATTAAATATATCATATAATATTATATATGTAAAAAATACACAATTTTGGAGATGATATGTCATGGAATTCTCTGCCTTTGCTTTAAGGCAACATTCTCCTCATCTCAGCTTCCTAAGAATCTAGGATTATAGACCGGGACTAGGCAAAAAAGATTTCCTTTTAAATGCTACCGAGAGCCTGTCTTTAATTTCCAAGAAACACTAGAAACTTGAAGATAATAGAATGACTAAGTGAAATAGAACACTTCACTTCCACTTTCACTGGAAAACTTTCAAAATGTATTTTAGACAAAAATTAGGGTCAGTGTTTAGATCTATCCTTGAAAAAAGTAATAAAATATTAAAGACAGGTATAGATCCCCGTTGGAAGTGTGGAAGTAAGAAGAAGTCCCATAAGTTCAAGACCTAGTACTGGTCCATAACCATATATTTAATGAAAATTAATTTTGTAGGCCAGAACTTGTTTTTTTTTTTTATCTTTTGTGTTCAGAGGAATGTCTGCATTATGTGTAAACAGACTGCTCTACAAGGTATCTTTCTGGGTCATACAGTAGTTATTACATGGCTCTATGTAGACATTCAGCTTTCTAATGATTTTTTTCTACATAAATCAAGTAATGTTAATTAAGTGTCATGAAGAATGCCAAACCTCCATTTTCGTGCCCATCTCCATCCTTCTCCTCCCTATTGTCCAGCAGTTTGTGTCAGTCAGCATAACTGAAGCTGGCACATGGAACAGACATGGACTCGATGGATCCTGGCTGTGATATGGTCCCAAATATAGCAAATACCAGAATCAATGAGATCCAAGCAGCAGTCCAAGGTTCCTAGTTGTATGAATGTCCTCGGCTTCCAATGGTCTCACCTGTCTCTGCCAGAAGCCTGTTAATGGCCTGTCACCATCAAAGCTCACACTGAAGTTTAACTTCTCAATGTAGCAGTGTCAGGAGGTGGAACCTTTAATAGAGGATTCTGTCATAAATGGATTAATGCCATCTCATTAACTCTCAAGGGACTAACATGATCACTGTTAGCAGTTGTAAAAAAACACCCTAAGAAATGGAAAAACTTGGAAAAAATTATATTAAGTGAAGTAAGCCAGGCCCAAAGAAACATAGGTCCCTTGGTTTCCCTTATTTGCAATATCTAGTATGTGTATGAGTCAAGCGGAAAAGGTCAGACAATGTGATGTTAGGAAAATGAACCCTTAGATATATATTTTAATGTTTTTTTTCTTTCATGCATGTGCTTCTAACGCATTTATAAGATTATTTCTTTGTTGCTTTGTATGTCCCTCCCCCACAGTATAACCCCTGCTTTCACTATATTTGATGTCACTATAACTTGTGGAGGAGATGGGGAAAAACAAGTCATTTAAGGATACAGGTGGACCTGTTGCAACAATGAGAAGTACAAGTTGTCATGTTGAAAACGAGCTTTACAAGGTCGGTGTGGGGGTGGGGGGGTGGGGGGGGAGGGAGGATTAGGTGGGGGGGAGGCTGGGAAGGGATGTGAAGGGTAAACAAAGGAGGAGGCTGCAATGCTTGGTAAGAAATGTATGCATTATCCTGCCCATGTAATTGTAACCCCTCTGTACAGTATGTTCACAAATAAAATAAAATAAAATAAAAATTAAAAAAAAACACCCTAAGCCCTTACTCACTCTCATTCTAGAACATGCCATGATTCCAAAATCGTATATGATGTGATGCACCTAGAGGCCTTGTCCCATGCACTACTATGCTATTTAAAATTTCCAGCCACCACTATTGTGAGTGAAATAGACCTCTTTTTCCTTATGAAGTATACAGCTTCGGAATTTTGTTAAATCATGACAAAATGGACTGAGATGCTATACTTTATTGTCTTTTCCATAGAACTGAGGATAAAACTGAGGGCTGTTCACTTACTAGGCCGATATTTTACCACTGGAGCCCTCTAAGGCTCCAACCTTTTTTTTTTTTTACAGTTTGTTTTTCATATAGAGTCTTGTGCTAGCTTCACTCAAGCCAGCCTCAGAACCCAATCCTCCTATACCTCTGCCTCTCAGTAGCTGGGATTATGGGCCTGTGACACCATACTTTGCCACTTAAGAAGGCACTATTCTTTTGGGGAAAGATGATACAGACCACTGAGTTCCGTGTGTGTGTGTGTGTGTGTGTGTGTGTGTGTGTGTGTGTGGTGTATGTGTGTGTATTCATGGAAATTGGTCATGATGATTTATTTAGTACTGAGCGTGAATCTTCCTGGATGATCTGTATTCTTAATTCCGTTCACTCAAAAAAATTTCTTCTCTGGGTCTAGTGAGTCACAGTTGTAATCCTAGCTCTTCAGAATGCTGATATTTGAGGATCATATTTTGAAGCCAGGTGAACCAGGAAAAGTCCATGACACTCTTATCTTCATTTAAACACCAAAAAATCACAAGTGGAACCTTGGCTTAAATAATAGAGTAGTAGCCTTGAGGAAGAAAAATAGGAATAACAACTGAGTTCTTATCAAGTTTCAGGACCAGCACCCAAACAAAATCTCTAGATAACAATGGGCTATTACAATGAGCTCTTGTGCTATTGCAAGACACAATGAGATGTATAAGTTGTTATGTAGAAAAATGAATTTTACAACTTTGGTGGGGAAGAGGGGGGTGGAGGAACCGGTGGAGGGGGCAGGAGGGAGGATGGGAAGGGATAGGAAGGGAAAGGAGGAGGCTACAATGCTTGATAAGAAATGTACTCATTATCTTTACCATGTAATTGTAAACCCTCTGTACAGTATTTTCACAATAAAAAAAAGAAAAAATGACACAATTATACTTAATGAATTATCTCTACAGGACAGTTGCACTAAAAAATTCTAGTATTACTTCATAAGGTATGTTCTTTCTGGATCATCTTTTTGCCCCATTGTTTCTCTGAGAATGATGTCTTGATTTTGAAATAGAGGAGAAAAATTCAGTGATGAATTTGGCCTCTGGATCCCTCCCTCATCTATTATTGACATGTTCTCTCTTTTTATTTTTTGGCAGTCCTGGGGCATAAACTAAGGGCCTGGGCACTATCACTGAGCTTCTTTTTTCTCAAGGCTAGCACCCTCCCATTTAAGCCACAACACCACTTCCGGCTTTTTCTCTTTATATGGTACTGAGTAATCGAACCCTGGGCTTCATGCATGCTAGGCAAGCACTGTACCACTAAGCTACATTCCCACATGTTCTCTTTAAAAAATATGTCTAACCTGTTTATTTCTGTCCCATCTCTTAAGCCACTGCCAATGCTCTTGAATCTATTTGTTTCACTCCTAACTGCCTTTCATTCACTGTAGAGCAAATTATTTTCTACTCCATCGAAAGAATTATCTTTCATTTTCTTAAACTGCACACTTGATAAGCTAAAATCAAACAACAACTCAATATTTCCAGTGTTTGAAATTGAGGACACTTAGATTAATAAATAGTTAATAATGAATAGCTAATAATCTACCGAAGTCAATGCACAAAAACCCAGATGCTTGGGAAGTCTTTTATTTTCTGCTAACCCCACAATATGCTCTGGTAGATAACAAATTTAAAGTCTACAGATGTAATTAGTTCCCACAAGAGGTGCTTATGAGTTACTTCCAAGGAGTGAGTGCAAATTAAGGCCTTTCTAGAAGTCAGTAACACAGAGTGAATGAAACAGTAAGGAGGGTATGTTTGTCAAGGAAGTATGGGGGTACCTGGGAGCTGACAACAGTGGCTGTATGATAGGTGTCCAGACAGCAGAAACCATAATCTTACAGCTAGAGGATCTAAAACCTACCAGGCATCCTTTAAGTTTGGAAGAGGTCCACACATTTCATGAGAGACTATAGCCTGGTGGCCTCCTGCTAGAAACTGAGCAACTGCTACAAAAAAGCCATACCCAAACTACTAGCTCAAACTTGTAGCCTACAATAGTTGGTATTCAGTGAGCAAACATTAAATTTCTGGTAACTTGCCACACAACATGACAAAAACATCACTCAGAATGCTGGTGGCTCACACCTGTAATCCCAGCTACATAGGAGTCTGAGATCTGAGGCTCTAGATTCAAAGGGATTTCAAGCAGCAATGTCTATGATACTCATATAGAAAAAAACCCTGGAAATTGGTATGGCACAATACCCTAAGTTGAAGACCAAGTACCAACACACACACACACACACACACACACACACACACACACACACACACACACACATAAATTGAAAAATGAAAACACTTGTTGAAAACAACCTGGTATTTTCTTTGCTGTGTGTAAAACTCTAACATGTCTTAAACTTTTCCTTGTGCTTGAAGAAATTTATTAAAATTCTATAACTACACAACGACACAAATGTGTTGACCACACACTTTTTATATATCATATTGCAATTTTTACTGCAAACAGAGGAGTTTTCCTACTAATTTAATCTAGTTATTGGCAGAAAGTGAATCTCATATCTTGGTATTTCTCACAATACCTTAGTTGAAATTAAACATAATGTTCTTAATTAATCAAAAGGAAAAACTTACACAATATCTAAGGGACATTCCTTTTTGTCATTTTTCCTACAAATGAAATTAATTGATTGCAGCACTTAAAAAATATTTTATGCCAAATTAGTAAAAGATTCTGATTAAAACTGAAAAATTTGAAGTGCTCTCAATTTCTGCCTCATTTAGATAAAGTACTTAAAGATGTCTTTGGTTTTCCATAAAGATATCGTATCCAAAAATTCATCCATAGAAATAAGTTAACTATAGGCTACCTATAAATTCACATAGATGTTTCTCAATTCACTAGAGCAAAAACACAATAAATTCCGACCTAATTCTATAAATATCCCATGAAAATATCTAGAACATTCCATTTTTCTCAGAACAATGAAAGCTGCCAACAAACTCACTAATAGTAAGAGAAGAAAAAAGAGCAAGTTTGTGATGGCTGACATTTTACAAAACCCTTATTCGAATATGGGTATACACACAAAGCCATACAATGTTCAGGTTTACCTGGTAAGAAAAAGAACTCACCCCACAGAGAGAGAAAGACAAGTGGGAGGAAGAAGATAGACTTAAGAATTACCTGAATGCATATCTTCCCATGTTTCCATCCATTTGCTTCGTAGAGTTTTCCTGGTGCCCCATTGCTCACTAAGTCAGACAGTCATCCAGCGGAATCACTGGCACCCAGGACTTAGGTAACACCAATAATCTGCTCTCCCTGTGCAAAAATCACCAACTAAATGAAAAAGAAAACAAAGTGTATTTCAGGGTCACATAAAAAAGAACCCTCCCCCCACACACACAAAGAACCACATGCTTTGGGGAGAAAGAAAATTGTGTGTGTGTGTGTGTGTGTGTGTGTGTGTGTGTGTGTGTGTGTGGTTTGTGTGTTGGTAGAGGT
This sequence comes from Dipodomys spectabilis, assembly GCF_019054845.1. Classification (NCBI taxonomy): domain Eukaryota; kingdom Metazoa; phylum Chordata; class Mammalia; order Rodentia; family Heteromyidae; genus Dipodomys; species Dipodomys spectabilis. The sequence continues at coordinate 2,605,422 of NW_024870989.1, read as the reverse complement.
ACTTAAACCCAGGACTTGGGAACTATCCTTTAGGTGCTACCCTTTAGCTTCTTTGCTCAAGGCCAGTGCTCTGACACTTGAACAACACTTCACCTTTTAGTCATGAAGACAAGAGTATCATAATGTTTCCTACCCAGGCTGGCTTTGAACCTTGATCCTTAGATCTCAGCCTCCCAGTAGCCAGAATTACAGGCATGATCCATTAATGACTGGCATTTGTGACAGACCAATGTATTGACTTCAAACCCCAATACCAGCACAAAAACCAAAAGCAAAACCAAACTTTATAGCATATAAATATACTGATAGCATATTAAACAAATATAATGAAATGTAGAGATCTTGGTGAAGGATATCAGAGAATGACATCATTATTAGCTTTTCTGGCTTTAGAAAACCTAAAATTACTTTCATAAAAGTAAAATAACTACAGAAACACCTTACCAAGGTGTATGTTTCAAATAAACCACCTGTTGAGAACAAACTGAAAATGCAGAGGAAAACTAAGAATTTTAGAATTAAGTGATTGCTACGCAGAAAATATACCTGATCATCTGTACCTTCCAACTCTTTCAAATAGGCTACAGTAATGACACAAAAACTATTCTCCTTCTCATTACTCCTTATTTAAAAAACAAGTCTACTTTATTCTCTTTAGGAATACTTTGAATATTTGATTCACTTTTCCCAAAATGTGACTAAAGAAACTCAGTCTTTCAACAACTCCAAATTTTTTATCTTAGCATTTAAATAATTATATCATGTATCTTCTTTGGGTTGGGAGTATCACAACAACTTTTAACTTGTTCTTTTACCTTTGCTGTTGGGTAGGTGTATTTTCACAAAAGAGAACAGGGAAACACTCAGTAGATCACCTGATTTAAATGTAAGTGGCTAAAGCTACCAGCACAACTATGCTTATTGCAGCATTATTCACCATAGCTAAGATATGGAACCAACCCAGTTTCCCCTCAGTAGATGAATCGATTAAGACAATGTGATATACATGCATATATAAATCTACATATAATGGAATTCTATGCCTCCATCAGAAATACTGATATTGCCCCATTTGTTAGGAAATAGAAAGACTTGGAAAAAATATATTAAGTGAAGTAAGCCAGGCGCTAAGGAACATAGGTCCTATGTTTTCTGTTATTTGCAATAGCTGGTATATATCTAGGACAAGCAGAAGAAGTCCGAAGCTATGTACATATGACCATATAAGATGATGTTAAGCAAAATGAACCCCGAGAGTACACACATGGTGTTTTTTTTCTTGCCATGGTTTTAAACATATTTATAATGTACTTTATGATTTTTTTTATTTCTTTTGTATGTTCTTCCCCCATGGTATAACCCCTGTTTTCACTCTATTGATTCTGGTGTCCTGCATCTTATATATACATTTTTCTAATTTGGGTAGGGGAAGGGAAAAAAACAAAATGCTTAAATAAGGATACAGGTTAACCCATTGTAACAATGAGATGTACAAGACACTATGTTGAAAACGAACTTTACAACTTTGGAGGTGGGGGAGGGGATGGAAGAGTTAGGAAGGTCTGAGGGAAGGGATGGTAGGGGAAAAACAATGGAAGGGGTAAAAATGCTCCATAGGAAATGTAGTCATTACCTTACTCATGTATCTGTAATCCCTCTGTACTGTATCTTTACAATAAAAATATATGTTAATAAAAGGAAAACAATAAATTTAAGTGGTAACTTACTCAAGCGGCTGAGATCTGAGGATCATGGTTTAAAACCAGCTCAGGCAGGAAAGAGAGAGACTCTTATCTCCAACTGAAAACCAAAAAGCTGGAAGATGTAACTCAAGTGGGAAGGTGCTAACCTTGAAAAGCAAAAATTGGGGGTGGGGACAGAGGACACCACCCAGGGCCAAACTTCAAACCCAATGACCACCACGCATATACACAAAATTCTAACTAACAAAATTTCATATCTACATCATCTGAACTGCCTAATTGGAAATGTGCATAAGAACTTAAAAATATTTCTATTTTTAAGAAATACATTTTAATACATTTCTACTGTAAAAATACTGTATATAGGTGTTACAGATACATAAGCAAAGTAATGAGTACATTTCTTATCAAACATTGTTGCCTCCTCCTTTGTTTTTCCCCTACCATCCATTCCCTCCCACCTCTACAACTACACTCCTCCTCCCTCCCCCCCTAAATTGTTAAGTTCGTTTTTCTACATAGTGTCTTGTACATCTCATTGTTACAATGGGTCAACCTGAATCACTATTTAAGCATTTTGCTTTTTCCCTTCCCCTCCCCAAATTAGAGAAGTGTATATACAAGATACAGGGCACTTACATCAAATACAGTGAAAATAGGGGTAATACCATAGGAAAGGAACATACAAAGAAACAAAAAAATCACATGGTACATTATAAATATGTTAGAAACAATAGTAAGGGGGAAAATAACCTGTGTCCCTATCTTGGGGTTCATTTCACTTAACACGTCTTATCTGTTCATAAGAAATACATTTTAAAAAAGAAATATATCAACACAATTTTTTATATGTGCAAAATCCATTATTATTTGGGACCATGACATTGTTTGAAAACTAAGAAAATAAAGGTTGATCTAAATATACATATACCTCTTTCATTTGCACACTTGTAATTTTCCCTTGGATTTTAAGAACAATATAGTGTTTTCATCCTAATGCAAACCAGATGACCCAACTAGTCACAAACACATCAAGATAACAAACAAGGAATGTGTAAGAACTAATTTTTTTGGAATCCTTGCAAAATGATCTAATTTTCGATTTAATTGTAATTTCCCTTTCAGTACAATATGTAATTGGGAATTACAGAGTTCCATCCTGTATATTTAATGTTCGGGATTTTGTGTTTCTCTCTCTGTATGTAATTTCCATGAGTGCATGAGAAAATGGAAGGAAATCCACTATGTGTTCTCTTCTTCTCCCTCTCCCTCTCCCTCTCCTTCTCCCTCTCCCTCTCCCTCTCCCTCTCCCTCTCCCTCTCTCCCTCCCTCCCTCCCTCCATCCCTCTCTCTCTCTCTCTCTCTCTCTCTCTCTCTCTCTCTCTCTCTCTCTCTCTCTCTCTCTCTTTTTGCTTGCCTCTCTATTTGTGCCCTTGAGAGGTGAAATGCAGACGGGGGCTCAGGGAACCTCCTCTAGATTCCTTCTCAAAGCAAGCCATCCTGGCTTAAATTCTCTTATCTATAACTTTCTCTCTCTCCTCAAGTACATCCACATTGTGTTACTGTGTGATCTGTCTGCCTTTTTGTTTATATATTTGTCTGATTCCTATTTGTCTGCTTCCTGTTTGCCTGCTTCCTCTTTGCTTACTTACTTAATGTTCCACCAAGTTTTCTTACCATCCTGACATGTTTTTTGCCATCTTGGCCATGTGGTTGGTTTTTATACAACCCCACACTTTTAACAAGTACTTAAAGGTCAATTAATATGATAGTGTGTCTTATTATTAAAATTGTTTTAAAGGTTTGACTTTTACTTTGTTTGGTGTTGCCTGTTTTTCTAGCATTGAGCCCATGGTTTGATCATAAAATGGGCAAAATGTATTTTGCCACTAGAATTCTGAAGAACTTATGCCCGATTTTCATTTTTTAAAAACTAATCATGCCTTAAAATTTTTGTGCAAAAGTGTGTGTGTGTGTGTGTAAACATGTTTGAAGTACTTTCATTGTAATGGATAAAAATTGTTATCATGGTCTAAAATTATTTGCTTTTTCATTTAATGTAACTAATGTAAACCTGTGTTAAAGGACATAATTATTAATTTTGCTGTTTGTTAAAAGGAAAAACTTTTATCAACAGTAGTGGTGATGTGAGCCTAAAATCTACCAAACTGATCTGACCCTACTGCCTGACTAGGAAGGTCCAAAGTAAATTGTTTTGAGGCAGTTCTGAGATAACTGGCTCTACAGGCCAAAGTTAAAAAAAGGAAATGGTTTTAAATTCAAACCACAGAGAAGCTCATCAATTTTGGTGTAAACAAATGTGTCTACGAGTTATGACATTATATTTTTTTAAAAAAAGAAGGGAAAAGAAAGAAATTAACATTAACCACAAAACAGTTGAGTAGCATGATATGAGTACATCTTGAATTTTACAAGATAGGAAAAAGAGTGAAGCCTTGCTAAAGTCACACAGGGGGTGGACATTGAGAGGAGTGAAGCCCTGGTAAAAACGAAGCATTCTGGAAGGAAGGGAACAGAGCCTCATTAAAGTGGCTCCTGTTGGCTAGGCAAGTCAGAGAGGGACAGGGCTAAGGAAAGTAGCAGGAGTTGGCTAGGTGGGGCTATTAGGGGCAGAGGACTGTTCTCACAGTTGAAGGGTTTCCATTCACTGCAGCTTGCTGAGCAGGTGAGCTGGAGACTGAGGCTCTCGTGACTTTTGTAGTGGATTTAAATTCACAGGTAGTGATTTCAGATGCTGTGTAGAGAGAGGTCTTATTACCTCACCAGATCACAAACCCTCTGAATCTGGCCACCACCTGTCCACATTTAGCTGACTCATGAGACACTTCCCTCATTTGAGAGATGATTTCTCAACTTTTCCATTGAGTAAAAGAAAAAAAAAACTCTGATGGCAGCACTTCCTATTAGCAATGGGCTGGTTCTTCATTCGCCTTCTCTGAAAATATCAGCACACATGAACATATAACAGCTCCTGTCATCTCTCATCTTCCAACCCCTGGTCTTTCTGAGCCCACTTGGTCCTTTCTGAAACCCGGAAGCTATTCAGGATGCCAAGAACAATATAAATCATGTAGAGTCTCAGCTCTAAAGAACACTTACCTGAAATTTCTGAGAAAATACAAAGAACATAAAGGAATGGAATGAATATCTTTTGATAACCAAAGGAACTGAAAGATGTGAGTGTGTGTGTGTGTGTGTGTGTGTGTGTATGTGTGTGTGTGTGCAATAAAATAGATAATGACAAACACTCCACTCTAACACCCTTTCTATTATCAGAGTTATGTAATACATAACACATGAACCAAAAGGTGTTAGAAATTTGCAACTCCAAAGACTTCAAACCCTGTTCTAATACCAAAAGGATGAAATTCTCATGCCATCTTTTGAGGCAGTACTGAATACCCTGGTGGTATTTATTTATCAAGATTCATTATAATGTCACCTTCTTTTGGATTTTTTTTACTTTTTCTGTGACTGGAATCATGAATCCTTAGAATTGTATGAATAAATGTCCCCAAACAATATCACAGGAGGCTTCTCTAGTCTGGATAGGTTTGTTCTGGGAGAAGCCATTCTGACAGCAGGCTAGGAACACATGAGAGAAATGGTCTTATGTCAGAATTGTGGCCTTAACAGGTTAGCTTCAAACTTAAATGGGATGGAGGAAGAAGTTCCATTAGAGGTCATCTCTCTCAAGGGTTTGGAAACCAAGAAAAGTGATGGTGGACTCAGTTGTTAATTGTTATTTGAGACCTCACTATGGGTAACATAAAAACAGTAGCAACAGCCAGGCACTGGTAGCTTATGCCTCTAATCCTAGCTACTTAGGCTATACGGACTACAGTTGGAAACCAGCCTATGCAGTAATGTCCACCACACTCCTATCTCAAATTAACCACCAGAATTCTGGATGTGGAGCTGTGACTTAAGAGATAGGGTGTAATCCCTGAACAAAAAAAAAGCTCAGGAGCATTCAGGGCCTGAGTTTAATCCCTAGCTCAGGCACAAAAATGTTAGCAGCAAAAACATGTCTACTGTGGAGATTTCAGGACAATTTAGGATGTGGATGTTCCAAACTACCCTTGGAGACTGTGTTTTGATAGCGACTCTTACTTTGCCTATAAATGAAGTGTGCCTAACTTCAGCAATGACAGCGGACATGGGTAGAATCCTTTCTGAATGTGGGAAGAGGAGAGGCTAGCTGGATGATGGAAGAAGTCTAAGTTTGCAGCCCTTAAACACTGCTCTTACATGGTGGCAATCACCTGATAGTCCCCAGGGTTACCTGGGAAGCATGGAGAATAATATGGAAGAAAGTACTTCTTCTTTTTTTTTTTTACTAGAGAGTTATAAGATGAATTGTTTTTCTTACAGCATAAAGGGAAAAGTTGTGTCCAGAAAAAGGAACCAATACCTCACCGTCCTGTGTTGATATTGTGACATCCTGAACCAGATTGTCCTCTAATTCAAGCTGCTTGTGAATGATTACCTGCTATGCAGCCCTGTGCTGGTTGCTAGGTGGGTACCCCCTTGGCCACCATAGAAAACTGTCACTTTCCACTTAGCAGGTAGTCCTACTGGAATCTGTGGCTGCCTGGATATGATCCCATGCCCCCAGGACTAGACTAGAGGCTGGACTACCAGGCTCTAACTGTGCAGCCCTACACACCTATACATGCTGAAGTGGAAGCACTGGGACTGGAATGACATCCTTGGGCTGGAAGGAAGACCAACAGGGGAGGGAGAAATGGAAGAAATCTTTGGAGCCAAGATGAAGAAAACAAAGGATTCATTTTGTCTAAGAAAGGGAAGATCCAGCCTAAAGGCTCTCCTTGCATATATGAATGTATGAGGACTTGTTGGGACTATAGCTAGCAAGTGCAAAGTCAAGATGTACCCTATGCTGGTGGCAGAGCCATACCTGGAAGTATCCAACATCTTTGGGCCATTGAGTGGACCCTTTATGTCCTCTAGACATGGTAGCAATGGCTTATCATATCTAAGTGGAAGCTAGGCCTTAGACTCACCCCTCACTCCACCAGCTTCACCAATGTACTCTCCTCAGCATCCACGCCTGACAACGCAGAAGGTCAATGTATACTCTCTTGTGCCATCTGGGCTGGTCCACACTATGAGCACTTAGACTATGCAGATTCTCTCTGTTCTAAATCAGAGGATCTTTTCCAGATATGACCTCCCTATGGCACATGCTCATGTCAGTGAAAGCTGATTTCTGCGATAGTGTGTTAATAATTGTCTAAAGGGAACTGGGGAAAGTAGTATCATCCATTGGATCCATGTGTATTTAGATTATGGTTTGGTAACTAGCAACAAGCACAACAAATTTGGTCAATAAGTCAATGTCAAGGACTACTAAAGCTCCACACTGGTTACACATACCTATAATCCTACCTCCTCAGGAGGTTGAGATGTTAGGCTCAGAGTATGAAACCAGATGTCCAGAAAATTCCTGTAAAAGTCATAAGTACAACTAACCATGAAAAATCTGCAATTGGTAGATCTCTGGCTTTGAGCTTAGGGATAGTACACAGAGCCTCCATTTCAGCATCAGTACTAGCATGCGCGCACGCACACCACACACACACACACACACACACACACACACACACACACACACACACACACGTGTGTTTACATACCCAGACACTCATATGTTAACTAGTTAGGCATGGAAGATTGAAATGTAAATTCAGTCTCTAGGCATATGCTATATTTTCCTATCAGACATTAATTACCAGGCAAGATTTGAAATTTACTGTAGCAAGCATTTTAATTTTTATTGCCCAGCTTCTGCCACTGCTGGGATCACATTTCTTTCAATCTCATATATCACCTCAATCTACCTTTCTCCTTTTAAAATATGTACATTGAGTATAATGATTGTATTTATCCACTCTTCCTTTCTCCATGCCTTTGCTCCTTTCCCTTGACTTCATCCTGCCACCACTCCTCACCAACAACACATGTTCCATCTTCCTGATATTTATTTTCTTAAATTGTAAAAATTACTCAAAAGAGTTACACCACTTCAATCCTCCCGTGTATATGCTATACTGTAATTATTCAGCTTGTATAGAAATGCATATGACCCTGTATGTGTTTTCACAAATGTGTATACTTTAAATCTAACGTCCATATGTGAAAGAAAACATGTTCCTTGTATCTCTGGTCTAGACCTACTTCTCTTAACATGATTTTGTCCGTCCATTTCCTTAAAATGATACAATAATATTCTTCCTGATGTATGAGTTAAATTCCATTGTGGATCTATACCACATTTTCTTGATCCATTTGAAGGCATCTAGGCTGATTCCTAACTTGGCTACAGTGAATAGTGCAACAATGAACATGGGTGTGCAAATATCTTTACCATATCATGACTTGTAAACATTTGAATAGATTCCCAAGAATGGTATGGCTGGATAATCCTATATTGGTTATTTTAAGAATCCCTAAACTGGGGCTGGGAAGGTGGCTCAGTGGTAGAGCACTTGCCTTACAAGCCTGAGGCCCTGGGTTTGATTCCTCAGCACCACATAAGCAAAAAGAAAAAAGCCGGAAGTGGCGCTGTGGCTCAAGTGGTAGAGCATTAGCCTTGAGCTGAAGAGCTGAGGGATAGCATCCAGGCCCAGAGTTCAGGCCCCACTACTGGATCCCCCCAAAAAACAAAATCCCTAAACTGCCTTCCATAATTTCTACACCAGTTTATATTCTCACAAATAATGCATCCTCACCAGCATTTGTTGTTTGTAATTTTGATGATGACCATTCTCACTGGGGTGAAATGGAGTCTCACTTTTTCTGATTTGCATTTACTTCATGACCAGAGATGTTGAGCATTTCCTGATGTGTTTATTGACCTTTTTTACTTCTCTTCTTAAGAAATATGTATTTAGTTCTTTTGCCCATTTATTTATTGGGTTATTAATTCTTTGACTTATAATTTCATAAACCCTTCATTTCTGGATATTAGACCCTTATTGAATGTTCAGCTGGTTCTCCCATTCTCCTATTTTCTGATGCTATTAATTTCATTTGTCTGAAATATATATATATATATACTTGCTGTACATTAGTTTCAAATGGAAAGCACAAGTTTAATTAAAATAATTGATTTTAGCTAGGTGCAGGTGGTTCACACCTATAATTCAAACTAGGAGGCTGAAATCTAAGAATTGTAGTTCATATATAGCTTAGGCGGGAAAAGTCCAGGAGACTCATCTCTAATTAATCAACAAAAAGCCAGAAATGGAGTTCAGGCTCAAGTGATGGTGCAGTAGACTTAAGATGGGGTGGAAAGCTCAAGAACAGCACCTAGACCTCTGAGGTTCAAGCCCAGGCATGCACGCACGCGTGCGCGCACCCACCCACCCACCCCCAACACCCCCACACACATATACACACACACACACAGTTGATCTTTATTATATTCATTTTGCTTCTTACAATATATTATCTTTTTTAAATTGGTTATTTTAAACAATTTGAGAAAATTGATAGAAATGATGCAGACATTTTAATTTTCCTGAGTCCATTTGAGAGCTTATTGCTAATAAGCTCTGATCACCCTAAGTGTTTTATTTGATACCTCTCTAAATAAATATGTGCTTCTATATAGGGCCAAAACAAACAATCCAGGTCCAGAAATATATTCACATTAATACATCACAAGAAACTAAACTTGAAACTCCATTGTTTTACTAGCAAACATAACCCTAATATTATTCAGTCTTGGCATTCTCACTTGCCAAAAGGATGGTTGGTATTCCTTTCTTATTGTTTTATTTTCATCTTATTTAATCTTTAGGTAGTTTTGCACAGGGTATCCATCCAATTTGTCAGTTTCTAAGGTCTCTTTCATCTGTGATCACTTACCACTTTACTTTCCTACCCAAGGCATTTCCAGCCAGGCCCAGTGTCGTGGTGTATACTTAAGGAACCCACTCTCATTGCAGTATGATTTTCTCTCCTTTATACCATTCAACCTTGTTAATTGCATGTAAGATAACTTCTTGTGACACACAGTAGATTATGTCAGTGGTGTAGATCTTTAAAACACAAACTGGTTAAGACACAGAAAAGTAAACAATTTCTACTTAGAATAGTGCTCCCATCTTTACGTGGTTATTAACTATTTAAACACCTTCATAACATATTCAACTGGAAAAGATTATAATTATATTGTTATAGTTGACCTCTTTCTTTCTTTCTTCCTTTCGCTTTCTTTCTTTCTTTTACTTTCTTTCTTTCTTTCTTCCTTTCTTTCTTTTTGTCATTCATGTGGCTTGAACTCAGGGCCTAACACTGTCCAGGCTTTGAACTGCCATCCTGAGCTCAGCCTCCTATGTAGCTAGGATTACAGGTATAAACCACCAGCTTCTGGCTAAAGTCTCATTGTAAGAAAATTCTCCTTCTTTATTGTTTTCTTTTCATTGATTGCCATGTCATAGCTCCATTTCTGACTTTTATGGTACTTAAGATAAGTTTTACGGAGCCAAGTACATGGTAGGTACACAGGAGGCTAAGCTTTGAGGCTCATGGTTCAAAGCCAGCCCCAGGCAGCAAAGTCTGTGAGACCCTTAGTTCCAATTAATCACAGAAAAAAAATGTGAAGTGACTAGAGTTTAAGCCCCAGGACTAGGCAGAAAAAAAGCAAACAATCAGAAAAAAACGTTTCATGGACTTTTCTTCCCAGACTGGCTTCACACACATCCTCAGACCTCAGCCTCTTGAGTTGGTAGGATTATAGGCATAAGGTCCCAATAAAAGAGCTTGGTCAGTTTTTTAGTCATATATAAACATCACTACATCATCAGCCCTTGTTTTGTTCAAAGTTAAATTTCTGAGATCACCTATATTGCTGTGTGTTGTGGTGGTTTATATAATCTGATTGCAGTGTACTATTCATTTATGTAATTGTTCTACTCATCCATTGTAATGTAATTGATATTTGGGTGGTACTTAATTCCTAGCTGTTCTGAATAGTGCTCTATAAACATTCTTGTAGATATTTTTAGTGAACATCTTACACGCATTTTCCCTTTGGCCAATAGTGAGAACCATGTTTCTAGAACTTAATGATGTTGCAACTTCCATTCCTAAGAACAATGTAAAGCATTCCACTGACTCCCAATTCTCACCTCACCAGGTTTTCATTACAAAATTAAATATTATTATTATTACTATATGCCTGTAGTTAAAGAAGCACATGATTTTTCTTTTTTTTGGGGTCCGGTAATGGGCCTGAACTCTGGGCCTGGGCGCTGTCCCTCAGCTCTTCAGTTCAAGGCTAGCGCTCTACCACTTGAGCCACAGCACCACTTCTGGTTTTTTTTCTTTTTGCTTATGTGGTACTGAAGAATCGAACCCAGGGCCTCAGGCAAGCAAGGCAAGCACTCTACCACTGAGCCACCTTCCCAGCCCCAAGAAACACATGATTTTTTGAAACACTGAAGCTTTAAATAACAAAAAGTATTATCTTTGCAAAAAAGCTCGCTCATGTTATATATTATATATATTATAGTATATACTATGTATACACAATTATACTATAATATATCATAGATATAATCTATGATAATCTATAATATATTAAATATCATAGATAAAATCTATATTATTTTATGCCATATATAAGCTATGATATAAATTATATATTATAGATATAATCTGATATAGATTATATAGTGTTATTTATCATGTATAATATATAGTATATGTTATATACTATTATATATCATAGATATAACCTATGACATATATAGATATAATATTGATATTATAGATACAATCCATAATGTAATTAATAATATAATATAGATACATAAGAATATAATTACTACAGATATAATATTTAATATAATATAGATATAATCTATGATAAATATACTGCAAAATAAACTATAAATATTTTGTAATTATAAAGAAATATAATAATCTATTATATATATATATATATAGAAATAAATCAGTCTTAACTGAAAGATACTTTTGTTCCAGTACTGGGGCTTGAAATCAGGGCTTCATGTTCTTAGATTTGTGCTCAAGTCTGGCACTCTATCACTTAAGTTACACATCTATTTTCACCATTTTGGTGGCTTGTTGGATATGAGTCTCATGGATTTTTCCCACCAGGGCTGGCATTGGAAACTTAATCCTTAGATCTCAGCTTCCTGAGTAGTAAGATTACAGGGTTGAACCGTGGATGCTTGGCTAAAATAAATCTTTTAGAAAGATGCAGTCTGTGGTTCACTGTAAATATGCTGCTTGTATGAGAAGGCACTAGGTGGTCATGTTGTTTTACTGTGGAGATCAGAGTCAGGGAGAGGAGGGAAAGGAAGAAGGGAAAAGAAAGGAGGGGAAATGAAGAGAAAATAAAGAAGGGAAGGGAAGGGAAGTGTCACGGTCGCACTATTATCATATAGAGATAACCTTATGATTTGTTCTTCATAATTAATTAATGGTTTAAATTCTTTATGTTAGCTGGGTACTTATGGCTCATGCTTGTAATCCTTGCTACTCAGAAGGCTGAGATCTGAGGATCACAGGTCCACCTAGGCAGACAAGTCAGAGAAACTTATGTCCAATTAACCACTAAATATCCAGAAGTGGAGCTGGTGCTTAAGTGGTAGAGTGCTCGCTTAGCCTGCAGGAAGCTCTGGGTTTGATTCCTCAGTACCATATACACAGAAAAAGCTGGAAGTGGCGCTTTGGCTCAAGTGGTGGAGCACTATCCTTGAGCAAAAGAAGCTCAGGGATAGTGTCCAGCATTAAGCCCCAGGACTGGCAAGGAAGAAAGAAACAAAAAGAAAGAGAGAGCAGGGGGAGAGGAGAGGAGAGAAATAAGAAGAAGGAAAAATGCTCAGGGACCGCACACCAGGACTGGCAGGCAGCAGGACAGAGTGGGGGTAGAAAAGACATGCATTCTCTTCCCTTTCCTTTAGATAAAATGATTCCTGTCAATATGACATTAGAGCCGATCATGAAAAATTGAACAATAGTAAGCCTCTGATTATATGTAAAGCAAAATATAAATGTCTATAATATAAAACAGAAGCAATAAATAAAATATAAAAATATAGTGATAATGGCTAAGCTTTCTTTAACACCTTCATTCGGGCAAGCACTGAAACTGCAATTTTACTTTTTTTTTTTGTCCGTCATGGGGCTTGAACTTTGGGCCTGGGTGCTGTCCTTGAGCTCTTCAGCTCAAGGTGAGCACTCTACCACTTGAGCTACAGCGCCACTTCTGGTTTTCTGGTGGTTTATTGGAGATAAGAGTCCTACAGTCTTTCCTGCCCCGGCTGGCTTTGAACCGTGATCCTCAGATCTCAGCCTCCTGAGTAGCTAGGATTACAGGCATGAGCCACCAGCGCCCGGCTTGCAATTTTACTTTTAATGAAACCCCTAAAATCCTTTTTCCCTAATTCAGCTTGCCCCAGGCCGTTTGGCCTCAGTTTTGTTTAGAACTTTCATCACCAAGCTTTCTCAAAGAAAGTGGCTTTGAAGTGTGCAAGCTATCACAGTGGTTCACAAAAGATGTTCTCCTATTTATATCTCAGCCACAGGAAGTGCCTCCATGAATTGCATGTCCAGTTTCAGTCGACTTTCCTTTGCAATGTCATATTCTGCAAATTAAATAATTGAGGACAAAAGAATACAGTACTAGATGATGTTGATCTAGATGCATTGAACTAATGAACAGCCATGTTGAATTGAAACTTTTTTGTAACTTTTTAAAAAAAGGTCCCCTCATAATAAAAATAAATAATAAGGCCAGGCCTCGGTGACTCATGCCTGTAATCCTAGCTACTCAAGAGACTGAAATCCAAGGATCCCACTTCAAAGCCATCCCTGATAGGAAAGTCCATGAGACTCTTATCTCTAATTCCCTACCAAAATATTTGGAAGTAAAGATGTGCCTCAAGTGATAGAGTGCTAGGCTTGAGTGATAAAACTCTGAGTTCATGCTACAGTACCAGCACAAAAAATAAAACAATAAATGGAAAAAGATACAGTATTAACTATTCTTGATTAAAATTATATTTATATAAAATTCTAAAGCCTAAACTAGAGATGGTAGCCTGGATTCTGAGACAGAGCCTGAAGACCGAGATCTTAGAACTATAGGAACGACCATCTTAGCATTCAAGACATCAAATATTCAAAATGCATAATACAGACATAAATTCTGTGGATATAAGGGGAGAAAGCACTACCTCAGACCCAATTTACCACAATCCTAATATTTGAGTTCCATAACTAGGGTTCAGATAAAATTGTATGGAATTCCAATAAATAAATACATACATAAATACATAAATATATAAATCTAGCTGGACCCTGGTGACTCAAGCCAATCATCCTAGCTACTCAGGAGGTTGAGATTGTGAAAATCAAAGTTCAAAGTTAGCCCAGGCATCAAAGTCTATGACATTCTTGATAATTAACCACAAAAAACAGGCAGTAGAACTGTGATTCAAGTGTTAGAGTGCCAGCCATGAGTGAAAAAGCTAAGAGACTATACCCAAGCCATTGTACCAGGAGAGACAAAGAGAGAGGGAGAAAGGAGGAGAGAGGGAGGGACTGGTGGGGCAGAGGGAAGAAAGAGAGGTTCGTGGGTCTTAGGAATTGTGTGACTTAAGGGAACGCTTGTCAAGGTGTTGCTGCAATTATGTTACTTCTCTAATTAAGAAATAATAACAAAAACAAAAGACAAATATGAAAGCAACCCAACTTCACTTTGAACTTGACCTCTCCTGCATTTTCTTTTCTTGTTTTATTCACAGGAAAGGGAGTTTAATGTAAATAATATTTCTAGATAAACAAGCCATGACACTACTTTTCTACCCTCATCCCTTTTCAATACATTTAACTTTGGCTACTATTTAAAAAAAACTAAAGCAAAAACAAAAATTTAGTACTTGATATTTCTCTCCTTAATATAATTAAATATTTTAAAACTATCAAACTATAAGTAAATGTCTGAGCATTAAGATACATAGGTATCTAGGGATCACTTGTAGATATAAAGTAGTTAAAATGACCCAAAGCTATAGCAATCTTGCAAACAAAAGTCCTACACAAAAGTCGAAAAGAAAAGTTAAGCAAAGCAGACAGAAATGGAACTCTTATTTCTTTCAATGGTCAAAGCAAGAAAGATGCTCAAATTTTTATACAGAGATTAAAAAATAAGAACCACTGCAATACAAATAAGAATTTTTTCAATTTATAAGATGCTGGGTAGGAGAGAGAGTAAAAAGAATCAGAGGAAGAAATAAACGCCAGACAGGAGGAGTCACATCATGCTCTCCACCTCCCGCATCATCAAATTTCCAGTCTCTAAAATAAACAACTTGGTTAAAACTCTTTTTACCAATGGTATAAAACCTTTAATTTATTCACAGCATGGCTAAACAGAAGCATGGTGTCTTTTTTGTTGTTGTTTTTCCTGAGAGCATGTTTCACACCATTCTTTTCTAGGACTTGAGATATAAGATCTTTTATTCCAGAGCAAATAGAACCTCTTGTTTGTATAAAACCTGAACTTGTTCCATGGTATCCATGAACTTTGAAGGGAAGAGTTACCTCCTAACTACAATAGTGAATCACTTAGTAGCTTTAACAATCCATTGAGTCATCCTTCCAGAATCTTCCTTGAATTTCATCAGTCTTTTCTTTTGTTGCTTAGAGAACTTGGGCTGTGGTTAGATGAATCTCATATAAGACATACTCCTTAATGGTTGAGCATCATAAACTTTCTCAAACAGGCAACTCTCTACATTAACCTAATTGGATTTTCTTGATATGCAAAGCTAGGAGGGTAGTGGGAGAAAAAGAAGCAAACTAAATGACTCCAAACCCAAACTCTAGCACTAACTGTACCCATAAAAACAGATGGCAGCAATTTTAGTAGAGTAGAGACTTACAAGGGAATGGTAAATTAATACATCTTGGAAGCCCTGCATTCATGTACCCTGTAGTCAGACTGTAGTAGTTTTACTTACATTTTTATTTCTATATTTCAACTTTCCCACCTAGCACGTCACATTTTATTGACATTGAGGGTTTGTTTTTTTTTTTTTTGCCAGAATAAAGACATATTTAAACTAATTGAAATAATATTGATTCCTCAGTAGGGAAAATGGTGCGGTTTTTTAAATTATAGTAATTTCATATCATGAAAGAAGTTGGGGTTATTTCTTCAGGAATAGTCACCAGTTCTTTAGACTTAAAGGTGTTTAAAAAGTCCCTAAATCACACTGGATCTGTATTTGTTGCCCTGCAGTCTCTTCCCCATCGCTAAAGGAGGGTAGACCTGGCTGAGCCAGTGGGACTGGTCTCTGCTCTGTGTCTGGTTTTTAATGTCCACAGGCTTGGCAGGAGCTCCTGATGTGAGAAGTTTATCAGCCCTGGGCTCTTGGAAAAGTTCATCACCAAAGAATGTCCCCCAAGGGAACAGAACACAACCCAGCTCTGTCATCTGTCTTCTGCTTCTTATTAGAGAAGTCCTTTAAACAGCAGATTTGTTTTCCTAGCACTTGAGCATGCTCAGATGCATTGCTTCATTTGCTGACTATTTCACTGATGGGGGGGGGGGGGGGCGGGGAAGCAAAAAAAAAAAACCTGCTACAAGAATTTCCTTAGTAACCCTGAAAGGTCATGGGATTCATCAAAGCACTTCCCATTTGGAGCACTCTTTCTACCCAGCATTTTCTCTAATAATTTCTCTAATACTTCCAGCATTTCATCTCTGTGGCCTTTTTGAAAAAGTGAAAAAGGGCTGTCCACTAACCAAAAAAAAAAAAAAAAAAGAAAGCAAAGAGGGCTGGGAATGTGGCTCAGTGGTAGTGTGCTTGCCTAGCATGCGTGAAACCCTCGGTTCAATGGCTCAGTACCACATACACAGAAAAAGCTGGAAGTAACACTGTGGCTCACGTGGTAGAGCCTTGAGCAAAAGATGCTCAGGGGCAGTGCTCAGACCCTGAGTTCAAGCCTCAGGACTTGCAAAAAGAAAGAGAAAGAGAGAGAGAGAGAGAGGAGAGAGAGGGACAGAGAGACAAAGGCAGAGGCAGAGAGAGAGAGAAAGAACGAAAGAAAGAAAGGAAGAAAGAAAGAGAGAGAGAAAGAAAGAAAGAAAGAAAGAAAGAAAGAAAGAAAGAAAGAAAGAAAGAAAGAAAGAAAGAAAGAAAGAAAGAAAGAAAGAAAGAAAGAAAGAAAGAAAGGAAGAAAGGAAGAAAGGAAGGAAGGAAGGAAGGAAGGAAGGAAGAAAGAAAGAAAGGAAGGCAGGGATGAAGGAAGGAGGGAAGGAAGGAAGAAGGAAGGAAGGAATGAGAGCGAGGGAGGAGGAAGGAAGGGAGGGAGGGAGGGAGAGAGAAAGAGAGAAAGAGGAGAGGAGGGGGGAGAAAGATCCATTGGAAGAAACACATTTCTAATAATTCCAAAAATTTTCTTCCCATTCCCATTCCACATTCCCAATTAAACAATTCTAAAACTTGCATGTGCATGTGGAGTATCCACACTCTCTCAGGTATCCTTTTAAAGGAATAATCAGCTGGGTGCAGATGACTCATGCCTGTAATCCTAGCTACTCAGGAGGCTGAGATCTGGGAATCATGATTTACAGCCTGTCTAGGCAGTTAACCCTTTGAGACTCTTATCTCCAATTAACTACTCAAAAAAGTCAAAAATGGTACTGTGGCTCAAGTGATAGAGTGATCACCTTGAGCAAAAGAAGCTCAGAAAGTGTCCATTTTGCTTAACATCATCTTATCTGGTCCTATGTACAGAGCTTTTGACCTTTTCTGCTTATCCTATACATGTACTAGTTATTGCAAATAAGGGAAACCATGGGACCTATTATGTTTCTTTGGGCCTGGCTGAATTCACTTAATATAGTTTTTTCCAAGAGTTTCCATTTCATAACTTTCTGATTGAGGCATAGAATTTCATTATATATTTATACCACATTTTCTTGATCCATTCATCTACTGAGGGGCATCTGGGTTGGTTCCATATCTTAGCTGCAATAAACATATTTGTACTGGTAGCATTAGAATGGTCTTGTTTGTGATCATTTGGGTAAATACCCAAAAGTGGGATTGCCAGGTCATAGGGAAGCTGTATGTGGAGTCTAAGCGAAATGAACCCCAAGATAGGGACACGTTTTTTCTTTCTTGCTTGCTATTGTTCCTAACGAATTTATAATGTACTATGTGATTTTTTTCCATTTTTTATTTTATTGTAAAAATACTGTACAGAGGGGTTACAATTACATGGGTGAGATAATGAGTACCTTTCTTATCAAGCATTGTAGCCTCCTCCTTTGTTTCCCCTCCCCATCCCTTCCCATCCTTTCCCCGCCCGCCCACCCAATCCTCCTCTCCCCCTCCAAAAGTTGTAAAGCTCGTTTTCGACATAACGACTTTTACATCTCATTGTGCAATGGGTCCACCTGTATCCCTATTTAACCAATTTGTTTTTTCCCTTCCCCTCCACAAATTATACCAGCATCAAATACAGTGAAAGCAGGGGTTATACTGTGGGGGAAGGACATACAAAGCAACAAAGAAATAATCTTGTAAATGTGTTAGAGATAATCACATGTAAGAATAATACATTTGAATACATATTTTAGGGTTAATTTCCCTAACATCAACTTGCCTGACCTTTTCTGCTTGACTCAGAAATATACTAGTTATTGCAAATAAGGACAGAAGGGAACCTTACTTCATTGTTGGTGGGAGTGTTCAACCACTTTGGAAAACAATATGGAGATTCCTCAAAAGACTCCACATAGTGTTCCACTAAGACCCAGCCATCCCACTTTGGGGCATTTACACAAATATTCACAAACAAGACCACACTAAAGCTACCAGCACGACTATATTTATTATTGCAGCATTATTTACCATAGCTAAGATATGGAACCAACCCAGATGCCCCTCAGTAGATGAATGAATCAAGAAAATGTGGTATATATACACAATGGAATTCTATGCCTCCATCAGAAAGAATGACATTGCCACATTTGTTAGGAAATGAAAAGACTTGGAAAAATTATATTAAGTGAAGTAAGCCAGGCCCAAAGAAACATGTGATTTTTTTTTGTTTCTTTGTATGTTCCTCCCCCATGGTATAACCCATTTTCACTGTACTTGACGTGGTTCCCTGCATCTTATATATACACTTCTCTAGCTTGGGGAGGGGAAGGGAAAAAGCAAAATTCTTAAATAGGTATACAGATTGACCCATTGTAACAATGAGATGTACAAAACACTATGTTGAAAAATGAAGTTTACAATTTAGGCGGGGAAGGGGGGAGGGAGAGAGTGTAGTTGGGGAGATGGGGAGGGAAGGGATGGTAGAAGAAAATCAAAGGAGGAGGTAACAATGCTCAATACCTTGCTTCTGAAACTGTAACCCCTCTGTACAGTATTTTTACAAAAAATGTATTTAAAAGAAGGAAAGAAACAAAATGTCCAGACCGAGTTCAAGCCCAAGGATTGGCAAAAAAAGGAAGCAGACTTCTATATGTAATAGCATTCAGGAATAATAATAATAATAATAATAATAATAATAATAATAATAATAATAATAATAATAATAATAATAATGGAAGAATGATATCTTGTTTTGGTTTTGGCTTAGTTTTAGTGCTTTTAGTTTTGGGTTTTCTTTTCGTGACAGGGTCTTGTAATACAGCCCAGACTGCCTTGATCTCTTAATCCTCCTGCGTCCAGAGTGCAGGGATTATAGACATGCATTACCAAACTTGGCTACTTTTTAAAATAATATAGTATACATAACCTTATTTTAATAATAGTATATATATATATAACCTTTTAACTATTTTAATAATAGTGTATATAACCTTTTAATATAGTGTATATGTATAACATTATTCACATTATGCTTTTTCTTTGGTTTTTGTTGTTGCTGCTATTTTTGAGTGTGCTAGTATTAGGGCCTGTGCACTGTCCCTAAGATTATTTTCCCTCATGTCTGGTGCTCTACCACTTGAGCCACAGCTCCACTTCTGGCTTTTCTGCTGGTTGCTAATCCTATAATGGTAAATTGATTAAAAGCCTGTTTCTATGTGACAATATTCTAGTTGTATGTATGTATTCAAATGTATTTCTTAAAATTCATGTAATTCTTAGAAACTCTAATATTACATTTTATATTATGTATTATTATGTTACATAAGTTATATTACTAGTTCTTAAAGATTCTAATATTATATACGTTTTTTATTACCATTGATATATCTAGTTTGACTTTGTTGTTGGTGGTGGTGGTGGTCATGGACCCTGAACTCTGGTCCTGGGAGCTGTCCCTCAGCTCTTCAGCTTAAGGCTAGTACTCTACCATTTGAGCCACAGCTCTACTTCTAGCTTTCTGCTGGTTAATTGAAAATAAGAGTCTCATGGACTTTCCTAACTGAGCTGACTTTGAACCACAAACCTCAGATCTCAGCTTCCTGAGTAGCTGGGATTACAGATGTGAACCATCAGTTCCTGCTTCGTGTGAGTTTCTGTGGATTTTTCTTTTCCCCAACTCCAGTGACTGAATCAGCACCTTCAAAGGACCCATGACCACATGTCAAGACTCTACCAAGTTCCAGATGCCAATGTATGGTACGGAATTTGGTCTCAACTCTGATATAAAGCAGCAAAGCAGGAGGAAGGTGGCTTTGTAGTCAACCTGACTCAGGTTTAAACCCATGCACTGACACATAATCTTCTAAATAACCTTGAGCAGGTTATTTTACAGTTCTCTGGCTTCTTGAAATAAAATTAATCACACTGAGTTATTGGTTCTATGGTTGGTTTAAAGATAGTTGACAATGCAAAGTAATGCTTAAGTCTAACCTTGATCTGCCACTTTTTAATTCCTCAGCCTGAAGCATGAATTATTCTGTATCTAGACTCCTTCATTCTCAACATGAAGACACTCATTGTGATTTCTCATAGAACTTTGGAAAGATTAAAAATGGCGTGTGTGGGGGAGGCCAGTTGAGACTCATGTGTGTCTGTGTGTTTCTGTGTACTAGGGCTTGAACTCAGGGCCTAGCCACTATCTCTTCTTAGCTTTTTCCCTCAAGACTGGTGCTCTACCAGTTGAGCAGCACCTCCACTTCTGGGATTTTGATAGTCTCACAGACTTTCTTGTTCAGGCTGGCTTCAAATCTAAATCCTCACATGTCAACCTCCTGAATAGTTAAGGGAGATGACAGGTGAGCAATTGCCACCCAGATTGGCAGGATTAAAACTCTGCCTTACAACATTTGGAACATGTTAAGTGAACACTTGATGTTTTAGTTATTTATCTTCCACAAAATTTGTCTCAAGTTTCTAGCATTAGTAACTACGTTACACCTTAGAGACGCAGTGCCTTGAATTGTCCTGGGGGGGGGGGGGGCGGGTGCTGTGTCTAGCTGTATTCTAAGACTTTGTGCCCATAATGATGATGAGAGGAAAAACTGGCCAAGTGAGCAAAAGAAATTTATATTTGTACAATATTCTAGAAAATACACTTCATTCTTTATTCTAGGACTTGTTTATTTAAAAATGTTTCTTATCATTGGAATATCTGATCCTTAAAGAATGAATTAAAAAGCTGGGTGCTGATGTTCATACCTGTACTATCAGCTACTCAGGAGGCTGAGATTTGAGGAGGGAGGTTCAAAGCCAGCCTGGGCAGGAAAGTCCTTGAGACTCTTATCTCAGATTATCCAGGTGTAGCTCAAGTGGCAGAGATTCATCATGAATATAACAGCTAAGTGAGAATTTGAGACCCTAAGTTCAAGCCCCAGTACCAGCACTCCCCCACTCCCCACCAAAAAGCTCATAGCTCAGTTGCTTTCTGCACCTAAATATCTGTTTATTTTTGACTGAAGTAGTTGGAGCTGAAGTTGGAACTGCTATAGCAATTAGGTTGCTTCGAAAATATTTACTATTTTCATTAAATAGTGTTTATGCTGGGAAAAATATTTTACCACTTTCAGCATTGCTTTTAGAATGATACATATTTATGTTCTAATGATATATCCAGATTTGGAACATTTCTTACATTTAAGATTCAAAAAAATGATATTGACATAATTTTTCCTCAAGCATTTGTATAATTCTATGAATAATGATTTTCTTTTCTTAACTTTTCTTTTCCTTTTTCTATTGTGAAAATACCGTATAGAGGGGTTACAATTACTTGGTCAAGATAATGAGTACATTTCTTATCAAGCCAATAATTACTTCAATAATCATCCAAAATATTCTGATTGAAAGAAGAGATAAATCTATCATTGAATGGGGAGAGAAATGTGAATATTTAAAATCATCATTCAGACATATACTAGTTATTGCAAATAAGTCTGAATACAATTTTGAATTTAAATTTAAAGCATAAGAGGACACCATAAGAGGTGTCCTCTTATGCTTTAAATTTAAATTCAAAATTGTATAAAATACCAACTGGAAAATAGAAATATTGTACATATTAAAGCCCAAATCTTTGTTCATTTAGTTTCTCCAGAGTTATTATGAGCAGTTATTACAGGGTTTTGCATTGTTGGTTACTGTCATTGCTTCTTTTTACAAAAATGTCAAATACTCACCTGTCTGTTTTCCTTAGACTACATCAGTATAATGTCAGGTACTCTTTAGACCCATTTGATATGTTTTCTTCCTATTAATTAATTTCTGCATATTATTTCCAATGTTTAGAAAGTTCTTCATAGCCATTTGGCTATTTCCTATGAACCCTGCCTATTTTAAAAAATATTTGTCTATCTAAGCCTGTGCAGTGTCATGAAGATTCAAGTTGTGACTGAGATGGATGGCCACAGTAGAATTGGAAGTGAACTTGTGACTTTGGGCAATAAATGTGTGCATTTTCGTGACAGCTTTTTTTGTATAAGATAACTCTTAGAGATACACGTTTATTTATCTGTTGTACATATTTGATTACAATTTTAATGTTTGAATGATTGCACCCATTTGCTTTTGCTATGTACAAGTTACGATATATTTTCTGTTCCTAATAAGTGAAAATATAGTAAGTGAAGACTAATTTAAACAGGAAATAAACATTCTGTCTGCGCTTAAAAATGATAAAATCTTACTGTGTCATAATTCTTTTTTTTCCTCCTGGCTTCCAAAAGAACAGTGCTTAAGAATCAGCACCCTACTGCTGCCATTTGGGGGCTGAGTTCACACAGTGGAACATGGGCTGACAAAGAGAAAGGCCAGTGTTGGCTCACTTAAGAGGGGTGGTCCTGGAAGTCCAGAAAGCAACTACAGCAGAGGAAAGAACTCGATTATACATTGCAGTGGCAGGAATAGGACCCACACATTCAAGGTGCCATCTGTGCACAGTCCTGCAGTGGTAGCCAGAGTTCAGGAGGACCAAGGCGTGGCATTTGTGTGATCTGAAATGACCCAAGTTCAACAACGGGGATTTCTGACACAAGCAGGTCTTGGAGATTCTGGGCCATGTTTCAGGTCACGTTAACTGATGCATGGCTGAAGCACAGAGATTTGTGTCAAAGGCATCCGTGACATGTCTCACTGCCTAATGACCTGACCCTACCTGATACCGCATAGAGTGACAGATTTTGAGATCACTGCCACCCTGTGCAGCTGCACTTAAGAAACCTGCCTAGCACGAGGATGCTTGGTTTGTCTCAATCCACAACAAGGAAGCCATATTCCAGTGGAGATCCTGCCACCAAGGAGCGTTATTCAGTCACCTCAAGATTCTCACAAAAAAATCAAATGAAGTGAAAGGCAAAAGATTTATACATCTGAAGAGAAACTATAATACAAAGAAACATAGGCTGTTTGGTTACCCTCATTTGTGGGAGCTAGAATGTGCCTATAAATCTGTAAGTAAACACACTGGATGGTTTAAAAAAACACAATTCACTAGGACATGATAAATTAGACACATCTCTAGGCAATCACACACAGTAAGACCAAAGGAGGATGTCTTAGGGGAGGAACACAAAGGCACTATGCCTATGCACCTCTGATCATACAAAATAATATTTATCCAAATGAACTCCAGAAAAATGAAACAAGAGGTTTTTTCTCATTGCTGTTTTTGTTTTATTTTTTCTTATCCATGTATCTGTCTTTTGGAGGGCATGCAGGGACATAGAAATGGAGGGACAAAGGAGAAACAAACGCAGCTGTGGTATTCACTGGACACTGTGGAAAATAAACTCTACAGCTTGTGGTTGGGGATGGGAGGAAAAACTGAGAGTGAGGGAAGGGGAGACATTGTCCAAAAAGAAATGGACTCATTACCGGACTTATGTGACTGTAAGCCCACCTGTACATCACCTTTAAAATAACAGTAAAAAATGCATTAAAGTAAAATACCTCAGTGGCTGGTAACAGTGCAGTGGTGGCAAAGGTCATGTGATGGGACTCTGCCAGCCACAGAGGTCTGGAAAGCCTTAGGCCAATCGTGAACTCATGGCCTTATGCAAATACCCATGACACTCAGTCAGTCTCAGTCGTGAGTTGCAACTCTTATCCACACTTGTGGTCTGTTGTGAAGTGTTCATGCCCAGGGTGTTCTCTTTTAACCCTGCTGACACTCAAGGCCCTGCTTTGTTCACTGAGGATGGCACTGATTCTGCTCTGTACTATCTGTACTTCTGACCATGTTGTGACTTACAGTGGTTTTTTAGATTGTAGTCTTCCAATACATGTGTTTGCATCTATTAACATACAAACATTATTTGCATATTAAACACTTAGGCATGTTCTTCACTTCTCAAAATCCATGGTCTTCACATTTCTCTGTTTTAGTCACTGTGAGAAGAGCTCATGGGAAAAGCTTTGCAGGCCTCGGCTAGACAGCTGGTGGGTACAGAAGTGGGGGCCTCAGCTGGGGCTCCCCCAGGACCTGGTGCTGTGTGGGTAACAGGTGGTAGGGGGGGCCTGGGGTATTTGCACCCCAGTCTGGAACCATGAGGGGTTGAAGATGAGGGGGTTCCATAACAGGGGATTGGCCTGGGGATCTGAGGCTCAAAAATAGTCCAGGAGGAAGTGGGCCAGAGACTGCTGGGGGTAGGGGGTGCTGAGGGTGCCCTGAGGCCTTAGATCCCCACTGTGGCCTGAGGCTCAGACTCTAGGACCTAGAGCTAGAGGAGATTATATGGGGACCTTGCAGCCCAGGAATAGGGATTCCCTCCGTCTCTCCCAGCCCTTGCTATGGTACTGAAACTTGAACTTAGGGCCTTGAAATCTTGCTTTCCACTAAAGGCTGGAGCTCTACCCCTTGAACCACACATCTACTTCTAGCTTTTGGGTGGTTAATTGGAGATAAGAATCTCTGCCAGGCATCTGTCCTGTGATTCTCAGTTCTCAGCCTCTTGAGTAGTTCAGATGACAGGCATGACGCTCAGTGCCCAGCTCAACTTTCTTTTTATTTGTCATGTAGAGTTTTCATATTCAGGATTTCAGTTTGATTTTTCAATAATTCCAACTTTAGTAAAATTATTGGTCATATCTTTCTTGTTTCTTGTGCTCTTAATTTGCATCTTCTTTGCATTTATTTATGGGTTTATTTGCTCCTTTTTTTGTCAGTTGTGGGGCTTGAACTCTGGGTCTGGGCGCTGTCCCTCAGATCTTCAGCTCAAGACTAGTGTTCTTCCACTTGAGCCATAGCACCACTTCCAGCTTTTTCTACTCATGTAGTGCTGAGGAATCGAACCCAGGGCCTCATGCATGCTAGGCAAGCACTCTACCACTAAGCCACATTCCCAGCCCCCATTTGTATCCTTTTTTCAGCTCATTTAGTTATTCATTTATATTCCCTTTGGATTCAATTAGGTATTTATTTATCTTCTCTTGGATTTCATTGAAGTGTTTATACATACCTTCTTTTCTCTCATTAAATGTTCTTATCATCATTCTCCTGGTTGATCTCAGTGTGTGAGGTTCCATCCCCTTACTATCATGCAGAGCCTTTATTATAATATCACTTACTTTTTGATGTCTCTAATTGCCTTTCATTTGTATAATTTGTGTGCTCTTTGTACTGAACTTTGCTCATCTGAAATTTGTTGTCATTTCTGGTTTGGAGTTTCAGTTATCTAACAACTTTCCATGGAATTATTCTGTCTGACTTGGCAGGTTTGGGTTGTGGCACGGTTTATGTGTCATTTCTCACCACTGGCTTGGGTATAACAAAGTCCCCAATTCAATACCAAGTACCATTATTTGCAATGCCAGATACATATCTGACATTGTACATATTCTATATGTACTAGAATACATTATTCGTACAATTGGTCATAACTATGGGAAAGGAACTAGTGTTCCTATATGCTATAGGAAGGGGTTAGACAAACAAAATTTATTTGTGTAAGAGTTAAAAATAAGGAACCATTCTTGTGCAAGAATATAGTTCAATTATTGTGGAAAAGAATGATATCATTAGATATTGCAAGGGACAGAAATGTTTATAATTTTTTAAAAGAAAGGAGAATGACACAACTTAGTTCATTATGAAAGCTTGAAAAGTGAAATAAAAAATTAGAGAAAAAACTGGCACCAGTGGCTAGCAACTGTAATCCTAGCTACTCAGAGGGTTGAGATCTGAGGATCGTGGTTCAAATCCAGCTCAGGCAAGAAAGTCCATAAGATCTTATGTTCAATTAATCACTGAAGTGGCTATCTGGCTCAAAGTGGTAGAGCACTCGCCTTGAGGAAATGAGCTTGGGGCTGTGCCCAGGCCCTGAGTTCAAGCCTCATGACAGGGATAAAGAGAGAGACAGAGACAGAGAGACAGAGAGAGACAGAAAGAGCAATATATTAAAAAGATATAGGTAAAAGCAAGCAAGCAAGCAAGAGAGAGGGGAAGGGAGGGAGGGAGGAAGGGGAAGGAAGGAAGGGGAAGGAAGGAAGGAAAGAAGGAAGGAAGGAGGGAAGAAAGAAAGAAAGAAAGAAAGAAAGAAAGAAAGAAAGAAAGAAAGAAAGAAAGAAAGAAAGAAAGAAAGAAAGAAAGAAAGAAAGAAGGGAAGGAGGAAGGGAGGGAGAGAGGGAAGGAAGGAAGGAAGGAAGAAAGGAGAGGGAAGGAAGGAAGGAAGGAGAGGGAAGGAAGCAAGGAAGGAGAAAGAAGAAAGAAGGAAGGAAGGAAGGAAAAGAAAAAGAAAAGAAAAGAAAACTGCCATGTTCTCATACTTGTAATACTAACTACTCAGGAGGCTAAGGTCTGAGGACTCTTGTTCAAAGCCAGCCAAGGCTAGAAAGTCTGTGAAATTCCTATCTCCAGTGAACCAGCAAAAAATGAAAAAGGGAAGTAGAGCTGTGGTTCAATTGGTAGAGCATCAGCCTTCAGTGAAAAAGCCAAGCAAGAATAAGAAGCTCTGAATTTGGAGTACAGTATATTTATTTTCTTTTGGTACTTCCTAACTTTGTACTGGTAGCACTTAGCTTGCTAACTTGCCTTCCTGATTTCCCCCAGATACCTGTGCCCTTATTTCTGGCATGTAGAGACACAGGGACTCCTCATCCTGGCTTCTTCCTGCTCCAAGGTCTTAATGCTATTTTCAATGACCCCAGGCTCCAACTTAGCAAGAAGACTCACCTGGACACCAGTGATTCAGACTTCTAATCCCAGCTACTCAGCAGGCTGAGATCTGCAGATCAAGGTTCAAAACTAGACCAGGTAGGAAAGTCCATGAGACTTTTATCTCCAATTAATCAGCAAAAATCTGAAAATGGAGCTGTGGCTCAAGTGGCAGAGTGCTAGCCTTGAGCACTAAGCTAAAGGAGAATGCTTAGGCCTGGAGTTCAAGCCCCAGTAGTGGCATACACAAAAAATTGTTAAAATTCAACAGATTGATGCAAATGTGTATATTTTCTTCGGTAATATAATTTCATTTTCCTAAGCTTATTTTTGTTTCATTTTCTTCTGATTAAGTTGGTGCTCAAAAAAACAATTTTGCATATATGTATATATACATATCTGTGTGTATATGTATATACTTATGTATATATGAGTGTTTGTCTTTCTTTACTCCATCCCTATTGAAGCTTTTCACACATTGTCTTTTGTTGTTGTTGTTGTTACCAGTACTCAAGCTTGAACTTAGGGCCTCATGCTTTTGCTTGGCTTTTTTGATCCAACTAGTGCTCTATCACTTGAGCTACATATACATGTCTGGCTTTTCGCTGGTTAATTAGGGATAGAGTCTCTTGGCCTTTCCTGCCTGAACTGGCTTCAAACTAGGTTCCTCATACCTCAGCCTCCTGAGTAGTTAGGATGACAGGTGTGAGCCACCAGTGCCAGTTTCACATTATCTTAGTGAACATTTTAATTTCGCCTTCACACTGCCACCCACTCTGTTTGATTAAATAATATGTTGATGTGCTCAAATTTCTGTTTACTCTAGCACAGGAATTCCAGCCAAGATAATTATATTCATGGCTTCAGGAACCTGCTTATTGTAAAATATTGAAGTAGGAAAATTTGTCTTTGTGCTATCCAGCACAGGATTTTATCAATTTTGTTTCCTCTTTCCTCCATTTTTCTTCCTTGCATATAACAACCTATTTTATTTCTTCCCATCAATTCATGGCTTTAAGTTCTTCCACCCATAGTCTTTGAGTCTAATTTTAAGCATGTACAGAGTTAAAAAATATAATAACATGGTCAAACACCTGTAATCCTGGCTACTAGGAATATTGATATCTGAGGATTGTGGTTAAAATCCAGCCCAGCCTGAAAACTCTGTGAGACTCATCTCCAATAAACCAGCAAAAACAGAATTGGAGCTATGGCACAAGTGGTAGAGTATCAGCCTTGAATGCAAAAGTTAAGAGATAGTGCTCAGGCCATGCGTTCTAGCCCCAGTACTGGCACATGAAAATTAAAAATAGTAAAATGAACAATATCCCATCCTACTATTTTCACTAAAATACTAATAAATATGACAATTGTCTGCTTTTGCTTTTGTTTATCAATATGATATATGTCATCTTTGATTCTAACAATATATTTTTCTTCTTTACCAAGCTTGTGACATTGTCAGGAATTCAAGACTAAATGAGAATAATATTCTAAAGCAGCATGTCAGCATTTCTTGATAACTTAAGTTAATTTAAATCTGTTGAGAAAAACTACTTACTGTAGGAAAAATCAGCCAAGCAAGAATGCAAAGGCCATAAGTTCAAGCCCCAGTACCCAGCACATACCACACACACACACACACACACACACACACACACACACACACACACACACACACGCAGAGTACTTACTGAATCCAAAGTTGTTTAAGGCACTTAAGCAAATGCTAGTAAGTTACCAGTACCTACTTTGTCTTCCAATGATAAAACAAAGGTGTAGATAAACAAGGCCACTTCCAACAAACCAGATTGTTGGTGTTCAAGACCTAACTTGAGTCCACTCCATTTGATGCAATACTGTTCAAAGGAACATTCATTCAGTGAGGAGTAAAACATTGTACATCTGTCAGAGATAGATGTTAACAGATATCCTTGACTTTTAACATTATAGGTGGTATTTGAGCCAGATGCTGGTGGCATATACCTGTAATCCTGGCTACTCAGTGTTCTAGTTTGAAGCCACCCAGGTCCAGAATGTCTGTGAGACTTTTATCTCCAATTAACCACCAATAAGCCCGAAGTAGAGTTGTGATTCAAGTGGTAGAGCAATAGTCTTGGACACAAAAGCTCAGGAACATCACCCAGGTCCTCAGTTCAAGTGCCAGAGCTAGCAAACACATACCAAAAATGTGGTATTTGCAACCAAGGAATAAATTTTAATTTGATCTCTTTTTAGCCAATTTAATGTCTGAGCTCTTGATCTGCAAGCCTCTTGGCCACTCTACTCCTGGAGAATAACAATTATTCAAGTGGAAAAGAAGGATCTAGAATGATTCTCCATTAGAGATGCTGATGTTTGAAAGACTATGCGAAAAAAAAATACTTCAGTCTCTAAAAGAATATAGCACTCACAGTGGAACCTCTGAATTTGTTAATTGGTGGTCAGTATCTAGGCTTGAACTCAGAACCTGGGCTTTGTCCCTCAAGGCTAGCACTCTACCACTTGAGACACATCTCCACTTCTAGTCTTTTTGGCAGTCAACTGGAGTTCAAGTCCCATGGATTTTCTTATCCGAGCTGGATTTGAATAACGATCCTCAGATCTCAGCCTCCTGAGTAACCAGGATTACAGGCTTGAGCCTGTGATGGCTAATTGAAATTTAATGGTACCTACTACCAGAAATGGTAGTTAAGAAATTTACATCCATCACAAAAGTCCAAGTTAATTTCTGCTTTGGTTTCTCCAACACACTTAAGAGAAAGATCAGTAGAGATCTATCATTAAACCTTAATAGTAGAATTCAAATACTCTCGGCTTATTTTATTTTTTTTATAACTGTGAGAATACCACACAAAGGAATTACAACTACATGGGCAAGATCTTGGTTTATTTTGAGTCCTGCTAAATCCTAGATGTCCAGAGAAAAATCCCAAAATACAAGTGTTACGAGGTCAGAGACAGGAGAGTTCCCTGAAATTGCATTAAAATTCATATTAACAATAATATCATTTATTTAACCACCAATCTAACAAGTACACTTAATATAATTTTTTCCAAGCCTTTCCATTTCCTAACAAATGGAGTAATGTCATTCTTTCTGATGGAGGCATAGAATTCCACTGTGTATATATACTACATTTTCTTGATCCATTTCTCTACTGAGAAGCATCTGGGTTGGTTCCATATCTTAGCTATGGTAAATAATGCTGCAAAAATAAACATAGTCGTGCTAGTAGCTTTAGTGTGGTCTTGTTTGTGATCATTTGGGTAAATGCCCAAAAGTGGGATTGCTGGGAAATAGGGGAGCTCTTTGTGGAGTCTTTTAAGGAACCTCCATATTGCTTTCCAAAGTGGCTGAACAAGTTTACACTGCCACCAACAATGTAGTAATGTTGTTATTAGAGTTCTTGATTATTGCCATTCTAACTGGGGTGAGGTTGTATCTCTATGTTGTTTTGATTTGCATTTCTTTTATGGCTAGAGAGGTTGAGCATTTCTTCATGTGTCTATTGGCAATCCTTCTTTTCTCTTCAGAGAAGTTTCTCTGTAAGTCTTTAGCCCACGTATTTATTGTGCAGTTGTTTCTTTGGAGATTTGTTATTGGGGGATTTAATTTTTTGAGTTCCAGGAATATTTTAGATATGAGGCCCTTATCCATTGTATGTCTAGTGAAGACCTTTTGCCAATCTGTGCGGTTTATGAATCGTGCTAGCTATGTGCTTGGCCATGCAGAAGCTCTGCAATTTTGTGCAATCCCATTTGTTCAACCTTTCGTTGATTTGTGGTGTTTCTGGGTCTCTATTAAGAAAATTTCGCCCTGTGCCAAGGAGACCTAGGGTTTCTCCTATTCCATCCTGTAATGTTTTCAGATTGCCTACTTTGACTCCGAGGTCTTTGATCCATTTGGAGTTTATTCTGGTGCAGAATGGTATATAAGAATCTAGCTTTCATTTTCTACAAGTAGTTAACCAATTTTGCCAGCACCATATACTGAAGAGGCTGTCTTTCTTTCATTCTATTTTTTGAGCTCTGTTATCGAAGATTAGTTGGCTATAGGTCTGTATGTTCATTTCTGGGTTTTCAATTCAGTTCCATTGGTCCTGAGGTCTGTTCTTGTGCCAGTACAATGCTGTTTTGATTAATATGGCTTTGTAGTAGAGTTTGAAATTTGGTATTGATATTCCTCCAGTCCTGTTCTTTCTGTTGAGGATTGTTTTTGCTATTCGGGGTCTTTTACTGTACCATATATATTTTTGGATTGCCTCTTCTAATTCCTTGAAGAATGAGGTTGGAATATTGATAGGTATTGCATTTGGAGATAGCCCTCGG
Source organism: Dipodomys spectabilis (assembly GCF_019054845.1). Lineage (NCBI taxonomy): Eukaryota > Metazoa > Chordata > Mammalia > Rodentia > Heteromyidae > Dipodomys > Dipodomys spectabilis. Next base: position 2,573,758 of record NW_024870989.1, on the reverse strand, counting down.
AAGTATGGCCATTTTCACAATCTTGATCTTTCAAATCCAGGAGCATGGAAGTTTTTGCCACTTCCTAAGTTCTGTTTTGATTTCCTTTTTCAGGTTTTCAAAGTTTTCATCATAGATGTCCTTCACTTCTTTGGTTAAATTAATTTCTAGGTATTTTATTTTTTGTGTGCCTAATACGAATGGAGTTGCTTTCCTAATTTCAGCCACACTTTTCTCATTGTTGGCATACAGAAAAGCCATTTTTGAGGGTTAATTTTATACCCTGCTACTTTGCCAAAATTTTGAATCAGCTTGAGTAATTTGAGAGTGGGGGCTGTGGGATTCTTTAAATACAAGATCATGTCATGTGCAAAGAGGGAGAGTTTTACTTCTTCTTTCCCTATTTGGATCCCCTTTATACTTGCTTCTAGTCTTATTTGTAGCTAGGCATTCTAATACTAGATTGAAGAGAAGTGGAGAGAGTGGACGTCCTTGTCTCATTCCTGAGTTAAGAGGAAATAGTTTTAGTTTTTCACCACTAAATAGAATGCTGGCTGTTGGTTTGTCATATACAGTCTTTATTGTATTGAGGAATGTTCCATGGATTCCTAATTTTTCCAGAACCTTCATCATAAAGGGGTGTTGGATCTTGTCAAATGCTTTTTCTGCCTCTATTGAGATAAACATGTGGTTGTTATCCCTGCTCCTGTTGATGTGATGAATTATACTAATTGATTTCCGTATATTGAACCAGCTTTGCATCCCTGAAATGAATCCTGTTTGATCTTGGTGTATGATTTTTTGGATGAATTGTTGAAGTCGATTGGCCAAAATTTTATTGAGAAGTTTTTCATGAATGTTCATCCAAGAAATAGGTCTATGGTTCTCTTTCTTTGATAAGACCCTGCCTGGTTTTGGGATGAGAGTTATGATGACTTCATAGAATGAGTTCGGTAGTGAACTTTCTCTTTCAATTTCATTGAAGAGTTGGAGGGTTATTAGTGTGAGCTCTGCTTTGAAGACCTTGTAGAATTCCTCAGTGAAATCATCTGGACCTGGGCTTTTCTTAGATGGGAGATCTCTTATTACTGTTTATATTTCAATGCTTGATATGGGCCTGTTAAGGTGATTTAACTTACCTTGGTTTAGTTTTGGTATGTCAGTATTTGCTAGGAAAAGGTCCATTTCTGCCAAGTTCTCAATCTTATTAGCATAAAGTTTTGAGAAGTATTTCCTTATAGTGTTCTGAATCTTGGTTGTTTCTCTGGTGATGTTTCCATTCTCATTTCTGAGTTTATTTATTTGGGTGTGTTCTTTTCTTTTTCTGATAAGATTTGCTAAGGGTCTGTCAATTTTGTTAATTTTTTCGAAGAACCAATGTTTTGTTGATTCTTTCTATGGCTTTTTTTGGATTCTAATTCATTTATTTCGGATTAAATTTTAATTATTTCTTTCTGTCCATTGGGTAGGGGTTTATCCTGCTGCTCTTTTACAAGGAGGCTCAGATGTCTCATTAAATTGTTGGTTTAAGATCTCTCCAATTTGTTGATGTAGGAACTCAGAGCTATAAACTTGCCTCTGACTACTGCCTTTGCTGTGTCCCAGAGGAGCTGGTAATTTGTGTGCTCATTTTTGTTGAATATCATGAACATTTGAATTTCATTTCTAATCTCTTCCATGATGCACTCATGATTCAGCAGTGTGTTGTTCAGCCTCCATGTGTTACACGACTTTCTTTAGTGGCTTTTGGTGTTGACTCCTACTTTTAATCCCTTGTGGTCTGAGAGAATGCAAGGTATAACTTCAATGTATCTGAATTTGGACAACTTTGCTTTGTGGCCTAAAATGTGGTCTATTTTGGAAAATATTCCATATGCTGCTGAGAAAAACGTGTATTCTGATGCTGCTGGGTGAAATCTTCGGAAGATGTCTGTTAAATCTAGTTGATCTATGCAGTTGTTCAGATATGCAGGTTCTTTGTTGAGTTTTTGCCAAGTTGATCTATCTAGTGGGAATAGTGGTGTGTTAAAGTCCCCAACAATTAATGTCTTTGGATCTATGTGGGATTTGAGGGAAAATTGGGTTTCTTGGATAAATTTGAGTGCTCCGTTGTTTGGTGAATAGATATTTAGAATTGTAATATCCTCCTGAAAGAGAGCTCCCTTAATTAGTATGTAGTGACCATCTTTATCCTTTGTAAATAATTTTAGTTTGAGGTCTATTTTTTTATATTTTTATTTATTTAATTTTTATATTTTATTTTATTTTTGTGAACATACTGTACAGAGGGGTTACAATTTCATGGGCAGGAAAATGCGTACATTTCTTATCAAGCACTGCAGCTAGTTTGAGGTTCTATTTTATCTGATATTAGGATTGCAACTCGTGCCTGTTTATGGGGACCGTTTGCTTGGTAGATTTTGTTCCAGCCTTTCACATTGAAATTGTGTTTGTTTTTATGGGCAAGATGTGACTACTGAAGACAGCAGATAGAAGGTTCTTGTTTTTTAATCCAACTAGATAATCTATGTCTCTTAATTGGAGAGTTAAGTCCGTTAATGTTGAGAGATAGAACTGAGAAGTATTTGGGAGTTCCTGCTATTTTATCCACCTTCTTGGGGGCTGTGGCAGTGGGATTCTTTCTATGGTTCTTGGATTTTCAGTTTGGATACGGTTTCTTGGCTTTTTTTGAGGTCTTGTTGGTTTTCTATGTGTAAGACATCTTTAAGAATCTTTTGTAGGGCTTGTTTGGTGGAGATATAGTGTTTCAGTTTTTCTTTGCTATGGAAGGTTTTTATTTGACCTTCATTTATGAAGGAGAGTTTAGCTGTGTACAGTTTTCTTGATTGATTGTTGTTTGTCTTAATGGCATGGCATACATCATTCCAGGCTCTTCTTGTTTTGATTGTCACTGCTGAGAAATCTGAGGTGATTCTAACTGGTTTCCCTTTATAGGTGATTGATCTTTTCTCTTTGACAGCTTTAAGGTTCTTTTCAATAGTCTGAATTGTTCCTGTGAGGATTATAATGTGATGCTGGGTTGTCCTGTTCTGGTCTGGTCTATTTGGAGTTCTAAAAGCTTCTTGTATCTGAATAGGCTTATCCTTTTGCATGTTTGGGAAGTTCTCTGCTAGGATCCTGTTAAATAAATTTCCTAGAACATTAACTTCTGTTTCTAGGTGCTCCTCTACACCCATTATTCTCAGATTAGGCCTTCTGATGGTGTCTTCCAAATGTTGAATAGATCTATCATATTTCTTGGACTTTTCTTGGATGGTTGTATGTTCTTTCTCTATAATATCTAGGCTCTCTAAATGCCTAAAACTTCATAGAAACATAGTAAATATCATTGAATACTAGATACATAGCTTTGGCACTCTCTACTAATACGCATTTATTGGCATACTACCACCTGCCTATCCATTTATGGCTATTTTGGCCACCTCTGGGGCTTGATCTCAGTGCCTGCCAAGAATTTCATCCTGGAGTAAGAAGCCAAGTGTGACACCTGTTTTCCTTTTCTGGGAGAGTTCTGGGTGTCAGGCATGATGGAGAACAAGTCTACAAATCTAGCTGCTATGTGATAGTATGTTTAGGTGTCCTCACAGTCGGTAAAATAAAGGGTAAATAAATGAACAAAACAACAAATACAATGAATAACCACACCAAACATAATATAGACTGAACATCTCTATGGAAGTTCAATCCTATTTTTAAAATATATATAAGGTGTATGACTGGGGCATGAATTCAGGCATAGGAAACAGGCCTGAATTTCTGGTCTTCAAGCATACTGAGCTTCCTCTTCCTCCACAGTGCAACATAGTTACCCAATCCCTAAGTTCAAATCCAAGGCCTTGCAGACAAAAAAATTGCACATTCCAAGCCAAGGGGATTCATTAGCATTTTTAATATTTTTTTTAAAGTTCACTTTGCCTTTATTTGAAACATTTTGATTTTATAACATGAGAGTTTTTCAAAAAAGAGGTTTAAACTTTTACATTTCAGCATAGCACATTGGTGTTTTTGACCATCTGCCATAAAGAGTGAGAATGAAAATGAGGATATCATTTCTCCCTAGAAGGTTGGGACAGTTGATGTTATTTCTTCTTTTTTCTTTTTCTTTTTTTTGTCGGTCGTGGGGCTTGAACTCTGGGCTTGGGTGCTGTCCCTGTGCTCTTCAGCTCAAGGCAAGCTCTCAAGCACTTGAGCCACAGCACCATTTCCAGTTTTCTAGAGGTTTATTGGAGGTAAGAGTCTCAGACTTTCCTCCCTGGCTGGCCTTGAGTCGCCTTCCTCAAATCTCAGCCTCCTGAGTAGCTAGGATTATAGGCATGAGCCACCCATGCCCAGCAGTTGATGTTATTTCTATTTAGAGTTATTTTTATAATTATAAAATGTCTGCAATTGTGTCCTGTGAGTTTTCCTCAGTGCCTACCACGAAATAGACTAGGGGAGTCCTCATACCACCAAAGGTTGAGTTTCTGAATAAACACTCACTTCTGTGAGGACAGTAAGTACTTGTAAGCATTTTGGGAATAAACTGGATTATAAAATGAAAAACAAAAACATTGGTACTAAGATGTAGCTCAGCAGTGGAATAGTTGCCTAAAGAACATAAGACCCTGGAGGAAAAGTTTCCTAAAGCTTAGAATGTTACAATTTTGTATGAACAAACTTCTTTCTTTTTTTTTTTTTTGTCGGTGGTGGGGCTTGAACTCTGGGATTGGGCATTATCCCTGCACTCTTCAGCTCTTTGCGAGAACTTTACAGCGTGAGCCACATTGCCACTTGTGGTTTTCTAGAGGTTTATTGGAAGTAAGAGTCTCCTGGACTTTCCTACCCAGGCTTGCCTTGAACCGCCATCCTCAAATCTCAGTCTCCTGAGTAACTAGGATTTTAGGTGTGAGCCACTGACGCCTGGTGCGTGAACAAACATTTTAAGATTGATTCTAAAGAAAGAAACTTCGAACATACTTTTGTACAAATAATTTATTGGAGGTAAGAGTCTCCATTAGTGCCATGGTTAAGGCACTAATTCAGAAGTATTTTTTCATTGGCTAGTTTCTTAGTTTATTTATATATATATACATTATTAATTTATATATACACATTATTAAAAACATAGCTTTGAAATGTACCTAAGAACATATGTGCTCATGTAAAATTATACAAATGCACAAGCTTGATATTTTTTTCAGTTTGTTGGTACCATAAATTAGGTGGGATTTGTGTACTGTTGTTTTGTTCTCTGTTTTTGGAGGATTTCTCTCCCCTTTACCCCTCTACCCCCCTTTCCCCACACTTGAACTCAGCTTGCTCTTTCTTGGCTTGGTTGTTCGTAGCTGATTTTCTACCACTTCAGCCATACCTGTAGACTGGCTTTTTGCCAGTTAATTGGAGATGTCATCTCTCAGGCTTTTCTGCCTGGATTGGCTTTGAAACTTCGTCTTCTAGTTCTCACCTCCTGAGTAGTTGGGATTACAGATGTGAGCCACTGGGATGCCTAGGGATAAAATAATTTGGTTGATGTATTCTTTCTGTTTTTCTAAGCATGGCATGATCTACTATAGTATTTCAATGAATGTCCTGGGTCTGAAGTAAGATATATAATATATATGCAAATCTCTATAGTTCTAATGAGATGTAATCAATTCAATACATGTTATAAGTGTAATAATAGTCAATAAAATAATGAATGAATAATACAAAAAATAAAATAAATACACTCAAAGAAAATTGCAATAAACATAAGTATGTAGATATTAATCATTATTTCAAATGTGGATGAATATTACATTAACAGTGCTGGGGATTGAATTCAGGCCTAGGGAACAGGCCTGAATTGCTTGTCTTCCAAGAGGGTGAGTTTCCCCATCCCCACCACCCCCAGTGAATTAGAGTTACCCAGACTCTGAGTTCAATTCCCAGGCCTGGCAGAAAAAAAGGGCATGAATTCCAAGCCAGGGAGCTTCATTAGTATTGTATGTATATAAATATATATATATATATATATATATATATATATATATATATCATGGGACTTGAACTCTGACCTTGAGAGCTGTCCTTGTGCTCTTCATCTCAAGGCGAGCGCTATAATGCTTGAGCCACAGCACCACTTCTGGTTTTCTAGTAGTTTATTGGAGATAAGTGTCTCACAGACTTTCCTGCCCGAGGGCTTTGAACTGTGATGTTCAGATCTCAGCGTCCTGAATTGCTAAGGTTACAGGCGTGAACCATAGCTGGTGCCAGGCTATTTTTAATATTTTTAAATTATTTATTTATGTTTTTATTTTTTGCTCAGCATGAGGCTTGAACTGATATCATGGCAACTCTGCCTCAGCTAACATCACCCTAGGCTGGGATGGTGCAGCCTCTGGACACACAGCCCATCCTGGGATACTAGGCCTCGGGGGCTGACAGGAAAACAAAATAAAAATGGCACCAAAAAAGCCAGGAACCACCCACAGATGGCAGTTTCTTGGTTTTCCTTCCTTGCATGGTGACCATCCTGGGTCCAAATAACACTGCTGCAACCTGTAGGTCATCTGGCATTGCTGAAGGCTGACAGGCTGTCAGCTAAGCCATAGGCCAACCTGCACACCTAGGCCCTGAGTTTGAATCCCAGTCATGCTACTTACAAAGGGCTGGAGAGCCTAAGAAACTATTGTTTGTCCATAGGAATGCCAGAGAAATGTGATCAATGTCATGGTTGGATGAGTAGTTCATCAATCAGTCTAGTATAAATTTAGACCCAATAATCACAGAACACAGATTGATTTTAATTCATAGTTTATTATGCATTAAAAGAATGCTATTCATTAAATGGAGTCCTCACTAAAGACCTGAGAATCTGTATGAACATAGTATATGTCATTTAATTCCACATAGACATCACTGGCAGTATCAAAATATCTAAATATATATTTATCTGTATACCATCATCTGCATAGAAAGGTACTGCTATTTTGGCCAAACCTGTGGCTCCATCCTAGGTCCTGGGATCCATTTGGCAGCTGAATGGACTAGAGGCTGCCATGCTGACATTCACCCATTCATGAATTGGGACTTCTTGGCCCTCAGTTCAGGTACCAGCATTGCCAAAAATTTCATCTCGGAGTAAGATTCCAAGTGAGACACCTGTTTTCCATTTCTGTGCAAATGCTGGGTGTCAGGTATGGTGTACATAATATGTGTGCAAAGCTACATGTTATGGAATAGATTGGAAAAAATGTAATAAATGATATAGGTGTACTCACAGTCCATAAAATAAAGGTTAATTCAATCAATCAATAATAATATATCACTCCAACAAACACGATACAGACTAAATATATAGATGTAAATATAAATCACATATTTAAAATGTCTATAAATGTTACATTTTTCGGGCTGGTGCTTGAATTCAGGCCTAGGAAAGAGTTGAGAAGTTCATGCATGATTCACATAGGAAATGATAGGCAAGACCTCTGGCACAACAATTATTTTTCATTAAGACTTCACAAAATGTGACAATAATAATTACATTCAGGAAATCGAGGCATTGGGAAAGATCCAAGAATTGGTAGTCACGTGGCAGATAGAATTCCAACAAAGCTTGCCACATCTTCTCTATACAAGTAGGTATTTATTAGCATACTAGCTTCAGCTTTTGAATGGATAAATATGGTGCACAAACCCCACCCCGGAGCTCAATATCAGGTCCTGGGTAGGGCCTAGATACTTAATAGCTCAAAGATAGTGTGCTCATATGGACCCATTAGAAAGTTAGGCCTGGTAGGCCTGGAGTTCAACTCCCAGCAATGCCGAAAGGTTCATCCTGATGTGAGAAACTAATCCTTACAGCTGTTTTCCTGTCCTGTGAAAGTCCTGGGCCTCATCAAGGATGGAGAATGCTATATAAGCAATTCCATAGCCATGGGAATAGGTTGTCATCCATGGCAGCACAGATATACATGCCACCATACTCAATAAAATACAAAATACATCCATGAATAAAACTCAAAATTAAAAAATAACTACATTGAAAGCAAGATGCATACCACACCTGTATATAAATAAAGATCCTATGTTTAAAAGAGGTAGGCTTGATATTTTGTCCACTGCTGGGGCTTCAAATCAGGCCCTGGACCAGGCCTGACATTCTAGTCTTCAGGGATGATGAGCTTCCCCTTCCCCCACAGTGCAATGGGGTTACCCAGATCTGAGTTCAAATCCCAAGCCTGACAAAAGATTCATCCTGATGTCAGAAGCCAGTCTTTACACCTGTTTTCCTCTCCTATGGAAGTCCTGGGTCTCAGCTAGGATGGAGAATGAAAGCATAGGCAACCCTATAACCATGGGAACAGGTCATCATACATGTCAGCAGAGTTATACCTGTCACCATACTCAGTAAAAAACACAATACTTCCATGTATTAGACACAAAATAAGGAGAAGGATTGCACCGAAAGTAAGATGCTATCCACACATATATGTCAATACATATCCTATGTTTCAATTATGAATTTATGCCTGTTTATGACTTAGCTCCTTAGTTACTCACAGGCCGGTGCCCTCACCTTGACTCTATCGCCAATTGGGCCTGCTAGGCTCTCAGTTCAAATCCCAACACTGCCAAAACATGAATCCTGATGTGAGAAGCCCATTGATCCACCTGTTTTCCTGTCCGGAGAATGTCCTGAGTCTCAGCTAGGATGGAGAAGGTGTAGGAAACTCTATAAATATGGGAATAGGTTGCCATCCATGTCAGCACAGTTATATCTGTCATCATATGCAATAAAATACAAAATGCATCCCTGACTAAGACACACAATAAAAAGAACAACTACACTGAAAACATGATGCATTCCACACATGTATGTGAATAGAGATCCTATGTGTAACATAGGTGGGCATATGATTTTTGCCTGAGCTGGGGCTTCAATTCAGACCCTGGGACCAGGCCTGACTTTGTAGTCTTCAACAATAATGAGCTTCTCCTTCCTCCACAGTGCAACAGAATTCCCCAGACCTGAATTCACATCCCTGCTCTGGCAGTAAAATTCTTAGCTAGGGTGCTTCATTCATCATTTTTCAATTTTTTTAATATTTTTTTGCCAGACTTGGGGTTTGAACTCAAGTTGTGGCAACTCTGCCTCAGGTCTGATCATCCTAGGCTGCAGCCTCTGGACCCACAGCCCATCCTCGGATCCTAGGACCCCAGGGTTTGTAGGAAAAAATAAAAAGCTGGAGGAGAAAAAAGCGGCGGGAAGTTCCACCTGGCGCTTTTAGATTTATTTTCATTTGAATGTTGACCATGGTGAGACCGAATCCGGTGGACTGCAGATTGAAGGTGACCTGGTGTGGCTGAAGGCCTGCTGGCTATCGGGGGAGCCACAGGACGACCGGGCAACGGAGGCCCCGATGTCGAATCCTGGTCAGCCATCGTACATTGAGGGAATGGCAGGAGTTCCTGAGATACTCAATTCCTGACCTAGGAAGAGCCGTGAAATGTGATCAATCTCTTCCTTGAATGAGTAGTTCCTGAGGATTCGAGTAGGAAATGATAGTCAAGACTCATGGGGTATCGATTATTTTTAGTGAAGAATTGATGAAGCGTGACCATAATCATCACAGACATTAAATAGAGGCATTGGGGAAGATCCAAGAATCTGTAGTCACAGGGTAGATTGGATTCCATCATAGGTCACCATCTCTCCCACTCTATACAGATAGGTACTTATTTGCTTACTTCCTTCAGCTTATGAATGGATGACTATTGTGCTTCCCCTGCCTTACCCCTGGGACTCGATCTCAGGTCCTGGGAATGGCCTAGCTCCTTAGTGGCTCACAGGCTGGTGTGCTTACCCATTTGCCTATTGGGCCTGCTAGGTGCTAAGTTCAGATCCCAGCAGTGCCAAAATATTCATCCTGTCAGAAGCCAGACGTTGCACTTGTTTTCCTTTCCTGTGTGAGTCCTGGGTTTCAGCTAGGATGGAGAATGCATAGGCCACCCTGTGGCCATGGGAAAAGGTTGTCATCCATGTCAGCCCAGTTACACCTGTCATATATACTCAAGAACATACATAATACATCCATGAATGGCATGCAAAATAGAGAGGATAACTACGCTCAATTCATGAGGCAGTCCACACACGGATGTGAATATACATCCCATGTTTCAATGATGCATTGAGGACTCTTGTGGCCTCCCTGGGGCTTGATCTCAGCTCCTGGGAACAGCCCAGCTCCTTAGTGGCTGACAGGCTGGTTTGTTCATGTGTACCCATTGGGCAGTTGGGCTTCCTAGGCCCCGAGTTCGAATCACAGCACTTCCAAAAATTCACCCTGATGTGAGAAACCATTCGGTGCACCTGTTCTTCTGTGCTGTGCAAGTTCTGGGTCGCAGCTAGGATGGAAAATGCATAGGCAACTCTATACTAATGAGAATAGCTTGTTATCCAGTTCACCACAGTTATATCTGTCATCCTATACTCAAGAAAATACACAATACATCAATGAGTAAGACACCAGATAAAGACAATGACTACACCGAACCCAAGATGCCTCCCACCCATGTATGGAACTAGAGATCCTATGTTTAAATTCTGAATTTATGACTACTATAGTGCCCACCGGGGCTTGATCTCAGGTCCCAGGAAAGACCTAGATGCTTAGTGGCACATGTGCTAGTGTGCTCACCATGACTCATCCACCACTTGAGCCTGCTAGGCCTTGAGTTCAAATCCCAGCATTACCAAAAGATTCATCCTGATATGAGAAGCCAATGGTTGCACCTGTTTTCCTATGCTATGAAAGTCCTGGGTCTCAACTAGAATGGAGTATGTCATATAAGCAACTCTATACTCATGGGAATTGGTTGCTAGCCATGTCAGGATAGTTATAACTGTTATCACACTTAGTAAAATACATATTGCATCCATGAATAAGACACGAAATCAAGAGAATGAGTACACTGAATGCAAGATGCAGCCCACCCATGTATGGAAATATAGCTCCTGTCTTTAAATTATGAATTCATGAGTATATTGACGCCCGCGGGGCATGAGCTCAGGTCCTGTGAACGGCCTAGCACCTTAGTGGCTCACAGGCTGGTGTGCTCACCTTGACCCATTCCCCAATTCTGCTTGCTAAGCTCTGAGTTCAAACCCCAGCAGAGCCAAGAGATTCATCCTGATGTGAGAAACCAATGGATCCACATGATTTTCTGTCCTGTGAAGGTCCTGGGCCTCATCGAGGATGGAGAATGCTATATAGGCAACTCTATAGCCATGGGAATAGGTTGTCATCCATAGCAGCACAGATATACCTGCCACCATACTCAATAAAATACAAAATACATCCATGAATAAGACTCAAAATTAAAAGCAAGATGCATACCACACCTGTATGTAAATAGAGATCCTATGTTTAAAAGAGGTAGGCTTGTTATTTTGTCCAGTGCTGGGGCTTCAAATCAGGCCCTGGACCAGGCCTGACATTCTAGTCTTCAGGGATGATGAGCTTCCCCTTCCCCAACAGGGCAACGGGGTTACCCAGATCTGAGTTCAAATCCCAGACCTGACAAAAGATTCATCCTGATGTCAGAAGCCAGTTATTGTGCCTGATTTCCTCTAATGTGGAAGCCCTGGGTCTCAGCTAGGATGGAGAATGAAAGCATAGGCAATCCTATAACCATGGGAACAGGTTGTCATCCATATCAGTACAGTTGTATCTGTCACCATACTCAGTAAAATTCACAATACCATCATGAATTAGACACAAATTAAGGAGAAGAAATGCACCGAATGCAAGATGCTTCCCACACATATATGTCAATACAGATCTTATGTTTCAAGTATGAATTTATGCCTATCCTGGCCCTCCCTGGGGCTCATTGTCAGGTCCTAGGAATGGCCTAGCTCCTCAATTGCTCACATGCTGGTGTCCTCACCTTGATTCTTTCACCAATTGGGCCTGCTAGGCTCTCAGTTCAAATCCCAACACTGCCAAAAGCAGAATCCTGATGTGAAAACCTATAGGTCCACCTGTTTTCCTGTCCTGTGAAAGTCCTTAGTTTCAGCTGGCATGGAGAAGACATAGGCAACTCCATGGACATGGGAATAGGTTGTCATCCATGTCAGCACAGTTATATCTGTCATCATACTCAATAAAATACAAAATGCATCCCTGGCTAAGACACACAATTAAAAAAACTATGATGCATTCCACACATGTATGTAAATAGAGACCCTATGTGTAAAATAGTTGGGCATATGATTTTTGGCAGTGCTAGGGCTTCAATTCAGGCCCTGGGACCAGTTCTGACCTTGTAGTCTCCAAAGATGGTTAGCTTCCCCTTCCCCAACAGCGCAACAGAGTTACCCAGACCTGAGTTCAAATCTCAGCTCTGGCAGTAAAATGGTGCGAATTCTGCACTAGGATGCTTCATTCGTGTGTGTTTGTGTGTGTGTGTGTGTGTTTGTGTGTGTGTGTGTGTGTATACATATTCATATATATATATGAATGTGTATATATATATACACACACACTTATATATATATATATATATATATATATATATATGCCTTACCTCTGACCATCCTATGCTGTGGCCTCTGGACCTACAGCCCATCCTCGAATCCTAGGACCCCAGGGCTTGCAGGAAAAAAGAAAGCTTTGAGGGCAAAAAAAGTGGTGGGAAGTTCCACCTGGTGCTTTTACGTTCATTTTCCTTTGTACGGTGACCATGGTGCATCTGAACCTGGCGACCTACAGAGTGAAGGTTACCTGGAGTGGCTGAAGGCCTGCAGCTGTTGGGGAAGCCCCAGGCCATCCAGGCAAAAAGGCCCAGGGGTCGAATCCCGGTCACCTCCCTTACATTGAGGGATTGGCGTGAGATCCTGAGATACTTGTTTCCAGATCTAGGAAGAGTTGTGGAATGTGATCAATCTCATGCTTGAATGAGTAGTTCTTGCAGGATGTGAGTAGGAAATGATAGGCAAGATTCCTGAGGTATCGATTATTTTTAATGAAGAATTGATGAACCGTGACCATAATCATCACAGTCATGAAATGGAGGCATCGGGAAAGATCCAAGAATCAGTACTCACAAGGTAGAGTGGATTCCATCACAGGTCGCCATCTCTCCTACTCTAAACAAATATGCATACTATCTTCAGCTTATGAATGGATGACTATTGTGCTCTCCACCTGCCCTACGCCCAGGGCTCAATCTCAGGTCCTGGGAACAGCCTAGTTCCTTAGATGCTCACATCATGGTGTCCTCACCTTGACCCTTTCTCCAATTGAGCCTGCTAGGCTCTGAGTTCAAATCCCAACACTGCCAAAATAGGAATGCAGGTGTGAGAATCCAATCCGTACACCTGTTTCCTGTCTGTGAGAGTTCTGGATCTCAGCTAGGATGGGGAAGGCTTAAGCAACTCTATAGACATGGGAATAGATTGTCATCCATGCTAGCACAGTTATATCTGTCATCATGCTCAATTAAAAAAAATGCATCCATGACTAAGACACACAATAAAAAGAATAATTGTACTGAACAAATGTATGTGACTAGAGATCCTATGTTTAAAATAGATAGGCATATGATTTTTGCCAGTGCTGGGGCTTCAATTTAGTCCCTGGGAGCAGGCCTGACCTTGTAGTCTTCAAGGATGGTAAGCTTCCCCTTCCCCACAGTGCTATAGTGTTACCTAGACCTGAGTTGGAATCTGAGCTGTGGCAGAAAAATGGTGCAAATTCTGAACTAGGGTGCTTTATTAGTTTTTAGTTTTTTTTGTTTTTTGTTTTATTTTTTGCTAATCAAAGGATTTGAACTCACTTCATGGCAACCCTGCCTCAGCTTTGATCACTTTAGGCTGGTGGGCTGCCACAGGCCCATAGTCGACCCTATGATCCTAGGCCCTGAAGCCTTGCAGGAGTAAAAAAAAAAAAAACAAAAAAACAAAAACCCACACAGAAAAATAGCCACAGGATGGATTTTTTACATTTTCTTCCTTTGCATGGTGACCAACCTGGGTCCAAATTACATGGCTACAAAGGGTACTTCACTTTGCATTGGCCGCAGCTAGCAGACTATTGGGGAAGCCACAGGCCTGTATGTCATCATAGGCCCTGATTTTGAATCCTGGTCCTGATACCTACCAATGGGGGAACTTCCCAAGAGACTCATTCCTATGCATGGAAATAATGATGGAATGTGAGCAAACTTATGATAAAATGAGAATTTTCTGCGGGCATCATTCTAGTCTAAAATTATATGCAATGATCCTAGGATGTTGATTGATTTTAATGAATGGTTTATTAAGCATGAAAACAATACTATTCCTTCAATGGAGTCATAATAAATACCTAACAGTTGGTAAGAATGTAGTTGATGTCATTGAATCCTAGGTAGATGACTCTGGAATTCTATACAAATATATATTTATTGATATACACCACCTGCCTATCCATGTACGGCTATTTTGTCCACCCCTGCCGCTCAATCTCAGGTCCTGGGAACTGACTGGCAGCTTCCTTGGCTAGAGGTTGCCGTGTTGACACACCCATTCATGAATTGGGTCTGCTAGGCCTTGAGTTCAGATCTCACCACTGCAAACAATTGGATCATGGAGTAAGAAGCCGAGTGTGACACCTGTTTTCCTTTTCTCTGAGAGTCCTTGGTGTCAGACATGATGGAGAACACATCTACAAATTTAGATACTATGTGATGGGATATCATCAATATAATAAATGGAATGTGTGTCATCACAGTCAATAAACGGTAAATAAATGAATAAAACAAAAATACAATCAATAACCACAATATGGACTGAATATCTATATGTAAGTACAAATCCTATCTTTATAATGTATATCAACAGTATGTTTTCCAGGGCTGGGGCTTGAATTCAGGCCTAGGGACCAGGCCCGACTTTCTTGTCTTCAAACATGGTGAGCTTCCCCTTTATCCACAGTGCTGCAGAGTTTCCCAGATCCTGAGTTCAAATCCAAATTAGAAAAGATGGCGAGAATTGCAAGCCAGGGACTAAATTTGTGTGTGGGGGGGAGGGGTTTTTTGTTTTGTTTTGTTTTGTAAAGCAAGGTCTTAAACTCAGATCATGGCACTCTGCCTCAGCTTCTATAACCCTAGGCTGTGGTGCAGCCACTGGAGCCACAGCCGATCCTGGGATCCTAGACCTCCAGGCCTTGTGCTGGGAAAAAATATGCACAGAAAAAAAGTGGCAGAGCCGGGCGCCGATGGCTCACACCTGTAATCCTAGCTACTCAGGAGGCTGAGATTTGAGTATCTTGATTCAAAGCCAGGAAAGTCCATGATACACTTGTCTCCAAGAAACCCCTAGAAAACTGGAAGTGGCGCTGTGACTCAAGCGGTAGAGTGCTTGCCTTTAGCTGAAGACCACAGGCACAGCACCCAGGCCCAGAGTTCAAGCCCTATGACTGACGCCACCCCCCCCAAAAAAAGTGGCAGGATTGCGTTTTTACATTTTATTCCTTTGCACTGTGACCATTTGGGTCTGAATGACACCGCTCCAAAGGGTACTTCACCTTGCATTGCTGAAGGATGGTGGGCTATTGGGGAAGCCATAGTCTCGCATGGCAATGTAGGGCTAGTGTTGAATCCCAGTAATGACACTTCCAGATGGCGGACATCCTAAGAGACTTGTTCCCATATTTATTCACATATTTATTGATATATACCACCTGCCTATCCATGTATGGCTATTTTGTCCACCCCTGCGGCTCAATCTCAGGGTCTGTGAACTGACTGGCAGCTTCCTTGGCTAGAGGTTGCTGTGTTGACACACCCATTCATGAATTGGGTCTGCTAGGCCCTGAGTTCAGATCCCAGAACTGCAAACAATTGGATCATGGAGTAAGAAGCCGAGTGTGACACCTGTTTTCCTTTTCTCTGAGAGTCCTTGGTGTCAGACATGATGGAGAACATGTCTACAAATTTAGATACTATGTGATGGGATGTCATCAATATAATAAATGGAATGTGTGTCATCACAGTCAATAAACGGTAAATAAATGAATAAAACAAAAATACAATCAATAACCACAATATGGACTGAATATCTATATGTAAGTAGAAATCCTATCTTTATAATGTATATAAACAGTATGTTTATATAGTAATAATGATGGAATGTTATCAATGGCACGGTTGAATGAGCTGATGGTGACTACTACTCGTATAAAATTAGACAGCGTGATTTCAGTAGACTGATTTTATTTAATATGAAGCATTAAAAGAATACTATTTCTTAGAGAGACACAATAATTTCAGGACACTGATTTACTTAATAGTTTTTTAAGGATGAAAACAATAACATTAATTACATGGAGGCATAATAAATACACAAGAATTGGTAGGAATATAGTCTACATAACTGAATAATGTGTAGACATGTCTGGCACTCTATAAAGATATATATTTATTAGCATACTACCATCTGGGTGTTTCTCTGTTCTTATTTTGTCAAACCCTGGGGCTCGATCTAGGAACTGCCTAGGAACTGCCTGTCAGCTCAATTTGCCCCAGGATGGTGTGTTGACACTCACCCATTCATGAATTGGGCCTTGTAGGCCGTGAGTTCAGATGCCAGCACTCCCAAAAAATGAATCGTGGAGTAAGAAGCTGATGGTGACAAACGTTTTCCTTTTTTTGTGAAAGTCCTGGGAGTCAGGTATGAAGTTGAACACATATGCAGACCTATATCCTATGGAATCAATGTTCTATGTGCTATAATTGTCAATAAAATAAATGGCCAATACATGAATAAAACAAAAAATAAAAATGAATGCACTGAATGCTATATGGAGTCAACCTATGTATATAAATACAAATCATATATTTAAAATGTACATGAATAGGATGTTTTCTAGTGCTGGGGATCGATTTCAGGTCTAAGGAACAGATTTGAATTTCATGACTTCAAGGAGGGGAGCTTCCCCTTTCCACACAGTGCAAAAGAGTTACCCAGACCATGAGTTCCGATTCCAGTCCTAACAGAAAAAAATGGCAGCTGTATACTATGTGATGTCCAATTCTTAGGTATTTCATTCTGCCTCCATTTAATGAATGTGATTGTTTAAATGCTTCATAAAGTATTAATTAAAATTGATCAGTGTCCTATAATATAATTGTGTATAATTTTATCCTAGAATCATTCAAGAACTGCCCAGTCAATCACATATATCACATGGCATTGATATTCATATGGATAGGATTGAGTTTTTAGGATCACCAGACATTTAGAGGTGGCAGGACCAGGATGTGGGCTCCAGCTCTTAAACCTGAGGATAAGGAAATCACTGGTCTGTCCAAGAACATCAGCAAGACCAATGATTAGGCAGGCACCAATGGCTCTCAGCAGTCCTCCTTGATACTTACTAGGCTGTGATAGGAGGATCATGGTCAAATTCACCCTAGGCAGGAAAGTCCCTGAGACCCCTGTCCAACTTCAGTGCCAACAAAGCCAGAAGGAGAGCCATGAGGCTTCACTAGTTGAAGGCTAGCCTTGAGCAAAAGCAGCTCAAGGACTGTGCCCAGATCCTGACAAGGTCAGGGACTGGCAACAAACAGACATACACAACAATCTGTGCAGCCATCCAGCTAAAGCAGGTCACTCTCTTGTCCCCAACTGGACTGGACAGAGTTTGATGTGAAAGGGGCTGCTGTCATCTTGACTCTGCCCATTTTGCTTGCATCACAGGATTCCGTCCACACCCCCATTCTTTCATGGTTCTTTCTGACCAATGGGAAACAGGAATGGTGGCCACGCCCACATTCCATGCTACCTGGTAGCACCTGGATTCCCTCAGTTGGATGACACCACTACTAGCAGTTGAGGAAGGTAGAGGTGGCTGAGTGGTGAGCAAGATACTCGAGGCCACATTGGAGTAGAGTAAGAAATTGAGGTCCTTGACAGTGAGTGGGTGAATAGAGTATTTCCCAGACCTTGGGAAAGTGGCCAGCCCATCTTTCCTGTCCCAGCGCTCAGATGTCTGAAACAACAGGACTCCATGAGAGAGCTGCGGGCAAGAAATTACCACAAGAACACTGGTAGAAGAATCCTCCTAACGCATCTGCAACATTCAAGAAAACTAAGAACATGAAAAAGTGAAGAATCCCCAAGACAAACGCCACTGGGGAGTGTGATTCAAAGGAGAGTCCAGCCAAATGTGATGCTGACCATAGGCCTCCCCTGCCTTTGGATACAGTCACAGCCACTAGGGTCCAGAGTGTCAATGGTCCCGATAACACCAAGGATCTGCAGAGGTTTACTGACATGTGGTGCCCACCCTGGATCCCAGCAAAAGAAGAAAAGAGGTGCTCTGTGCCAAGATTCAACCACTGAAGCAGGAAAAGACAGACCTGCAGGATGAACGGGAGTAAGAGAGGGAGAAGATAGCCCAACTGCGTGTAGCAATGAAAAGGGAGCTAGAGATCCACAAGGCACCCATACAGAGGTTGGTTTGGGCAGAAAGTGATTTACAATGTTCATCAGCCCGCGTGCAGCAGGCGACCGATAACAGAGAAAGGGAGCATGAAGCTCTCACCAGCTGCCTGCAGACCGTAGAGTAGCACATGGCAGAGCTGGAGATGTTGGCTTCTGTGGTCATTGATCACAGAATGAGACCGAAATGTTCTTCGAACAGCTGAATGATGTGACCCTTCAGCTGGAGGCAAAAATCAGAAGCTTCAATGACTTGGAGCAAGTGAACACTGAGTTGCAGGAGAAGCTGGAAGCACACTGGACACAGTGGAGCAACATGAAGAGCAGAATCTGCAAGTTCCAACAAGCACTGGCGGGACGTAAGGTACTAAAGGGACTACTGGATAACCTGAGCTGCGAGAAACCTTCACAGAAGACCTGAGCATTGAGAGGTCCATGCAGAAGGAGAAAGCCCGGCGGCTGACCCAGTGGGTGAACCATCTGACAGAGGAGAAGAATCGAGGGGCAAGGCAGGTGTTTGACCTAGAGAAGGAGCTGGGGAAACTGAGAAGGAAGCTGGCAGAGACATGGCCCCCTTCGGGACCATCTCCATCCAAGTGGCAGGTGCAAGCCCAGACCTACTGCATGCAGATGGAGTTGAAAAACCTGGAGGAACAAATTCACATCCAGGTCCAGGAAAACCAAAGTCTCCATTTCCAGAACATGGAGCAGCAGAAGCAACTGTGGAGACTGGAGGAGAAGGCCAAGGATGAGCAAGAGATCTGCAAGATCCCACGATGCGCATATGTGCAACGGACAGATGGAGGAACAGCTGGCCCTGCTGCGGGACACTCTCCACATGGTGAGCAGTGAGAAGGAGAAGCTAGCCAGCATTTTGGATTCAGAGAAGCAGGTGAAGAAACATCTGTGGGAACAGCTGGACCACACAGAGGAGAAGATAGAGGAATGGAAAGAGGTGGCTGAGAGAGAAAGCCAAGCAGCTTGGGAGCTGCAGGAGTGGCAAGAGCAGTCCCTGGCCCAGCTGCAGGAACTCAGAGCCACCTATGAGCTGCACATCACCTCCAATGAGCAGCTGAGCTCCGAGAGAGGCAGCTGAAGAGGCAGCCTTGGCGGCAGCAGTGGCAGGGGTGATGTCGGCATCGGCGGAAATAGGTCTGGTTGTGCATGAAGCAGGAGCTGAGTTGTCTGCAGCTGAGGGGCACGAGAGGTCGCGCTCACCCTACCATACGCCCTCAGACCCCGCCCCTCCCTCCCTGACCCTCGCCAAGGTGCCGCGTTTCAAAAATGGCACTGCAGGCCTAGACCCCGGGAGCCTTTCTTAGTTGCCCGGCTGAGATAACGCACCCCTGGCCGGCTTGTCTCAGTGACCCAGTCCAGTTCCCTGGTCCTCGGACTCGGGGCCTGCCACACCTGGAGCCACTGCCTACAGCTTCTCCCAGCAGCACACGTGAGTGGCCACCCTGCAGGCCCACACCCTGGGACCCCATTGCCCAGCGAACCCCTCGACCCCTCCTCACAGCCTCCACCATTCTGCGGACCCGGACCCGTGCCTCCCGCCTCCCCTCTCCTGTCCCACCTGTGCCTCCACTGCATCCCACAGTGCCGCAAATGCACCCCAGGGATGGGGGGTCGGGGTGGGTGGCAACCCGAGGATCCCTCTCATGTCCCTAGTGGCCAGTGTCCAAGGAAACGGGGAGATGCAGGGTTGGGTTAGGAGGGGGCGCCAGAGAGCTCCTGGCCTGGAGTAATGGAGCCACACAGCCACCCATCTGCACCCGTCCTCACCTTGGTGGGAATCTGGTGGTTTCAGTCAGAGGTGGGGAGCAGCATCTCCAAACCTGCCTTCTCAGGTCTTTTCCTTTTTTCTGGGGGTGGGGGTGTTGGATGCAGAAGATAGACCCCATCGCTGTTTGAGCCCTTGTCCTCTATGCTTGGTCACCCTTTCACCTGAGGAGGATCCCAGAAGAGTGCACTAGGGATGTGAGGGCACCGGGGGTCAGATAGAAAATGAATATCTGGGAGGAACACACCTCTTCCCCCACACACCCAGCTTATTCTCCCCACCCCAGCTGTCATCAGTTCTCACAGGGTGATCACATTTCCCAGCTCTGCCAGAATCTGCTGGTGCTCCCGGTCCATCTGGTCTCCTCATCCTCCCTAAGAATGCGCCAAGTTGCCCAGAAGCATGTAGGCTGGAAGTAGGAAGTCCATCCATGTATGTAACATTTAGGACCCCATCCATTTCCCCAACACCGCCCCCACACCAGGTCAGACACCCCTCTGGGGGCACCATAAACCCCTGCTTATTATCTGTCCTGGCTCTGAGGAGCCACCTGTCTCAGGACTCCTTTATCCAGCATCCTGGCCTAGGGTTTTGATTTATGTGGAGTTAAGGTTTGTTGTTCCCAAGAGGAAGATTCTGGCCCTGGAGAAAGGGAGAGTCAGGGTGGTTCTTTGTTATTAGAGTGGTGCTCCCCTTTGGTGGGATCCCCTGGTTCTGACAAGGTAACCCCATGCCCCAGCTTGTACATTGTGCCAGATGAGGAACTGACAAACTCAGGAGAGGCACTGCTCTGAGTCTGTGTGTGTGTGTGTGTGTGTGAGAGAGAGAGAAAGAGACAGAGAGGGAGGGAGGGAGGGAGGGAGGGAGGAAGAGAGATCATATTTCACCTTGTACAGCATGACTGTGCTCAGGTGAGTCATCAGTTGGCAAATTGCAGGTGCTGCATGGACCAGTCTTCTGTCACAGGTCTGGATTTGTGTGTGTGTATGTGTGTGTGTGTGTGTGTGTGTGTGTGTGTGTGTATGTGTTGGGAGAGCAGGGAGATGAGAACAATGGAAACATATTTAAGTCACCATGTCTAAAAAGAGCAAAAGCATTTTATTTGTGTGTATGTGTATTGTTCTTTTGTCATCAATGCCAAGTATGATCCCAGCCACAATTTTCGTTTTCTCCTTCACTGTTACATGAATCGTTTGGGAAGGTTTCAGTAGATGTTCCTTCCCACCTCTTTCCACCTCTCTCTTCTCCTTTCCTGTAGCTCATAGTAGCTGCTGGGACTGTGTGGGTCTCCCCTTGGAGGTCTGTGTGAATCACAGACCAGTGTGGACACCTGTCTTTCTGTCTTCAGGCTGGTGAGGCAAGTGTGACCACAGCCACACTCATACAGCCAGACACTCTGCTCTGGTGTGTAGAGTTGGAGTTAATTCAAGGGTTGGGAATGTGTCTGCCAAACATAATTAGAGAATGAGATGGGGGGAGTAGAGCAGAAGATGTGAAGCTAGGAGGGTCTGGTGGGTGGCGAATGGTGTGATATGGCAGATAGTTCACCACAAACAAGGATGAGAGGGGAACCTTACCCAGGGCTTTCGCGGTGTCCCTGGGCATCTGGGCAGGGGTCTCCAGGCCCCCACTGGTGGCATGGATTCCTTCCTAGGGTAGTGCACTGGTGGGCAGTCCTCCCTGGAGTCCTGTAGACTCCAATCTGTGTCCCGCCTGGGCTGTTTCCAGCTGGTCAGTGGTAGGCAAATGCGTTCTCCTGCTGAAGCCTGCACGGTATCAGGCCATGGCAGTTAGCTAGTGCTGGCTGAATGCCAGTTTCTGAAACCTGCTGTAGGCTGTCTGGAAGGAAAAGGGGACCACTGACTTTGGAAGCCTTTAAGTTTGATTGGGACAACTGAAATGCCAGTTTTTCCAGGAATTTTTCTTTAAGCTGGCAATTACTACTAATGAGTGGGATTCTGGGTCAAATTAGATGGACCATTTCAGCTGCCTTCCTCCAGCAGCTGCTGATTCTCCTCTGGTTCTCTCTAGGGTGACCACCACAGTCAAGGACATCATGGGGAGCAGAGATAGTGACCTTGCCATCCCCAGCCTGCCAGATGTGAACAGAGATGATTCCCAGCACCTGCACTGGAATCTGGGAGATTCGGAGAACCGGGATGCCTCAAGCATCCTTTCTCTGCAACATGAAACTTGGGGGCCGGATGTGGTGGACCATCCTGTCTGGCCCCAGGGGGAGGAGAGGAGGCCCCTTGAGCCAGGCTTTCACCTCACGTGCCTCATTCACACCTGAGGGCGGAATTGAGTGCCAAACTGTGGATTAGCCTCTGGACAAAGTTTTTTGAGAAGAAAGGCATCGCAGAGGCCCCAGAATCCAGCAAGTACATCGTGGCTCACATCCTCAGAGCCAAAAGAGTTAAGTGCAGTGGCACCAGGAGGGCAGGATGAGGGATGAGGGAGAACTGTGGAAGAGCTAATTCAGGCTTCGACACCTTCCCCACCAACCCCTCCACCCCCAGGATGCTTACCTGAGTTGGATGGGAGTTTTCTGTAATATTGTCATAGAGAGATGTTCATTTATTTATCCAACAAACCATTACAGTGAGTGCCAGGTCCAGGCGGTCATAGACAATGAAAGGTTCCAGTGCTGGTTCCACAGCACATGAAGAAATCTTGGTTTGAGCTGGATGCCGGTGCTTCACACCTGTCATCCTAGCTACTTAGGAGGCTGAGATAGGAAGACTGAGGCTTATGTCCCAGGAAGAAAAGCCTGTAAAACTCTTATCTCCAACAAACTACCAAAAAGTAAACACCAGAAGTGGATGAGTGGCTCAAGCCTTGAGTTGGCCTTG
The DNA here is from genome assembly GCF_019054845.1 of Dipodomys spectabilis. Lineage (NCBI taxonomy): Eukaryota > Metazoa > Chordata > Mammalia > Rodentia > Heteromyidae > Dipodomys > Dipodomys spectabilis. Next base: position 2,550,669 of record NW_024870989.1, on the reverse strand, counting down.
AGTAAAAAGGCTCAAGGACAGCACCCAGGCTCTGAGTTCAAGGCCCAGGAGTGACATAAAGAAAGGAAAGAGAAAGAGGAGGGTAGGATGGAGGGAGTAAAGGAGGAAAGGAAGGAAGAACGGAACATGCAAGCCTTGGTTTGGAGTCCCTGAATCAAGGGAGCCAACCATTCACAGTCTCTGTGGGGACAGTTTCAGAGCCTAAAGCCAGTATGTAAGGCCAAGCCACTGACCCCTCAGCAACTTCATGACATCCAGAGCTGTGTGGTTGCCATCTGCAGAGGGAAACAGCCTTGGGTAGACCCTAGAGCTCAGGGTGTGTCACCAAATTTCAGTCTCCCCTGGCCCACCGAGTTTATTTTCTAGTCAGATAAGAAGAAATTGTCCAAGGGATAGGTAAGTATAGGCTGAGGGAGTATCAAGAGGGGGGTGGCAAGGGATAAGCAGGAAGATGAAGAGGGAGTACAATCCCAGGTCAGGTGTGTCAGGCCATTGGAGCCATGACCTCACTTAACAACTTAGACCATCAGTGATTGAGACTTTGACCCAGCCACATGGCTGTTAAAAGTCCTGGCACTTTGGGTTCACCATTGACCAGCTGGCTGTCATCCACTGCTGGATGCCTGTGTGGTACATCCTTGGGGACTGGGACTTTTGTTGGCTCAATCTGAAGATGACACCCCCAGTGTTCATTCCTCGACCAGAGACAGACATAAACCTGCCACTGGTACAGGATATCCAGAGAATGAGGGGGAAAATCAGACCCATGTTGCCCCAAGACTTCCTCTAGGGGACTGTAGGGCCCCATGACTGCCATTCTCAGAGATAGAGGTGGGACCCTTTGCTTGCTCAACCTTTAGTCTAGATGGCAGATCTAGGATTCAGAGAGGGCTGACTGAAGGTGGGGCAAGGCTGGGTAGAGGCTGGTGGGAAAACCAGAGGTACTGAGCTCTGAGCAGGGTTGTTTCATTGAGGATACTCATAACCCAGGAACATTCCTGGGATAGATAGGCCTTTTCTCCTTCCCGAGAGAGAGGGACCTACAGCCCTCCAGTCTGCATCCCTTGGCCAAGAAATCCTTTCAATCCCATATCTTGTGGCTGGATAACTAGACCTCAACTGACTGCCCAGTGTCGAGGGATTTGAGTCCTTGATGAGGTCACGGGATCCTCAGTATGAGATTGTACTTGAACGTCCTGACTTGGTGCATGGTCAGTCCCATCTAAGACTGCCATAGAATCTAGAGAATGGGTGTCTATTCTGTGAGTCTGGAGTATTATGTGTGAGCTTTGAGCTCCCGTGTGCCCACCTGCTTCCCTTTCTTGGGTGGGTCTATGCTAGAAAAAGTTTATAACTAGGGCCTGGGTCCCATCCCTTGTGTTATGCTCAAGGCTAGCACTCTACCATTTGAGCTACAGCTCCACTTCCAACATTTTTGGGTGTTTAGAGATAAGAGTTCTCATGGACATTGCTGAGAAGGGTGCATCCAACTGCAGTCCTCAGATCTCAGTCTCCTGAGGGGATAGGATGACAGGCTTGGAAAAGTATCTTTGGCCAGGCTATCATCCTAAGTACTCAGGAGTGGAAATTTGAGGATCACTGTTCAACTCAAAGCCAGCTTGGGCAGGAAAGACCCTCATTTCTGTTAGAGGGGCGGGCTGCAGAGGAAAGACCCCAGACCTGACACCTCCTGGGGGACATTTGTTCTTGTGACAGAGCCAAGTCATTGCTGTGGATAAGGAGGAAGCCGCCATCAGACTGACCCAGAACAATGCTCAAAGATAGGTAGGCTGTTGAAGTATCAAACACACTCATGTCTGCTTCCCACTCCCAACAAGGAGGTGCAGTGTGGGTGGCACAGCCCTGGGCCTAAGGGATTATAAATGGATGGTGGCCGTCAGGAGCTTGTGACTCCCACCCATCATCCTGGCTATTCAGGAGTCTGAGGGCTGATGGTCGTGACTCAAAGCCAGCCCGGGCAGAAAAGTCTGTGAGATTCTTATCTCTCATAAACCACCTCGCCGCCCCCCCCCCCCCCCCGCAAACCCACACACAAAAAAGCCAGATGTGGTGGTGTAGCTCAAGTGCTAGAGCCTCAGCCTTGAACAAAAGAAGCTCAGGGATAACACCCAGGCCCTGAATCCAAGCCCTAGGGTTCACACAATCATAATAAAATGAACAGTGTACACCTTTTATCTGACTACCAAGAAAGATGGATTCAGTCTTCTAGCTGGCTGGTACTTCTACCCAAAGGTAAGGGGCTTCCCTTGATGTTCCCCTAAACCTCTCCTTCTCTCCATTATCTGTCCAGGCTTTGGTTGCAGGACAGAATTCGGATCATCCCCCTGGATATGACCTTAAGTACCTTCGCCCATCCACCTTCCTTGGGGTCAGGATCCTGATGCACTCCCTGCTGGGAGGATGAGGCACCACAGATATAAGGGTAGGTATCCCTGACATTCACACACACACACACATACACACACACACACACACACACACACACACACACACACACACACACACACACACACAAATAGCCCTAGCCAACTCAGACTAACCTTTTCCAAAGACACTTTAGTTCTTTGGATTAAATGACCTAGGAGAGAATTTTGATCCCCAGTAACTGATCATTTTAACTTGGGCTTCCTAGTTGACTGGAGATAAACAGGAGCAAAAAAAAAATAATTTGGTGCCTGTCACCTGGGGCTCAGGCTCATCCCTGTCATACTGGCTACTCAGGAAGCTGAGATCTGAGGATCACTATTTGAACCCAGCCATAATCTGAAAAGCCCGTGAGACTCTACTCTCCATGGAACCACCAAAAAACCAGAAGTGGAGCTGTGGATCAAGAGGTAGAGAACCAGCCTTGAGCAATAAAACTCAGAGAGTCTGCTCCCAGATCCTCAGTGCAAGCCCACACAAAGAAATGTCCCTGTCTTATGACCACAGACTGCCTGGGCTTTGAGTGCCCTCACACAGACTGTGATAAATCACCTGTCCCTGGGTGGTGTATCAGGGCCTTCAGAAATCCAGTAGTGGAACCCAGTCCTGCCCCTTTGTCCACTCTCAACCCACACTGGCCAGAAGGCAGAGTGTGACAAAGCCGGCAGACTGCAGAGCAGAGAGGCTCCAGCTCTGCCAAGGTGATCATAATGGGCTTCTTGGAGGCAGCACTTGAAAAGGGGGTCCTGCTTAAGAAGGAGGATCTGACAGGAAACACAGAGAGCAAAGGTGCTGCAGATGATGGACAGCATAGCAGAGCATGTTCATTTCCAGCCAGGGCTGCAGGTGAGAGACTCGGTACAGTTGTGTGAGTCTTGGTATAGATGTACAAGACTGCCCCGATACAGTTCTCCAAGGGACCTTAGTGACATGTGGATGGCTATGCCCTGAAGCTCTTAGTAGATCCATCCATGCTTTGTGTCTCCTTCTTTGACAGAGGGGAGCTGGACACTCTTCTTCCCTGGGCACCCCTGGACCCAGTTATCAGCAACCCTCCCAATGTCTTCCACCAGGATATGGAGCAGCTGGCCCCAGAAATCCGCAGGTACCTGTTGAGTGGGGTGTGGGGATACAGGGCAGGCCCCAGAACTCCTAGTGGGTCTGATTTTTCCTGGACGACCAGTCCATCCAGAGGAGGCAGATGGGAACTTAGAGAGGGCTAGTGATGTGGAAGGGGCTCTTTAAAGCCTATGGCTCTACCCAAATTCTCAGCCTCCCTTTGCTGTCCCTGAGGGAGGTAGAGGAGTGTCTAGGTGGTAGTGTCTAGAGGAGGACTAGGTGGAAATTCTGAAGGATGAGACACCATAAGCTGTGTGCCAGTGGCTCATGCCTGTCATCCCATGCCTATCATCCTGGCCACTCAGGAGGCTGAGATCCAGAGGAGCTCATTTCCCAGCCCAGGCAGGAAATTGTCACGAGAGGCTCATCTCCAATCTAACTGGAAGTGGAGCTGTGTCTCAAATGGTAGAGCACTGGCCTTGAGGAAAAATAGACATCAGAGACAGTACCCAAGCCTGAGTTCAAATCCCTCAACCCAAAAGAAAGGAAGAAAGAAAGAAAGAAAGAAAGAAAGAAAGAAAGAAAGAAAGAAAGAAAGAAAGAAAGAAAGAAAGAAAGAAAGAAAGAAAGAAAGAAAGAAAGTTTGGTTTGTAAGAGATGCTAAAGTAGTAGGGGTGCTGTGGTTGGGAGAACAGGTGTTGGCCTCACTGTACAGACATTTCTAAGAACTCCCCAGGTTTGCCCCAGTATAAAGCCACAGCACAGTGGGCAGTGCCTTACCAAGAACTCCAGATTTCGTGGCCTGTGGCAGGCAGGGACTGGATGAATGGTAGCAGGTGTGAGATGGTAGAGGCTGAGATCTGAGGATCGCGGTTCAAAGCCAGCTTGGGCAGGAAAATCTGTGAGACTTTATCTCCAATGAACCACCAGAAAGCCAGAAGTGGCACTGTGGCTTCAGTGGTAGAGCACTCACCTTTAGCTGAAGAGCTGAGGGACTGCGCACAGGCCCAGAGTTCAAACCCCATGACTGACAACCAAAAATAAGGTAGCTGAGATTTCTGCATAGTGGTGTGTACATTTAGGAAATGCCAAGCTATGTTATGAGCCATTCCAGACTTGTGAGAGGCCCTGAGTTTTGTCTACAGTTTGTGTGAGGATAGTAATGCCATCTTCTTGGGGGTGGGATGTTCAGTGTGCCCAGGGACTGCTGAGGCCTTGGGCTACCTGTGTGAGTGTGTGTGTGTGTGTGTGTATTTCCCTCATCTTCCTCTGCCCCCTTCCTGTGCTGCCTGTTTCTGACCTCGGATGGTGCTCCTCCTCCACACTGCCCTTTAGCCCCCTATCAGGGTCAACAATGAGTCCTAAATTGCCAGAGGCCTGGATTCCAGCTTTTCTTTGGGGCCCAAGTCTGGCCTGTACAAATCTTTTGTGCCTCCAGGGGATTCTGGGTCAGCAGGGCTGGCTGGCATAAGTTCTCCTCTGCCTCTGGGGGGGGGGGCCTTAGTCATGTGATGTTCTGTCCTTTTCCTCAGCTGGGTCTCTGGCTCATGTCCCTCCCTGCATGCTAGCAGTGGCGTGGGGGAAGGAGAGTTTGTGGTGGCTCTGGCCAACTCGAGCTTGATAGCTGACTGAAGGCTGCCCAAGCAAGGAGGATCCAGGGTTACATGGGATTTGAGGTAAAGGTGGCTTGGAAGTATCCATTGGTGTCTAGGAAATGTCAACGTACCTTGTTGCAGCAAAGTCTATTTTCCCACCCAGCTTGGCCTCTCATGTCCTTCTAGACAATTCTGGATGCCCAGAATACAAATGCACACACTTTAAATTCTAGGTCCAGGAAACTGGGGGGATTAGAGACTAGTATGGCCAATACCTCAATGTTCTGGGACATTAGCCTTGACCTGGCTATGCCCCCCTTGTTGTAAGTTCACTTCTTAATCCAGTGCTGGCCACACACCGGCCACTGTGGCGATTCTGTGAAAGGAGCAGGAATGGAAGTGAGATCCAAGGTGACCAAAATCTGGATTTATGGCCTGATTGGGGGTGGAGTGGGGGCAAAGGGTGTCTTAAAAAATCCTAGAGCTGGAACTCAGTGCCTAGGCACAGTATCTGAGCTTCCTCTGCTAAAAGCTGACACTCTACCACTTGAACTACAGCCCAACTTTCATCTTTTTTAGTAGTTTAGTGGAGAGAAGAGTCTCACGGATTTTTACTGCCTGGGATGGCTACAAGATGCCATCCTAAGAGCTCAGCTTCTTAAGTAGCTAGGATTGCTGGTATGAGCCATTGGGCCCTGCTAAGGATATTTGTGTGTGTGTTGTGTGTGTGTGTGTGTGTGTGTGTGTGTGTGTATGTGTGTGTGTGCATATTTTCGTGTGTGCATGTGTTTGTGTGAGTTTACCAGCTTGAACTTGGAGCCTAGGTGGTATCCTTTAGTTGGTTTGCACAAGGTTGGTGCTCTACCACTTGAACTACAGTACACATCAGCTCCCTGCAACCCCTGACTCTGTGGAGAACAAAAAGCTCAAACCTGATCCTATTTCTTTGTCCTCAGGGGAGGGTATGATTCCTGTGAAGCCTGGAGGATTAGGGGTGGGGTAGGAGGGGTAACTGTACATGGGTGCTAGGCTGGGAGAGAGGCACTCTGTCTTTAGCCAAGAAGGACAGTGTGGCCAGGTGCTAATAGGTCATGCTCTCATATTCCTAGCTACTCAGAAGGCTGAGATCTGAGGATTGTCATTCAGAGGTAGCCCAGCTAGAAAAGTGTGTGAGACTCTCCTCTCCCAATAGCACCCAAAAGCTGAAAGAAAAGCTCTGGTTCAAGTGGTAGAGTGCTAACCTTGAATGAAAAAACCTGAGGGACAGAGCCTGGGCCCTAAGTTCAAGCCCTAATACCAAGATGCACCCACACACAAAAAGGTGGTAATGATGAGCTGAGCCAGAACTGGGGGAAGTCCTCAGGCATAGTAGTAGTAAACTCTTAAGCCAGTTCAAGTGGTTTCTCCCTAACTCCTTCTTGGGCTGAGGGGTCTGCGTCATGGCAGCAAGTTCAATGAAAACTGCCCCTCCATCCGTGCACGGGGCCACAGGGCCAAGGGAAAGGACACTATGGATGCTCCTTAATAGTAGGCCAACGATTGCAGACCTTCATCTGCCCCTGAGCACTGGTAAGGAAAGCAGGGCTCTGAGCCCTGGGACTCCTGGGATAGCAACTGCTACAAGCAGCAGCCAGCTGGCTGTGGATTTGTGAGGCCACAATTCTTTCATGAGCCCAGCTCAACACCCGCTCGGGGTGTGCCTGACAGATTTGCACTCTTGTGATACTGCATGAGCAGGCATTACCTGCCATGCCATCTTGCAGCTTCTGGCCCTCCTTGCCCCAAACCGTGGTCCAAGAAGTTGATTTACCTCTCAGATCCACACTGCACCCATGACAGTTGCCATTCTGATGACCTCCGTTCCCCAAGGCTAGACACTTCTCTGATAATGTGGCCCACTCTGTAAGCAAAGGCCTCCAAATGGGCTGCTCTCAAGACTTGTAGGACACCTAGACATTGGGAGAAACTCAGGGGCCCCCTGGAAAGTACTCTGGCTAGAGCCAAAAAGTGAGTTCCAAGCAGGCCAGGGGAGTTGGTCATGGGACTGGAACTCTGGGCCTGGGCGCTGTCCCCTCAGCTCTTCAGATTATTGCTTGAGCTAGAGCATCACTTCCAGTTTTCTGGTGGTTCCTTGGAGATCAGAATCTCCCGGACTCTCCTGCCCGGGCTGGCTTTGATCCATGCTCCTCAGATCTCAGCCTCTTGAGGAGCTAGGGGGACAGGCTTGAGCCACTGATGCCCAGCTCATCTGGCCATTCACCACAGTGGACAAGGAGCTCCTGAAAGCTTTTTTAAATGCAATTACTGGCCTTGAACTCAGGGTCTGGGTTCCAGTCACTTAACTTTTTCCCTCAAGGCTGGCACTCTACCACTTGAACCACAGCGCCATTTCTGGCTTTTGGTAGTTCACTGGTAAGAAGAGTTTCACTAACTTTCCTTCCCTGAGCTGGCTTTGGTCCGCGGTCTCTGATCCCAGTCTCCTGAGAAGCTAGGATTTAAAGGGGTTGAGCCACTGATGGCATTGGGTTAGAAGCTTTTCTTTTCTTTCTTTTTTTTGGGGGTGGGGGTGGGTCCGGTCATGGGCCTGAACTCTGTGCCTGCGCGCTGTCCCTCAGCTCTTCAGCTCAAGACTAGCGCTCTAACACTTGAGTCACAATACCTCTTCCTGTTTTATTCTTTTTGCATATGTGGTGCTGAGGAATCGAACCCAGAGCCTCATGTATGCAAGGCAAGCACTCTACCACTAAGCTACCTTCCTAGCCCAGAAGCTTTACTTAAGCAAGTATTCGTCCCTGCATTTGCCCTGACTCCTCAATGCAAAGGAGGCCTAAGGGTCAGGAGCTGTGAAAAATAGGCTTCCAGCCACAGGAGATGGCTGGGGTCCATGGTGAAAAGAAAAGCTAATCTTCTCTCTGGGCCCCATTCTGGGACTCCACCCTCTTTCATACCTGTGACTCAAGTACAAACCTTGACCCATCCTTGAATGTCCTACCAGACTTGTCTGAAGCCACAGAACCTTCATTCCACACACACCACCTGCTCTACACCACACCTCAGGACCTTTGCCAATTCTGTACCTTCTGTCTAAGGCTCTCTGTCTTGTTCCAAGCCTTAGAACTGCTGTGGAATTTTGGCACTGGTTATATCACCTCTTGGAGCAAATCTTTCCTTCCTTTCTCTCTCTAGAGGTGGAACTTGTGCAGGCTTACTGGCAAATGCTCTATCTTGGTGTGTGTGTGTGTGTGTGTGTGTGTGTGTGTGTGTGTGTGTGTGTGAGTTCTGGGGTTTGAATTCATGGCCTGGATGCTATCCGTTAGCTTTTCTGCTCAAGGTTAGCAGTCTACTACTTGAACTACAGCTCTACTTCTGGTTTTTTAGGTGTTTAATTGGACAAAAGTGTCTCATATAGACTTTCCTGCTTGTAATTGTGATCCTCAGATCTCAGCCTCCTGAATAGCTGAGATTACAGGGGTGAGCCACCAGCAGCTGCCCTCTACCTCTTACCTCTCACCTCGGACCTCCTGAGTCCCAGAAGAATATGTCTCACCAGGCTCACTTTTTTTTTTTTTGGCCAGTCATCAGGCTTGAACTCAGGGTCTGGGCATGTTCCTTAGCTTCTTTTGCTCAAGGCTAGCTACAGTGCCACTTTTGGCTTTTTCTGTTTCTGTATTACTGAGGAATCGAACCCAGTACTTCGTGCAAGCTAGGTAATCACTCTACTGCTAATCCACATTTGCAGCCCAAGGCTGACTTGTAACAGGAGTTATGAGGGTGGGATTTATTGGCTTACCCCTTTCGGCATAGAAATTGCTATTTCATATCTTTGCCGAAATTTTGAACCAGTCTGTGACTCTGCAATGAGGAATGATGAATGAGTGAGAGCCACCAGGCCCTAGAGGTCTAGGCTCACGTACTACATAGGGATAGATAATAGGAATCCAGAACCTTCAACCACTCCTACAGCCTAGGAACTCTGAGGGCTTGTCCCAGCTTGCCCAAGTTGGGTGGGCTGAGCATGGGCAAGCTGCCAAATGCCCATCATCCATACGTCATCCATCCATACACAGAGACATTGAGTGATTGCCTCCTTTTGCGGGGGGTGGGCAGTTCCGTGTTTGTACTATGAGCCTAGGCCCTGTCCCTGAGCTCCTTTTGCTCAAGGGTAGCCCTCTGAAACTTGAGCCACAATCCCACTCATTTTTTTTTCCGGTGATCTGTTAGAAATAAGAGTGTCACCGACTTTCCTGCTCTGGCTGAATTCAAAATGGCATTCTCTACATTCTCAGCCTCCTGAGGAGCTAGGATTACAGGCAGGAGCCATTGACACCTGGATTTCTTCTGTTCTTGTTCTTTTTTTAATTGTGACAATCTGAAATCTTCATGGTGTCATTCCAATGATTGGCATTCAAAGTAAACTACCCAGGCTTGGACTTGAAATGCTAGGACTGCCACCCACAAATGGAGGGAGATTCTGAAAAAAAACTCATTCTTAATGATTTGAATGATAATGGAATGCTATAAAAGTAATAATTAAATTTGCATTTGATTCATGATTCTATTTTAGAATGCCACACAAATATTATTGGATCTATATCTTCCATTTTAGCACTATTGTATGATTCCCCTAATGGACGGATATTAACTAATTTTTAATGAATGCTTTTATAAGTATTCAACCATGATACATCATTAAATGGTGGCATAATGTAATAACTAATAATTGGTAATAATATATATATATAAAATTTAACATCCTCACATTCCCTCTCTCTCTCTTTATATATATTATATATAATATTATATTATATATAATATATGATATATTATATATGTTATATATAATATTATATTATATATTATATATAATATGATATTATATATAATATTGTATAATATATAATATAATATAATATTTAATATAATATATTATATTATATATAATGTATATAATATATATAATGTATATAATATGTAATATAATATAATATAATATATAATATATATAATACATATAATATAATATATCATATATATTATATTATATGATATATAATATATCATATAATATTTTATAATATATTATATCATATAATATATATATCTCATATGATATATTATATATATCATATGTTATATATAATATTATATGACATATTATATATATAATATATATATATAAAGAGAGAGAGACACACACACACACATACACATATACATATCTATCAATGTATATATTGGACACTACTGTGGCTTGATCAAAGGTCCTCAGAATTTCCTGGCAGCTCAGTTTCCTGTCGGCTGATGTGTTAAAACTGTGACCCCATTTATGGATTGGGCATTGTAGGCAGTGAGTTGAAATGCCAGCATGGCCAAAAATTTATTTGTGAAGTAAGAAGCCAATTTTGACACATTATTTTCCTTCTCTGTGAAAGTCCTGGGACGCAGTACGATGTATAATCCATATGCAAATATAATCTAGGTGATATGATGTAATGAATGAACTGTTATATGTGTAATAATACTACATAAATAGGGTAATAAACATCATACGCAGTAAACCCATGTATGTAAATAGATCTCATATATGAATATTATTTTTTCTAGTGCTGAGGCTTGAATTCAGGCCCTGGGAACTGGTCTAAATTTCTTGTCTTCAAGGACGGTGAGCTTCCCCTTCACCCACAATGTCACAGAGTTAACCAGGTCCCAAATTCAAATCCCAGGCCTGCTAGAAAAATGGTGCAAATTTCAAGTCAGGGCCTTATTATTATTATTTATTCATTTTTTGGCCAAGCACGGGGCTTGAACTTAGGTCTTGGCACCTCTGCCACAACCAAACCTGGGATTCTAGGACCCAAGTTCAAATATCAGGACGGCAAAAAACAAAAAGCAAAATAAACAAGGAGAAGGATAAAACTGAGAAGTTCAAGAAGGTAATATTACTTTTTTTTTTTCCTTTGTATTGTGACCGTCCTGGGTCTAAATGACAAGGCCCAGAAAATGCACATGACTTTGCATTGCTGATGTTTGGCGGGCTATTAGGGAAGCCATAGCCAAAACCAGCAACTTGGACCTGGAGGTCTAATCCCGGGACTTCCACTAATGAATGGTGGGAGTTTCTGAGAAGCCTATTCTGATGATACATCTGTACAAATGGAATGTTATAAAAGTAACAATTAAATTAGTAGTGTATTATTTTCATATTATAAAATTTTACACAATTATACTACATTGAATAATTTTCAATTAATACTTTATTATGTATTCAATCATGATAATTAAAAAAGGAAGGACTAATTTATTTGCCAATAATTAGTAGTAATATGGTATATGCAATTTCATAATATAGACATCTCTCTTAGTTTATACATTTACATCTATCTATTTATCTACCAATCTACACATTTATCTGTTTATACACTTGTCACTCCTGGGGCTCAGTGGTAGAGTGCTCCCCTAGTACATACAAAGCCCTGGATTCAATTCCTCACTACCACATGCACAGAAAAATCCGGCAGTTGTGCTGTCGCTCAAGCAGTGAGCACTAGCTTTGAGCATAAAAGCTTAGGGACTGTGTCTACATCCTTACTCAAGACCCCAGACTGGCACCAAAAATAAAAAATAAAAGAATGTTCTGACTGCAACGATATAAGGATAGGACTGCAAATATCTCATCACAGAGCAAGCTGGGAGTCTGGTGCTGACAGCTGCTATCTAACCTGACTTACCCAGAGGTAAACTGCTGCAACCCAGCTCCATGGAGCCAGATGCTGCTCGCTCACTCACCCCTATCATCCAAGATAGTCCAGGGATGAGATCTGACACTGGTGGGTTTAAAATCCAGCCCTGGCAGGAAGTCTGTGAAATTCTGAGCTGTGGCTCAAAGTGTTAGAGCTCTAGCCTTGAGCTAAAGGTTTTAGGACTGTAGCCCCAAACTTTGAGTGCAATCCCCGTGGCTAACTCCCCCCTAAAACAACACCACTCCTTTAAACCATTAGATGTGAACTTTGTGCAGTTTGTGACATGTTTCTGAAAAAATGGTGATACTGATAAAAACACCCTAATTCTAATGACAGCCTTGTGAGAGACAGCTATGTGATAAGTCCTTCAAGAGGTGTTGTGTGCTGAGTCCTTCACAGGGTGTATTCTTTCATCTGGTCCTTGTAAAAACTCCACAAGTAAGATGATTGTGCACATGAAAAAGCTGAGGCCCCATGTCAGGGCCAAAATTATGTATGTAGTGAACTCTAATGAGTTGTCTCCTGCAGACAATTGTTTTGGTTTATTTTTCTTGGTCGTAAATGTTGAACTCTGGGCCTGACCTTTCCCCGTTGGGTTCAGGGCTAGTGCCCTATCATGTGGAGTCAAAGACCCTAGGCATCTGTAGCTGAGGTCTATCATCCTGCCTACTCAGGAAGCTGAGATCTGACAATCAGGGTTCAAACGATCCCGGACACAAAAGGTCCCTACTCACCATTTAGCAATTTGAAATGGAAGCCAGGTGCCACAGACTCACGCCTGTCATCCTAGCTGCTCAGGAGGCAGAGAGCTGAGGATCAGGGTCCAAACCAGCCTGGGCAGGAAATTTCTTGAGATGGTTATCTCCAGTGAACCACCAGAAAGCCTGAAAGGGTGCTGTAGCTCAAGTGGTAGAGTGCTAGACTTCAGCTGAAGTGCTCAGAGACAGCACCCAGGCCCAGACTTCAACTCCTCCAACTTACAAGAAAAGAAAGCAAGAAACCTGAAGTGAAGTGCTGAGAATGTGTCTTAGGGGTAGAGTGCTTTGCATATATGAAACCCTGGGTTTGAATCCTCAGTACCACATCTCTAGAAAAAAAGCCTGAAGTGTCTCTGTGGCTCAAGTGGGAGAGTGCTATCTTCATACAGGAGAAACTCAGGTATAGTGCTCAGGTCCTGAGTTCAATCTCCAGGACTGGTGTATGCACACACACAGAGAGAGAGAGAGAGAGAGAGAGAGAGAGAGAGAGACAGAGACAGAGACAGAGACAGAGACAGAGACAGAGACAGAGACAGAGACAGAGACAGAGACAGAGAGAGAGAGATACCAGAAGTGAAGCTGTGACACCAAATGGTAAAGCAAAGTGCTGCTCTGAGCTCATGATCAGCACCCTGGCCCTGTGTTCAACCACAAAACCTAGCCACCCAGGGCCCAACTAGGAGAGGTCAAAGGTTTCAAAACCTGATGAGCTTCACCAGCCCTAGATGACCAGAAACATTGTGATATTACACATGTACTTAGATTTAGCAAGCTTCTGGAAACCTAGGGATGCACCATTGCCAATAATGAATCATTTCATTAGGTTCAGCTCCCTAGTTGTCTGCCAGAAGGACTCTTGAATTAATTGTAGCAATTTGTTTCGACACTGGGACATAGTCTAACAAAGACAGGATAAGTGCACAGAACTTGGCCTGCCATGGAAGGTGGCACAAATGAAGGCTTTCTATCAAAACAGAGCACTGGGAGAGAAAGAGCTTGGGTTACAAAGAGGCCTTTTTCTCCTGGACTTCAGAGCCCACCCACATTCATCCTCACTAATTGCCCCCAGATGAATTGTTTGTTTCACAGCTGTACAGGAGTAAGGATTTTTGTCTGCCTGTTCCAACAATGAGGCAGACTTCCTCCAGCAGCCTGGGGTATGGAGAAACCCTTGGCTACACTGGGAACAGTGAGGAGAGCCTCTGAACCTACACTGTCTTGAAAGCACTCTCTGTGCTATGAAATCATTCTATTCAAAGCAAATTTCCTAGCTGGGTGCCTTTCTTCATAGAGACTCGGGATGTTCACCAATAGAAATACATGCATACATACACAAACACATGGAGTTACTGGCTCTATTTTTGTATGGCAGACCCTGAGGCTTGAACTGTTACCCTAGACATTTTCCTTGAACTGATTTTGCTCAAGGAAGCATTTTATTGTGTCTTAAACCATTATTACCCTAGGATAGGGGGCAGCTTTTACATCCACAGATGATCCAGGGATCCTAGAGCCTGAGTTCAACTCCCAGCACTGGAAAAAAAAACAAAAAACATCAAACCAACACAAACGGAGAAGGAAAAAACCAGGACATTTTACATATCTGTTTTACCTTTGTTTCCTTTGCACTTGAACATCCTGGGTCTCAGTGACTCAGCTTGAAAATTGAAAATTGAACTTGACCTTGCATGGCTGAAGGCTGGTGGGCTGTCAGTGAAGCCCGAGCCCAACCCACACATCTAGGCCCTGAGTTGGATCCTGGGACTGGCACCTAGACACTGCTGAACATCCTAGGATACTCATTCCTATGTATAGGAACACTAATAGAATGTTTGAAATGTACTAATTGAATTACTAATTAGCTAGTCATTCTAGTATAAGATTGTATGCAGTAAATACAGACCACTGATGAATTTAATACTTTATTAAGTCTTCTACTGTGATTAATTAATGGAGGCATAATTTTAGACCGAATAATTGATAGTAATAGAACATATGAAAATAAGTTATAGACATCACTCTTTATATAGAGCTATACACTAGAATCTACATAAATACCTCTCTGTCTCTGTATACATTTATAGATGCATACGCATATGTAAATACACACACATTTCAATCTACACATCTATGTGTTTATATATTGGCCACTCCTAGGGCTTGATCTCAGGTCCTCAAATTAGCCCAACAACTTCACTTGCATCAGACTGGTGGGCTAACATTGACCATTCATGAAGTGCGCCTTCTAGGCCCTGAGTTCAAATCATAGAACTGCCAAAAACTTAATCCTGATGGAAGAAGCCAATTGTCTCACTTATTTTCCTTATTGGTGAAAATCCTGGGTCTCAGGAATGATGTATAATACATAGGCAAATCTATATCCTATGTAATAGGATGTACAAAATGTTATTATATGTGCAATCATACTCACTAAAATACATAATAAATAAATAAAACAAAATAAAATGAATACACTAACTGCAATATGCATTAAACATATGTATGTAAATATAAACCATGGATTTAAAATGTATATGAGTGCTAGGACTTGAATTCAGGCTCTGGGAACAGTTCTGACTTTCTTGTCTTCCAGCATGGTGAGCTTCCCCTTCCCCCACTATGCTGCAGATTTACCCAGACCCTGAGTTCAAATCCCAGTTCTGACAGAAAAAAATGGCATGAATTCCAAGCCAAGAGCCTCAAAAATTTTTAAATATTTTTAATGTATTTATTTATGTATGTATATATATATATATATTTATTTTGTCAAGGACAGGACTTGAACTCAGGTCGTTGCAACTGTGCCTCAGCTTCGATCACTCTAGGCTAGGGTGCAGCCACTGGACCCACAGCAGAACCTGGATCCTAGGCCCCAAAAGCTGACAGGGGAAAAAAAAACACAAAAAAAAAACGACACAGGAAAAAAAAAACAACAGCAACTTGCAGAGAGCTGCAGGTTTTACATTTGTTTCTTTGCAATGTGACCTTCCTGGGTTTGAATGACATGACTGAAAAGTGTTGGTAACCTGGCATTGCTGAAGGCTGGCGGGTTTCCAGTTAAGCCACAGGCCAACATGGCAACATAGGCCCTGGGTTTGAAGCCGGGTCTTGACCCCTACCAATGGAGGGAGATCCTAAGGGTCTCATTCCTATTCATAGGAATACCATTGGAAGGTTGTGAATGTCAAGGTTGAATTAGTTGTTCCTGAATGATACTACTATAAAATTAGAGTGATTTTAGGAGGCTGATGGATTTTAATGAATATTTTTGTCACATTAAAAGAATACTATTAATTACATGGACACAATAATTCCAGGAAAGTGAATGATTTAATTAATAATTCATTAATGATGAAAATAATATGACATGGAGGCATAATAAATACCTAAGATTTGGTAGGAATGTAACATATATAACTGAATATTGTATACACATCTCTGGCACTCTATAAAGATCTATATTTATTTGTGTACTACCATCTGCATGTCAATCTGTTCTTATTTTGTCAATCCCTGGGGCTCGATCTCAAGTGCTGGGAACTACTTGTCAGCTCAATGTGCACCAGGCTGGCGTGCTGACAATCACCCATTCATGTATTGAGCCTTGTAGGCTGTGAGTTCAGATGCCAGCACTCACAAAAATTGAATCGTGGAGTAAGAAGCCCATGGTGACACATTTTCCTTTCTTGTGAAATCCTGAGTGTCAGGTGTGAAGTTTCATACATAGGCAAATATATATCCTATGTAATAAATGTAATAAATATTCCATGTGTAATAACAGTCAATAAAATAAATGGTAAATAGATGAATAAAACAAAAAATTAAATGAATAACTACACTAAGAACAATATGGCGTCAACATATGGGGCTCGATCTCATGGCCTGGGAACTGCCTAGGAACTGAATTGGCTAGAGGCTGCTGCACTGAAAATTACTCATTCATGAGTTTAGATCCCAACACTGCCAAAAATGTAATCTTGAAGTGAGAAGCTGAGCATAACACGTTTTCTTTCTCTTTGAAAGTGCTCGGTGACAGGTAGGATGTATAATTCGGGTGCAAATCTATATGCTATGTAATAGGATGTCATAAATGTAATAAATGTCATAGGTGGAATAATTGTCACTACAATAAATGATGAAGGGTTGAATTAGTGTATCATTGTAAATAAAATTAGATGCAATAATTATAGGATGTGTATTAAGTTTTATTAATATTTTATTAAGCATTAACAGAATAAAAATTGCATGCAGTCATAATTAAATACCTATTATTTGGTAGTGACACATGATGCATAATTTAATTATATATAGACACCTGTCTCATTCTATAAAATATGTAAATATATGTATGTATATATGTACACATATGATAATAATAGGATATTGAGTAATTTTAATTAATGCTTTATTAATTGTTCAACTGGGACACATCATTAAGTGGAGACATAATTTAATATCTAGTAATTAGCAGTAATATCTATAAGTTAATAATATAGGGATATCTCTCTTTTTGTGTACATAATATTTATATACAGCAATCTGTATATACTTATACCTTGTTCACTCCTGGAGCTCGGTGGTTGAGTGCTTCCCTAGTAAGCAGGAAGCCCTGGGTTCAATTCCTCAGTGCCACATAAACAGAAAATCCAAAAGTTCTGCTGTCATTCAATCAATTGAGTGCTAGCTTGGAGCACAAATACTTAGGGATAGTGTCTAAGCCCTTACTCAAGGCCCAGGACTGCTGCCAAAAAAAGGTAGAATGTTCTAACTGCAAGTATATAAGGCCAGGACTTCAAATGCATCACCACAGAGCAAGCTAGGAGTCTGGCGCTGACAGTTGGCACCTAACCTGACTTAGCCAGATGTAAACCGCTGCAACCCAGCTCCAAGAAAACAGACGCTGCTGGTTTACCGCCGTCATCCTGGCTGCGAGGGGGCTTTAAAACCCAGCCCTGACAGGAAGTCTGTGAGACTCCTGGAAATGTGGCTCAAAGTGGTAGATCTCTAGCTTTGAACAAATGGTATTAGAACAGTATCACCATGCATTGAGTACAAGCCCCATTGGTAATCCCTCCAAAAAACTACCCCACTAAACCATTAGATTTGAACTTGTATGGTTTATGAAATTTTCCTCAAAGAATGGTGATACTGATGAAAGCACCCTAATTCTAATGACAGCTTGTTTAATAGAGCTATGTGCTGAGTCCTTCATAGGGTGCAGTGTGCTGAGTCCTGCGTTGGGTGCTGTGTGCTGAGTCTATCACATGGTGCTGTGTGCTGAGTCCTTCAAAGAGTGCCATGTGCTGTGTCCTTCACAGGGTGCATTCTTTAATCTGGTCCTTGTAAGAGCTCTACAATTGAGATGATTAGCAGACAAGAATATTGAGGCTCAGATATGTCCCCATAGCAGGGACAAAATTTTGTATTACTAAAGAGGGGGTGAGTTGTCTCCTGCAGACAATTGTTTCATTTTGTTTTTTCTCAGACATGAACCTTGAAAGTGCAGCCTCAGCAGTGACCCTTACCTCTTGGGCTCATGGATAACACTCCACCACGTGGAGCCAAGGACCCCCTTGCAGCAGAGTGCCACGGCCTAGGGGTGGATAGCTGAGGTCTGTCATCCTGCCTTCTCAGGAAGCTGAGATCTGAGGACCAAGGTTCCAAACTATTCCAAACACAAAAGGTCCCATGAGATTATATCTCCAATTCACAACTAAGAAAACTGAAGTGGAAGCTGGGTGCTTGTGGCTCATGCCTGTTATACTAGCTACTCAGGAGGATGAGATCTGAAGATGATGGTTCAAAGCTAGCCTGGGCAAGAAAGTCCTTGAGACATTTAGCTCCAATAAACCACCAGAAAACCTGAAGTGGCCTCTGGCTCAAATGGTAAGGCACAATACTTTAGCTGAAGAACTCAGGGACAGCACTCAAGCCCAGACTTCAACTCCTACAACCACCACCACCACCAACAACAAAAAGACAAACACAAACTAACAAACCTGAAGTAGAGCGCTGGGAATGTGCCTTAGGGGTAGAGTGCTTTGCATATATGACACCCTGGGCTTGATTTCTCAGTACCACATTACCAGGAAAAAGCCTGAACTGGCTCTGTGGCTCAAGTGGGAAAGGGCTATCCTTATACAAGAGAAACTAGGTACAGTGCTCAAGTCCTGAGTTCAAGCTGCAGGACCAGTGTATTCACACACACACACACACACACACACACACACACACACACACACACACACACACACACACACAGAAAGCAGAAGTGAAGCTGTGACACAAAATGGTAAAGCACTAGTCTTCTGCTCTGATCTCATGGTCAGCATCCAGGCCCTGTATTCACAATCAAACCTAGCCATCCACTGCTTAACTAGGAGATGTCAAAGGTTTCAAAACCAGATGAACTTCACCAGTCCCATATGACAGGAATTATTGTGATATCTGACATGTGCTTGGATTTCCCAAGCTTCTGGAAACCTAGGACAGGCATCATAGGCTCATCATGATCTGCAATGAAACATTTCCTTATTTTCAGTGCCCTAGTTGTGTTCTTGAAGGACTCCTGAATTACATTTAGCACTGTATATGAACACCAGAACATAGCCTCACAAAGGCAGAATAAGTACAGGGAACTTGGCCTGCCACAGGAGGTGGCACAGATGAAGGCTTCCTGTCAAATCAGAGCACTGGGGAGAGAGAGAGCCTGGGGTACAAAGAGGCCTTTTTCTCCTTACCTTCAGAGCCTGCCCACACTCATCCTCACTAATTGGCCCGGATGGAGTCGTTTGTTACATAGCTGTACAGGAGTGAGGCCCTTAGTCTGCCTGTTCAGACAATGTGAGAGATTTCTTCCAGCAGGCCTGGGGTGCAGAGAAACCCTCAAACTACACTGGGCCCAGTGAGGGGAGCCCCAGAACATACATTGTCATGAAAGCCATCTCTGTGCTATGAAATCATTGTATTGAAAACAACTTTCCTAGCTTGGTGCCATTCACAAATGCTACTCTGGAGTTTCACCTATAGGAATGCATCCATACATACACAAAGACATGGAGGTACAGGCTCTTTTGGTGGGGCAGGTACTGGGGTTGAACTATGAGCCTAGGGGTTGTCCCTGAGCTCCTTTTGCTCCAGGGTAGCTCATTACCCTTGAATCACAGTCCCACTTCTGGGTTTTTCTGTGATTTCTTAGAAATAAGCATGTCAAGGACTCTCCTAACTGGGCTGGATTCAAACTGATAATCTCTACATCTCATCGTCTGAGGAGCTGGGATTATAGTCAGCAGAGACTGGCACCTGCCTTTCTTTTCTTCTTCATTTTTTAATCTGGACAATCTGACTTCTTCACAGGGTCATTCCAATGGTTTGAATTTATGAGTAAACTGCCCAATGTTCTTTATTGCTGCTTTCTCTGAGAAGGATTCGCTATCCTCATCTTCCCCTCTGCTAACAGGTTAGAAGCCAAAAGTGAAAAATGAGTGTCATAGGATTTGGGAGCTAAGATTCAGAGTTCATGCCAGCTCTGTCACTTAGCTTTGAGCTGCAGTGAATTTACTGTCTCCGGATAAGAGGACCAAAAGCTGAAGTTATCCTTACACTGTCTTCATTGGTCCTTTTGCCTATAAAATGATGTAATAGTTATGAGTGTTATGTGTCTCCAACCTTAAATATCTAGAACACACTAGAAAACCAGAAGTGGAGCAGTGGCCCAGATAGTAGAGCTCCAGCTGTGAGAGAGCCCAGCAGGAAATACAGGCCCGACCAGGCAAGCCTGGGTGGTCCTTATATCCAATTAATGACCAGATGGCTGGAAGTGGAGCTGTGGCGGTGGTATAGCCTCAGCCTTGAGCAAAACATCTGAGGAATACATGAGGCCCTGACTTTAGGCCCTGGGATGGCCATAAAAATTCAAAAAGAGAAGGTCATGTTATGTATTAGTGCTCTACCTACTTATGTGTGCATATTACCTCCCCGAGGGCAAACAGATCATATACAATGCTTCTGCTTTTATTTACTGATTCATTTTTCAGATATGCTTGTTGCACATACCACATCATTCTCTTCATTTCAGGCCCATCACTTTTCTCTTCTAGGGTTCCAGGCTTGTGTCCTTATATGATGCACTTAAACTCTCAGCAGCCTTTATTTATATTTTATTATGAGGCCAAGGACGGTACAGTCACAAATCAGGTAGGGGAAAAGGTTAGGTTTCGTAGAAATAACCGGTATTCAGAAAATTAAACTTGGAGATGTAAGATGGTAGCATACTTATGTAAAAACTTCCACTAAGAAAAAGATGAGGGGGCTGGGAATGTGGATTAGTGAGAGAGTGCTTGCCTAGCATGCAAGAAGCCCTGGGTTTGATTCCTCAGTAGCACACCCACAAAAAACACCAGAATTCATGATGTGACTCATGTAGCAGAGTGCTAGAGACAGTGCCCAGGCCTTGAGTTCAACCCAAAAACTGGCAAACAGATAGCTAGTTGGGTTGGTAGGTATGTAGGTAGAGAGATGGATGGATAGATAGATAGATAGCTAGCTAGCTAGCTAGCTAGCTAGCTAGCTAGCTAGATAGATAGATAGATAGATAGATAGATAGATAGATAGATAGATAGATAGATAGATAGATAGATAGATAGATAGATAGATAGATAGATAGATAGATAGATAGATAGATAAACAGATGGATAGATAGACAGATAGAAAGATGATAGATGAATATAGTCTTGGACTTCAGGAGGAAAGAAGGGAACAATTCCCAGTCATGAGGTCTTCTGAAGTGTGCCAGGACTCCAGCATCACCTTCACACAAACACAGAGCAGGAAGACTGTCTCTATCCCACTTCTCAGGCAGTCGAAGACACCAAAGCCAAGAGGGCAGAGCCAGGTTCTAACTCAGGTGCTTGGAGTCAGTAGAGAAAGGGCCCTGCCTCTCCTTGACTGGGTATTTGCATTAAGTACGTGGAGAATGAAGGAAGGAGAATGGATTGGCAGAGTAGAAGAAGGGCCTTCAAATCTGCCAGATAGAGAATCAAAAACCCACTCGCTAAGATCAGAGAGCAGGGTTTTTGTATTCTGTTCCTCCCCTCTCCCCCAATAAATTGGCTCTCTATTGTTAACCTAAAGATAGCCCAAGGCTCCCTTCACCTGAGGGAGGAAGGCTAATTAGTCATTGTTTGAAGAGACTGAGAAAAGCCTGACCTTGGTGTAACTCTAACAAATGTTTCAGGTTTCCCGTCATTGCTGGTGTGCCTGGAATGAATGAAGTGGTTTTGCAGCTCACTTCCCTGTTGAGTGTGTACAATCTGCCTCCTAATCCTGAGGTAAACTGTTTCCTGTCCTTCAAATACAGTGTTACACTGGAGTTCTTCCTGCTAACAGGGGTAAGGCTTGGATCCTGAGAATTTCATTTGAACCCAGGATGGGTAAATAATGTTTCTTTCCTGCTTCTATAGCTCAAGAAGTCTAAGAACATTTAGAGTACAAGTAACTTATCACCAAGGAAAACCCAGGAAGCTCTTGAACGTCTGACCTTTCAGCAGTGGAAGAGTGTCATAGACTTTCCCTCCCTGGTTGGCTTCACTCTGTTATCCTCAGACCTCAGCCTCCTGAGCTAGGGTGACACTCATGAGCTATTGGTTCTCTGCTAGGTTCAGAACTGTAATGAGATTGACAATACAAGTCAAATGCTTATCACAAAGGGCTTGTGGAACATATTAAGCCTTTTAACATTGGACCTTTCAGAACCCTTAGGACATAAGGTTATAATGCTAGAGCCTGAAAGTCTGTTCATATGGATGAGCTACACTTGAACCTTGAGCTCTGACTCAAATTCTGGTGTACATCAGGATTCATTTTCCAGAGAATGTTCTCCTAATTATCAGATAGGAAAAGTACTTTGATTAACCCTCAATTTTTCCAGTTGTGTGTCTTGAACTCAAGCCTGTGCACTGTCCCTGAGCACTTCAGCACAAGGCGAACACTCTACCACTTGAGCCACAGCACCACATGGGGTCTTTTGGTGGTTCATTGAAGGTAAGAGGCTAACAGGCTTTCCTTGCCTAGGTTGTCTTTGAACTGTGGTACTCAGATCTCAGCCTGCTGGGAATCTAGTGTTCCAGTTGTGAGCCACTGGCATCTGGCCAATAGTTTTTGACAGGTCTGGGACTTTATCTTAGGGCCTTGGTACTGTCTCTGAGCTTCTTTTTCTCAAGACTAGCACTCTACCACTTGAGCCTCTCCACAGCTTCTGGCTTTTTCTTTGTATGTGGCACTGATGATTCAAACCCTGGCATTCATGCATTATGAGCAAGTTCTCTAGCACTAAGCCACATTTCTAGCCCCACCCTTACAATTTTATCCCTTAACTTGCCTATCCTCAAGAAAAGGTTTCTGAGTATAAATCATTTAAAGAAATCTCTATAGGAAGGTGTCCAAAGACAAAGAAGACAAAGCTCATACTTGGGAGACACTCTAAACATGTGAAGACCATGACAATGCTACCATTTAATTATGTATCATATTTCAACACAAAAAAGTATTAATGAAAAATGAGTCAATGTCCTATATTATTAAATTTTCGCTGTATAATATTTTTATTGTGAAAATACTGTGCAGAGGGGTTAAAATTGCATGGGCAAAATAATGAGTACATTTCTTATCAAGCATTGTAGCCTCCTCCTTTGTTTCCCCTTCCTATCCTTTCCCATCCTCCCCCCTGCCCCCCTACTAAGTCCTCCCTCCCCACCAAAGTTGTAAAGTTTGTTTTCAACATAACGACTTGTACATCTCATTGTTGCAGTGGGTCCACCTGTATCCTTATTTAAACGATTTGTTTTTTCCTTTCCCCTCCACAAATTACACTGACATCAAATACAGTGAAAGCAGGGTTTATACCGTGGGGAGGGACATACAAAGCAACAAAGAAATAATCTTATAAATGTGTTAGAAACAATAGCATGAAAGAAAAAAAAAACATTTGAACACATATCTTAGGGTTCATTTCCCTAACATCAACTTATCTGATCTTTTCTGCTTGACTCAGATATATACTAATTATTGCAAATAAGGGAAACCATGTGACCTATGCTTCTTTGGGCCTGGCTTATTTCACTTAATATAATTTTTTCAAAGTCTTTCTATTTCCTAACAAATGGGGCAATGTCATTCTTTCTGATGGAGGCATAGAATTAAATTGTGCATATGTACTACATTTTATTGATCCATTCATCTACTGAGGGGCATCTGGGCTGATTCAATATCATAGCTATGGTAAATAATGCAGCAATAAACATAGTCGTGCTGGTAGCTTTATTGTGGTCTTGTTTTGAACAATTTGGTAAATGCCCCAAAGTGGGATTGCTGGGTCAGAGGTGAGTTCTATGTGTCTTTTGATGAAACTCAATACTGCTTTCCAAAGAGGTTGAACAAGTTCACAATCCCACCAACAATGCGGTAAGATTCCCTTCTGTCCACATCCCCTCCAGCATCTGTTGTTATTAGAGTTCTTGATTATTGCCATTCTAACTGGGGTAAGGTGGTATCTCAATGTTATTTTGATGTGCATTTCTTTAATGGCTAGGGAGGTTGAGCATTTCTTCATGTGTCTATTGGCCATCCTTCTTTCCTCTTCAGAGAGGTTTCTCTTTAAGTCTTTAACCCACTTATTTATTGGGCAGTTGTTTTTCTTTCAAGATTTGTTGTTGGGGGATTAATTTTTTGAGTTCCAGGTACATTTTAGATATGAGACCCTTGTCTGTTGTATGGCTAGTGAAGATCTCCCAATCCGTGGGCTTCCTATTAATCTTGTTTGCTATGTTCTTTGCCATGCAGAAGCTCTGCAATTTCATGCGACCCCATTTGTCCAAACTTTCTTTGATTTGTGGTGTTTCTGGGTCTTTATTAAGAAAATTTCTCCCTGTGCCAAGGAGACCTAAGGTTTCTCCTATTCCATCCTGTAATACTTTCAGAGTGTCTGCTTTGACTCCGAGGTCTTTGATTTATTCGGAGTTGATTCTGGTGCAGGGTGATATATAAGGATCTAGCTTTAGTTTTCTACAAGTAGTTAACCAGTTTTGCCAGCACCATTTACTGAAGAGGCTGTCTTTCTTCCATTCTATTTTTTTAGCTCCCTTATCAAAGATTAGATGGCTATAGGTCTATGCGTTCATTCTGGGTTTTCAATTCTATTCCATTGGTCTTGAGGTCTCTTCTTGTGCCAGTACCAAGCTGTTTTGATTACTATGGCTTTGTAGTAGAGTTTGAAATTTGGTATTGATATTCTTCCAGCACTGTTCTTTCTGTTGAGAATTGTTTTTGCCATTCGGGGACTTTAATTATTCCATATGAATTTTTGGATTGCGTCTTCTATTTCCTTGAAGAATGAGGTTGGAATATTGATAGGTATCGCATTGAATTTGTAGATAGCCTTGGGAAGTATTGCCATTTTCACGATGTTGATCTTCCCAATCCAGGAGCATGGGAGTTTTTGCCACTTTCTAAGTTCTGTTTTGATTTCCTTTTTGAGGTTTTTAAATTTTTCATCATAGAGTTCCTTCACTTCTTTGGTTAAGTTAATTCCTAAGTATTTTATTTGTTGAGTGGCTATTATGAATGGAGTTGCTTTCCTAATTTCAGCCACACTTTTCTCATTGTTGGCATACAGAAAAGCCATTGATTTTTGAGGGTTACTTTTGAATCAACTTGAGTAATTTAGGAGTGGAGTCTGTGGGATTCTTTAAATACAAGATCATGTCATCTGCAACGAAGTAGAGTTTTACTTCTTTCCCTATTTGGATCCACTTTATGTTTGCATCTTGTCTTATTGCTGTAGCTAGTCATTCTAATACTAGATTGAAGAAAAGTGGAGAGAGTGGACATCCTTGTCTCATTCCTGAGCTAAGAGAAAATGGCTTTTTCACCATTAAGTATAATGCTGGCTGTAGGTTTGTCATATACAGCCTTTATTGTGTTGAGGAATGTTCCATGAATTCCTAATTTTTCCAGAACTTTCATCATAAAGTGGTGTTGAATGTTGTCAAATGCTTTTTCTGCTTCTATTGAAATAACCATGTGGTTCTTATCCGTGCTCCTGTTGATGTGATGAATTATACTAATTGATTTCCGTATATTGAACCAGCTTTGCATCTCTGAAATGAATCCTGTTTGAACTTGGTTTATGATTTTTTCAATAAATTGTTGAAGTCGATTGGCCAGAATTTTGTTGAGAAGTTTTTCATGAATTTTCATCCAAGAAATGGGTCTATACTTCTCTTTCTTTGATGAGTCCCTGCCTGGTTTTGGATGAGGGTTATGATAACTTCATAGAATGAGTTCGGTAGTGAACTTTTTCTTTCAATTTCATTGAAGAGTTGGAGGAGTATTTGTGTGAGCTCTGCTTTTAATGCCTTGTAGACTTCTGCTGTTAATCCATCTGGTCCTGGGCTTTTCTTAGATGGGAGATGTCTTGTTTCTGTTTCTATTTCAGTGCTTGATATGGGTTTGTTAAAATGGTTTAACTCATCTTGGTTTAGTTTCGGAATGTCAGTATTTGCTAGGAAAAGGTCCATTTCTGCCAAGTTCTCAAACTTATTAGCATAAAGTTTTGAGAAGTATTTCCTTATAATGTTTTGAATCTTAGTTGTTCTGTGGTGATGTTTCCATTCTCATTCTGAGTTTATTTATTTGGGTGTGTTCTCTTGTTTTTCTGGTAAGATTTGCTAAGGGTCTCTCAATTTTGTTTATTTTTTCGAAGAACCAACTCGGTTTTTTTTTTATTCTTTCTATGGTTTGTTTGGATTCTAATTCATTTAATTCTGATTTAAATTCAATGATTTCTTTCCATCAACTGGATTGCAGTTTTTCTTGCTGCTCTTTTTCAAGGAGGCTCAGATATCTCATTAAATTGTTGGTTTCAGATCTATCCAATTTGTTGATGTAGGAACTTAAAGCTATAAACTTGCCTTTGAGTACTGCCTATGATGTGTCTCAGAGGAGCTGGTAATTTGTGTGCTCATTTTTGTTGAATATCATGAACTTTTGCATTTCCTTTCTAATCTCTTCCATGACCCACTCGTGATTCAGTAGTGTGTTGTTCAGCCTCCATGTGTTACAGGACTTTCTTTGATGGCTTTTGGTTTTGAGTTCTAATTTTATTCCCTTGTGGTCAGAGAGAATGCAGGGAATAACTTCAATGTTTCTGAATTTGGACAAGGTTGCTTTGTGGCCTAAAATGTGGTCTGTTTTGGAAAATGTTCCATGTGCTGCTGAGAAAAATGTGTATTCTGATGCTGCTGGGTGAAATATTTGGTAGATGTCTATTAAATCTATTTGATGTATGCAGGTGGTTAGATCTGCAGTTTCTCTGTTGAGTTTTTGCCAAGTTGATCTATCTAGTGCAGAAAGTGGTGTGTTAAAGTCCCCAACAATTAATGTCTTTGGATCTATGTGGGATTCGATTGAAAATAGTGTTTCTTGTATAAATTTTTATGCTTCGTTATTTGGGGAATAGATATTTAGAATTGTAATATCCTCCTGAAGGAGAGATCCCTTAATAAGTATGTAGTGACCTTCTTTATCTCTTCTCACTAATTTTAATTCGAAGTCTATTTTATCTGATATTAGGATTGCAACTCCCGCCTGTTTATGGGGGCCGTTTGCTTGGTAGATTTTGTTCCAGCCTTTCACATTGAAAATGTATTTGATTTTTTTGGGCAAAATGTGAATCCTGAAGGCAGCAGATAGAAAGATCTTGCTTTTTAATCCAACTAGACAGTCTATGTCGCTTAATTGGAAAGTTAAGTCCGTCAATGTTGAGAGATAGAACTGAGAAGTGTTTGGGAGTTCCTGCTTTTTATCCACCTTCTTGGGGGTTGTGGCAACTGGGTTCTTTCTATGGTTCTTGGATTCTCAGTTTGGCTGGGTTTCTTCACCTTTTTGTGGTCTTGTTGGTTTTCTATGTGTAAGACATCTTTAAGAATCATTTGTAGGGCTGGTTTGGTGGAGATAAATTATTTCAATTTTTCTTTGCTATGGAAAGTTTTTATTTGACCTTTGGTTATGAAGGAGAGTTTAGCTGGGTACAATATACATGGTTGATAGTTGTTTGTGTTTACGGCATGGCATACATCATTCCAGGCTCTTCTTGCTTTAACCGTCTCTGCTGAGAAATCTGAAGTGATTCTAATTGGTTTCCCTTTATAAGTGATTGATCTTTTCTCCTTGAGAGCTTTAAGGATGTTTTCCTTGGTCTGAATTTATCCTGTGAGGATTATAATGAGATGCTGGGTTGTCCTGTTCTGGTCTGGTCTATTTGGAGTTCTAAAAGCTTCTTCTATCTGAATAGGCCTATCTTTTTTCATGTTTGGGAAATTCTCTGCTAGGATCCTGTTAAATTTCCCAGACCATTAACTTTTGTCTCTAGGTGCTCCTCTACACTAATTATCCTCAGATTAAGCCTTCTCATGGTGTCTTCCAAATGTTGAATAGATCTATCCTATTTCTTGGATTTGTCTTAGATGGTTGTATGTTCTTTCTCTATAATGTCTAGGCTGTCTTCAATCCCCGAGATTCGATCTTCTTCATGGTCTAACCTACTATCAAGACTTTCTACTTTGTTTTTATTTCTTTTCCTTCTAGTTGGCTGGCTTTGATTAGTTCAAATTCTTTGTTGGAGCTTTGTTTTAGATCTTGTATGAACTGCTTTAGTTCCTTAATTTGGTTATCAGTGTTTATTTTCAAATCACTTAGTTAATTGGTTATGGTTTCCTTGGACTGTCATTCCTTCTGTTGGGTTACATTCAGCATTCCCATTACGGTCTCCCTGACTTCTTTCAACTTTCTCTTTATGGATTCCATGAATGCCTTTAGCGATCTTTGTGTATTCTCATCCTGCTCTCTCATTTCCTGTATTACTCTTTGATTAGCTTCCTCATGTTCATGCAATTCCTCTAGTTCTCTTTGAGTGTTCTCAGCCCTGCCCATTTGGGATGAAAGTAACACCAGTTTTGTGCTAGAACACTATCTTAAGTCAAGCATCAACCAAAGTCTGTAGTTGCACAGTCAAAATCTGCAAATACAAAAAATCTAGTTCAAGAGCTATATCTATTCAACATCCAACAACTATGTATTAATGGGTTACGAACTGCAAAGAAGAATTTGGCAAACCAGAAATTATTAGGTTTAGGGAAAGATGTGGGTAAAAATAGGATTAGAGGGATGTGGGCAGGCAGAGGGAAGGTTAACTTAACTAAGTACTAATCTCAAAGTGGGAAATAGGTTGGATAGAATGATAGTAGAGAGAGAGAAAAAAGAAGAAAGAGAAACAAAGAGACAAGAAAAAATAGAAAAACAAAATTTAAAAGTTAAAAAGTGAAACACTTAAAAACAAAAATTATGCAAATTTAAAAACATAATATTCAGAGAAGAACATGGATAGGATAAGAGAAGGGAAGGGATAGAAAGGAGATGTGAAAAACTTAAAAATTAAAATGCTTATATTATATAAGTATAAAGAGGTAGTACTGCTATTAAGGAATTTAAGTCTAAGAGGTTTTGAATTGAGTAATAAATTTCTGCATTAAATGTGTGCACAATGGGATATAAGGTCTAATAATAGACTACGGGTATATCTGAGGATGAGCAGAACATCAATTAAGTCACGCAAAGAAGAATGAAAGAGAAGAAAAGGTGAAAAGAATGAGAAGGAAAGAAAAAAATGGATCAAAAGGTCAATAAAGCTAAACAAAAAAAAATTTAAAAAGAAAAAGAAAAAAAAGAAAAAAAAGCACACACACATATACCCCTAAAATAAAAATTATAAGAGGAAGAAAATGTTAATAGAAAACAAATTTTTTAAGTTAAAAATAAAAAACAGTTTTAGAAAAAATTTCTTTATAAACGGTACAAAAAAAGAGTTTTTTGAGTTTTTTGGGTGGAATGGGAAGATCCTGTATCTCCCTTGTGTCTATAACAAGTCTCTAGTTGGAGTCTCTTGTCTGCTTATGGTGTTTGATTTTCCTGTGGCTTGGTTGGTGTCTTAAGTCAGTTTGTTTGAGCAAGCAGAAAAATGCTCTGGTTTACCCAGGATTTTGTGATCCTCCTCCCAGGCTAGTTCAATGGGAGGGAGAGCTTATTTGAGTATCACAGAAGAGGGAGATGGCTGTTTTCTCTAGTTTGGAGATGCTGTGATGAGGCTACGTTCTGGGTAGAGTTGAGGCCTTTCAGCAAACATTAGCTTTTCCCTGAGGGTCTAGCTTCTGATACACTCACAGAGCCTGCCTGGAGCCATTCTCAGGGTTTATGTTTAATGAATTTCAATTGATTGTCAAGGCTGCTGTAGAGAGGGGAAGCCTCTGTCTCTGTTTACCCAGTGAAGAAAGACACTCCTGGGGCTGGTGGCCCAGGCTCGGTGACTTTTCCCTGGGTCGAGCTGAGCCTGGCAGGTCAGGTTAGGTTCCTGTGACCTGCTTAATGACTCTTTTGTTTTCTTCCAAGGCCTGAGTTGGAGCTAGCTGCTCAGCCAGCCCTTTGTCATTATCAAAGATGGAGATCTCCCATAGTGGGGGGGAGGGGTGGCCTTCCCTCCTCTGCTCCCTGAGAGGATGTCAGGCTTCTACTCAAGTGGGAGTCTTGGTTCCTGGGTCGTCTCTGGTCTATGAACTGCAGGATGATGATGTGTGCTCCTTGTCAGTTCTTGCTGGTGTTGAATAGAATCCACTCACTGGCCGCATCTGGCACCTTTGTCCTGGACTCTCTGTGTTCCAGGTATGGCATCTATGGCTGCTGCCAACACTGCTGCCACTGCCACTGCCACTGCCGCCGCCGCTGCAGCCACAGCTGTTGGCAAGTGCTCAGATCTGTCTCCTTGCCTGGATTTTCCCTCTCTAGCCTAACACTCTTTACTGTGATGGCACACTTTGTGTGATTCTCTGGCTTAGGACTGTTCATTGGAGCACTAAAACTGCTTTCTATGGGAGAGCTTCTTTAGCCCCCAGCTCCTCCTCCACCATCTTCCCGGAACTCAGTCCTATATTATTGTGTATAATTTTATAATAGATATACAACATATATTAAATATTATGTGTATAAAAATACTAAATAGGGCCTGGGAAGGTAGCTCACTGCTAGAGTGCTTGCCTTGCATGCATGAGGTCCTGCGTTCAATTCCTCAGCACCATATAAGCAGAAAAAAAAGCCAGAAGCGGAATTGTGGATCAAGTGGTAGAGCGCTAGCCTTGAGCTGAAGATCTGAGGGACAGTGCCCAGGCCCAGAGTTCAGGCCCACGACTGGACTCTCCCCCCCAAAAATACTAAATACAATAGACAATAAGTAAATGAATCTGAGAAGCATGATATATATATATATCCAGATAGACCTGTATTTGCCATTTTGTATTAGACCTGCTTGAAGAATGCAGCTGCTATTCTACAGGCCCTTGAGTCCCAGACACTCCAGGATCTGGAGCTGAAGTTAACACATTCCAGACCCCCCACCCGGGCCTGGGATCAGAGATAGTGGCTATCTGGCAACCACTTCCCCCGTGCCTGGATCAGAGACAGTGGCCATTTGGCAACCACTTCCACCCAGGCCTGGGATCAGAGATAGTGGCCATTTGGCTTAGTCTGCTAGCCCATCAATTATCAGACCCAGCCTTTTTCTTGCTTTGTATCGTGCCAATCATCTGCTAGAATTATGATTTAAATTTCCCACGTGGTGTATTGATTCGTTGCCTATACATACTGAGGCATTACCCCTACCAAAGAACATATAAAAAGTGCTGTAACCCTGTGCTGGGGGCCTCTCTCTGCACTCAGACATCAGTGCACAGAGTGGTCTGTGCTCGAGCTTGTCAATAAATGACTCATTGTTGCTTGCATTGATCTTTGGTCCCTGGTGGTCTTTTCGGGCGCTCCAAGTCTCTGGGCATTACAAATCAAGTAAAAACTAAAATAAATACAAAATCAATAATAAAAATCATAATATGTTATAAACATACATAAGAAAATATATATCATATATTACACATATATAGAAATATTTTTCCATTGCAGGGCCTTCATTCAGACCCTGGTAACTATAACCTGAATTTCTTTTCCTCAAGGACAGTGAGCTTTGCTTTCACCCACAGTGCAAAAGAGTTATCTGGATGGTGAGATCAAATCCCAGCACTGAAGGAAATACTGGCTCCATTTCCAAGACAGTGACTTAATTCTTTTTAATGGAAGCAGCTATGTTTATTCAGTTCCATACTGAACATTAAAATAAAATTAGTGTGGAATTTTGTACATCTATTCAGACCTCTTTTCCTTACCCCCAAACTGCTTCTCTGAGGACGACATTTTTCATTTTTTATTGTAAAAATGTTGTACAGAGAGGTTATAGTTAAATGAGCAAGATAATGATTATATTTCCGATTGAGGATTGTAGCCTCCTCCTTTGTGTTCCACCTACCATTCCCCCCCTCCCATCTGGACATCTACTCCCCCTGCCGAGCTCAGTGACTTAATTTTTATTTTTGGCTTTGCACCGGGTTTGAATTCAAGAAGTGGCAACTCTGCCCTTTCGTGCACACTGCTACAGATTTACTGAGACCTGAGTTCAAATCCCAGGCTAGGAAATAACACTGGCAGAAATTCCAAGCCAGGGAGCCTTCTTCCTTTTTAATTTAGTTAAATAATTAATTTTAAGTTATTCTTTATTTTGCCAATAGGGGGCTTGAACTCAGGTCGTGGCAACTCTGCCTCAGCTTCGATTGCCCTAGGCTGGAGTGTAACTTCTGGACCCATAGCCGATCTTGGGATCCTAGGCCCACAGGACCTGCAGGAAGAAAAAAAAAGTAGCATAGAAAAAAAGTGGTGAGCTGCAGAGGGCTGGGGGTTTTACATTTTTTTCTTTGCACAGTGACTATCCTGGGTCTGAATGACACGGTTGCAAAGTGGACCTGACCTGCCATTGCTGAAGGCTGGCGGGCTATCAGGGAAGCCATAGGCCTACCTGTCAACATAGGCCCTGGGTTCAAATCCCAGTCCTGACACCTACCAATGGCAGAAGATCACAAGAGACTCGTTCCTATGCATAGGAATACCAATTGAAAGAGTAGTTCATGCTTCGGTCTAGTCTAAAATTGGATGCAATAATACTAGCAAGCTGATTGATCCTAATTAATAGTTTATTAAGCATGAAAAGAATAATATTACTTCAATGGTGGTATAATACATGCCTAAGAGTTGGTAGGAACGTACTAGGTGTTATTCAATCATAGATAGACAGCTTTGGTGCTCTTTACCAATATAAATTTATTTGTATAGCACCATCTGCCTATACATGTATCACTGTTTTGGCCAAACCTGGGGCTCAATCTCAGCACCTGGGAACCACCTAACAGCTTCATTGGCTAGAGGCTGCCATGCTCACACTCATCCATTCATGAATTGGGCCTGCTAGGCCTTGAATTCATATCCTAGCTCTGCCAAAAATTTAATCTTGGAGTAAGAAACCGAGTGTGACACATGATTTCTTTTTCTGGGAGAGTCCTGGGGGTCAGATATGATGGAGAACATATCTACAATTCTATATGCTATGTGATAGGATGTAAACAATGTAATAAATGGTAGAGGTGTCATCCGAGTCAATAAAATAATTGGTAAATAAATGAATAAAACAAGGCATAAAATGAATAACCACATCAAACACAATATGGACTGAATATCTGTATGGAAATATAAATTCTGTCTTTAAAATGGATATAAGGAGTATGTTTTCCAGGCTTGAGACTTGAATTCAGGCCTAGGGAACAGGCCTGACTTTTTTGTCTTCAAGCATGGTCAGATTCCCATCCCTCACAGTGCTACATATTTACCCAGACCTTGAATACAAATCCTTGGCCTGGCAGAAAAAATGGCACAAATTGAGAACCAGGGAGCTAAATATTTCTTTTTCAAATGTGGGCATTTGAAGAAGCCATAGTCTCTTATAGCAACATAAGCCTGCAGTTTGAATCCCAGTCATGCTACTTCTGGATGGTGGGAGATCTTAAAAGACTCATTCCCATTCACAGGAATAACGATGGAATGTTATCAATGTCACAGTTGAATAAGTTGCTCATGAAAGATACTTGAATAAAATTAGACTTCATGATTTCAGTCAGCTGATTGATTTTATTTAATTATCTTATGAAGCATTATAAGAATACTATTTCTCACAGGGATGCAATAATTTCAGGACACTGATTTACTTAATAGTTTATTAAGGATGAAAATAATAACATTAATTACATGGAGGCATAATAAATACCTAAGAATTGGTAGGAATGTAGTCTTTATAACTGAATAATGGATAGACATACTGACATTCTATAAAGATATATATTTATTAGCATACTACCATCTATGTGTCACTCTGTTCTTATTTTTTCAAAACCTGGGGCTCGAGTTAAGGTCTTAGGAACTGCCTGTCAATTCAATTTGCCCCAGGATGGTGTGTTGACACTCACCCATTCATGAATTGGGCCTTGTAGGCCGTGAGTTCAGATGCCAGCACTCCCACAAAATGAATCGTGGAGTAAGAAGCTGATGGTGACAAATGTTTTCCTTTCCTGTGAAAGTCCTGGGTGTCACGTATAAGTGTAATATATATGCAGACCTATATCCTATGTAATCAATGTAATCAATGTTCTATGTGCCATAATAATCAATAAAATAAACAGTCACTACATGAATGAAAGAAAACATAAAATGAATAACTACACTGAAAGCAATATGGAGTCAACATATGTATGTAAACATAAATCACATATTTAAAATGTACATGAATAGGATGTTTTCTAGTGCTGGGGATCGATTTTAGACCTGAGGTGTACACATGAATTTCTTGACTTCAAGGAGGCCAGCTTCCCCATTCCACACAGTGCAACAGAGTTACCCAGACTAAGAGTTCCAATCTCAGTCCTGGCAGAAAAAATGGCACCTTTATACTATGTGAGGCCTAATTCTTAGGTATTTCATTATACCTCCATTTAATGAATGTGATTGTTTAAATGCTTCATAAAATATTGAATAAAATGATCAGTGTTCTATAATAAAATTGTGTATAATTTTATCCTTCAAGAACTGCCCATTCAGTCATAACATACATCACATTCCATTGGTATTCGTATAGATAGGAATGAATTTCTAAGGCTCTTCTGCCATTTGGAAGTGGCAGGACCAGGATTCAAACTGTGGGCTCCAGCTCCCACCACTTAAACCCGAGGATAGGGAACTCACTGGTCTGTCCAAGAACAGCAAGATCAATGATTAAGCAGGAACTAGTGGCTCTCAGCAGTCCTCCTTGATATTTACAAGGCTGTGATAGGAGGATAATGGTCAAATTCACCCTAGGCAGGAAAGTCCTTGAGACCCCATCAGAGACAGTACCCAAGCCCTGAGCTCAAGGCCCTCAACCAAAAACCCCAGAAAGACACCCCTTGCCTGCAAGAGATGGTGAAGCAGTGGAGGTGCTGTGGTTGGGAGACGAGGTGCTGGCCTCAATGTACAGAAATTTCTAAGATCTCCCCAGGTTTGCCCGAGTGTGAAATTACAGCAGGGTGGGCGTTGCCTTACCAAGAACTCCAGAGGTTGTGGCCTGTCTTAGGGAGTGAGGTGAATGTGAGCAAGGGTGGGAGGGTAGTGTCAATTTTATTCTCTCCATCCATGGAAGTATGGTTTTGGATGCTGGTGTCAAAGTCTGAAGTGAAGGATTGCATGTGATTTGTAGCCTGACAAGTTGGGTTTCCCCTGGGTATAAGAAGGTAACTGAAGCCAGGTGCTGCCAGTGGCTCACAATTGTAATCCTAGCTACTCAGGAGACTGA
Source organism: Dipodomys spectabilis (assembly GCF_019054845.1). NCBI lineage: Eukaryota > Metazoa > Chordata > Mammalia > Rodentia > Heteromyidae > Dipodomys > Dipodomys spectabilis. Next base: position 2,515,217 of record NW_024870989.1, on the reverse strand, counting down.
GATCTGAGGATCACAGATCAAAGCCAGCTTAGGCTGGCTTTGAACCACCAGATAACCGGAAGTGGTCCTATGGCTCCAGTGGTAGAGCGCGCACCTTCAGCTGAAGAGCTAAAGGACTGTGTGAAGGCCCAAAGTTCAAACCCCATGACCAACAACCAAAAATAAGGTAGCTGAATTTCCTGCATAGCAGTGTGTACAGTAGGAAATGCCATGCTGTATTATTAGCCATTCCAGACATATGAGAGGCTCTGAGTTTTTCTACAGTTGGTCTGAGAACGTTAGTGCTATCTTCTCGGGGGTTGGGATGTTCAGGTGCTCAGGGACTGCTGAGGCCTTGGGCTACCCGTGTGTGTGTGTGTGTGTGTGTGTGTGTGTGTGTGTGTGTGTGTGTGTGTGTGTATTTTTCCCTCATCTTTCTCTGTCCCCTTCCTGGGCGCCTGTCTGCCTCTTCCTGACTTCAGAGGGAGCCCCTCCTCCATGGCACCCTGCCTTTATCCCCCTATTTGGGTCTATAATGAGTCCTAAATTGCCAGAGACCTGTATATTCTAGCTTTTTGTTGGGGCCCAAGTCTGTCTGTCCATAACTTTGGCCGCCTCCAGAGGATTCTGGGTCAGCAGGGCCAGCTAGCATAGGTTCTCCCCTGCCCCTGGAGGGGAGGGGCTCAGTCATGCCATGTCCTTTCCATTTCCTCAGCTGGGCCTCTGGATGTATGTCCATCCTAGCAGGCTGGCAGTGGAGTGGGGGAAAGGTGGTTGCCAATGGCTCTGGCCAACTTCAGCCTGATTGATAGCTGACTGAAGGCTGTCCAAACAAGGAGGATCTGGGGCTACATGGAAGGTGAGGCCAACTTGTCTTGGAAGTATCCATTGGTGTGGGTCTCTTAGGTCCTTCTACACAATTCCAGATAACCATAATACAGTGGCACAGACTAAATTCCAGGGTCAGGGTAGAGGGGGTGAGAGACTGGTATGGCCAGTACCTCAATGTTCTGGGGCATTAGCCTTGACCAGGTTGTGTCCCCCTTGTGTAAGTTCAATTCTTAACCCAGTGCTAGCCACACACTGGCTACTTGTGGCAGTGCTGTGGAAGTGACAGGAATGGAAGTGAGATCTAGGATGACCAAAATCTGCATTTATGGCCTGTGGGGTTGGGGATGGCAAAGGGTGTTTACTAAAAAATAAATCTCAGAGGGCTGGGAAGGTGGCTCAGTGGTAGAGCGCTTGCCTTGCATGTCTGAGGCCCTGGGTTGATTCCTCAGCACCACATAAGCAAAAAGGAAAAAGCCGGAAGTGGCGTTGTGGCTCAAGTTGTAGAGTGCTAGCCTTGAGCTGAAGAGCTGAGGGACGGTGCCCAGGCCTAGAGTTCAGGCCCCACAACCGGAACCCCCCCCCAAAAAAAAATCTCAGAGCTGGAACTCAGGGCCTAGGCACTGTCCCTGAGCTAACACTCTATCACTTGAATCACAGCTCACCTTTCATCTTTTTTAGTAGTTTAGTGGAGAGAAGAGTCTAACGGACTTTCTTGCCTGGGCTGGCTTCAAGCTGCCATCCTAAGAGCTCAGCCTATTGAGTACTGGATTGCTGGTATGAGACATTGGCACCTGCTAAAGATGTTAGTGTGTGTGTGTGTGTGTGTGTGTGTGTGTGTGTGTGTGTGTGTGTGTGTGTGTGTGTGTGTTTACCTGTTTACCGGGGCTTGATCTCAGAGCCTAGGTGCTATCCTTTAGTTTGTTTGCACAAGGTTGGTGCTGTGCCATGTGAACTAGGGTAGCTCCGCTTCCCAGCTTTTTGATGATTCATTGGAGATAAGATTCTACCCAGGCTAGCTTTGAATCTTGATTTATCCTCAGGTGTCAGCCGTGAGTAGCTAGGATTACAGGCATGAGCCACTGGCACCCAGCTGCAAGGATGTCTTTTCATAGCTCTTCTGTTCTAACAGCTGTCTATTTGCCCTGGCCTAGATCTCTGACTTCTACATCAGCTCATAGCAGCCCCTGACTGTGTGGAGAACATAAAGCTCAAACCTGATCCCATTTGTTTGTCCTCAGGGGAGGGTATGTTTTGTCTGAAGCCGAGGATGGAGGGGTAGCTGTACATGGGTGCTTGGCTGGGACAGAGAAGTACTCTGTTTTATCCAAGAAGGAAAGTGTGGCCAGTTAGATACTAATAGCTCATTCTCTCATATTCCTATCTCCTCAGAGGCTCAGATCTGAGGATTGCCATTCAGTGGCAGCCCAGCTAGGAAAGTCTGTGAGACTCTCTTCTGCAAATAACCACAGAAAGCTGGAAGAAAAGCTGTGGCTCAAGTGGTAGAGTGCTAGCCCTCAATGAAAAAACTCAGAGGGACAGAGCCCAGGCCTTGAATTCAAACCCCTGTACCAATATGTGCATGCACACATGCATGCACACACACACACACACACACACACACACACACACACACACACACCACAGGTGTTAATGATGAGCTGAGGTAGAACTGTGGGCAGTCCTGAGGCATAATCAGGGTAAACTCTCAAGGAAGATCAAGTTGTTTCTCCCTAAGTCCTTCTTGGGCTGAGGGGTCTGAGTCATGTCAGTAAGTTCCATGGAACCTGCCTCTCCATCCATGCACGGGGCCACAGGACCAAGGGAAGGACACTATGGATGCTCCTTTGTAGGTGGCCCACGATTGCAGACCTTCATCTGCCCAGAGCACTGGTGAGGAAAGCAGGGCTCCAAGCCCTGGGACACCAGGGGTAGTGACTGCTACAAGCAGCAGCCAGCCACCTGTGGATTCCTGAGCCTACAAGTCTTTCATGAGCCCAACTCAACACTTGTCAAAGGTGTGCCTGACAGATTTGCACTTTTGTGATACTTACGTGAGTGGCCATTACTTGCTGTGCCATCTTGCAGCTCATGCCCCTCCTGGCCCAGAACCCTGGTATGAGACATCGATTTACTGCTCAGATCCATACTGCACCCATGAGAGATGCCATTCTGATGACTCAACCAATGACCTCCGTGCCCCAAGGCTTGACCCTTCTCTGATACTGTGGCCTATTCTGTAGGAAAAGACCTCCAAAGAGGCTGCTCTGAAGACTGGTGGGACACCCAGACATTGGGAGACCCTCAGGGGCTCACTGGAAAGTACTCTGCCACAAAGTGAGGTCCAAGCAGGCCAGGTGTTGGTCATGGGGCTTGAACTCTGGGCCTGGACACTGTCCCCCAGCTCTTCAGCTTACACTTCAGCCACAGCACCACTTCCAGTTTTCTGGAGGTTCCTTGGAGATCAGAGTCTCCTGGACTTTCTGGCCTGGGCTGGCTTTGAACCGTGATCCTCAAGTCTCAGCCTCCTGAGGATCTAGGAGGACAGGTGTGAGCCACGGGTGCTGGGCTGATCTGGTGTTTCACTACAGTGGACTAGGAGCTCCTGAAAGTTTTCTTTACTTTTTTAGGTGCCAGTACTGGGGCTTGAATTCAGGGATCTGGGCTTTGGTCTCTTAACTTTTTCCCTCAGTTCTGGCACTCTATCACTTGAGCCACAGCTCCATTTCTGGCTTTTGGTAGTTCATCGGCAAGAAGAGTCTCAGTAATTTTCTCCCTCTGATCTCAGTTTCCTGAGTAGCTAGGATTTACAGGGGTTGAGCCACTAGTGACATTAGGCTAGAAGCTTTTCTTTTTTTTGGCGGGGGGGTCCAGTCATGGGGCCTGAACTCTGGGCCTGGGCGCTGTCCCTCAGCTCTTCAGCTCAAGGCTAGCACTCTATCACTTGAGCCACAGCGCCACTTCCAGCTTTTTTTCTTTTTTGCTTATGTGGTGCTGAGGAATCGAACCCAGAGCCTCAAGCATGCAAGGCAAGTGCTCTACCACTGAGCCACCTTCCAAGCCCCTAGAAGCTTTTCTTAAGCAAGTGTTCTTCCCTGCATTTGCCCTGACTCCTCCATGCAAAGGAGGCCTGAGGGTCAGGAGCTATGAAAAATAGGCTTCCAGCCACAGGAAATGACTGGGGTCCATGTTGAAAAGACAAGCTAATCTTCCCCTTGGGCCCCATTCTGGGACCCCAACCTCTGCCCTACCTGTGACTCAAGTACAAACCTTGACACAGCCTTGAATGTCCTGCCAGACTTGTCTGAAGCCACAGAACCTTCATTCCACCCACACCATCTGCTCTAAATCACACCTCAGGACCGTTGCCCATGCTGGACCTTCTGCCTGAGGCTCTCTGTCCTCTTTCACATCTTAGAACTCCTGTGGAATTTTGGCACTGGTTATATCACCTTGTGGAGCAAGTCTTTCCTTCCAATCTCCCTCTTTTTTTTGTATTAAGTTTCTAGAGATGGAACTTGTGCAGGCTGACTGGCAAATGCTCTATCTTGATGTGTGTGTGAGGTTGTATGTGTGTGTGTGTGCATATGTGTGCCATTCCTGGGGTTTGAATTCATGGCCTGGGTGCTATTCTATCCCTGAGCCTTTGTGCTTAAGGCTAGCACTCTACTACTTGAACCACAGGTCTACTTCTGGCTTTTTGGGTGTTTAATTGGAGAAAAGTGTCTCATATAGTCTTTCCTGCTTGCAATTGTCATCCTCAGATCTCAGCCTCTTAAATATCTAAGATTACAAGGGTGACCCACCAGCACCTGCCCTCTACCCTACCTCTTACCTATAACCATGCCCTCCTCTGAGTCCCAGAACAATATATCTCACCAGGTTGACGTTTTTTTTTTGCCAGTCTTGGGGCTTGAACTCAGGGTCTGGGCATGTTCCTGAGCTTCTTTTGCTCAAGGCCAGCACTCTACCACTTAAGCCCCAGTGCCAGTTTTGGCTTTTTCTGTTTCTGTGATACTGAGAAATAGAACCCAAGGCTTTGTGCATGCGTGCTATGTAAGCACTCTACCACTAAACCACATACACAACCCAAGGCTCACTACTAATGGGAGTTATGAGGGTGGGGTTTATTAGCTTACCCTTTTCATTGTAGAAATCACTGACTATTTCATATCTTTGTCAATATTTGGGACCAGCCCGTGACTTGGCAATGAGGAATGATAAATGAGTGATAGCCACCAGGCCCCGGAGGTCTAGGCTCACATCATACAGAGGGATAGAGAATATGAAGCCAGAACCTTCGACAACTCCTATAGCCTAGAAATGTGGTCTCCCTAAAGGCAGTGTCTGGCTTCTAGGTGTCCCAATGGGACACCTCAGCCAGAACATAAGGCTTCAATTCTTTAAATGGCAGAGAAGGATGCTTTGTTCAAATCGCTGGCTCAGACTTAGTACTCTCTGAGGGCTTTTCCCAGCTTGCCCAGGTTGGGTGTCTGGGCATGGGCAACACGCTGATGCTCATCATCCATACAAAGATACAAGGAGTTATTGCCTCCTCTTTTTTTTGGCAGGTCTGTGGTTGTACTATGAGACTAGGCTCTGTCCCTGAGCTCCTTTTGCTCAAGTGTAGCACTCTGCCCTTGAGCCACAGACCCATTCATGTTTTTCTTTTTCATGTGACCTCTTAGAAAGAAGGGTATCATGGACTTTTTCACGCCGGCTGAATTCAAATTGGCATTCTCTACATCTCAGTCTTCAAAGGAGCTAGGATTACAGGCAGGAGCCACTGACACCTTGCTTTCTTTTATTCTTGTTCTTTTTTTTGAATCATAACAATCTGAAATCTTCACGGTGTCATACCAATGGTTTGCATTCAAATTAAACTACTCAGGCTTGGAGTTTGAATGTAGGTCTGCCACCCACAAATGGGGGGAGATCCTGACAAACTCATTCCTGTTCACGTGAATGCTTATGGAATGTTATAAAAGTAACAATTAAATGTGCAGTTGCTTCATGATTCTATTTTAGAATGCCACAGAATAATTATTGTATTTATATCTTCCATTCTAGCATCATGGTATGATTAAGGATATTGACTAATTTTTAATTAATGCTTTCATAAGTATTCAACCAAGGATACTTCATTAAATGGAAGCATAATTTAATAACTAATAACTGGTAATAATATATATATAATTTAATATCCTCACAGTCCCTCTCTCTATATATATGTATATACATGTATATATGTATATAAATATGTATATATAAATATATATACATATATATCTCAATCTACACATCTATCAACATATATATGTATATTTGTATATATATATATATATATATATATATATATATATACATATGTCATCATACCTATGATCAAGCCACACTAGTCCCACATATATATATATATATATATATATATATATATATGTAGTCCCATATAGTGGATTTGATTATAGGTCCTCAGAACTTCCTGGCAGCTCAGTTTCCAGAGGATGTTCTGCTAAGACTGTGACCCCGCTTATTGATTGGGCATTGTAGGCTATGAGTTGAAATCCCAGGATGGCCAAAAATTTATTCTTGTAGTAAGAAGCCAATTTTGACACATTGTTTTCCTTCTCTGCGAAAGTCCTTGGTCTCAGTATGATGTATAAAATATATTCTATGTGATATGATATAATAAAAAGAATGTTATATGTGTAATAATACTAAATAAATAAGGGTAATAAATGTCAACGCAGTAAAACCATGTATGTAAATAGATCTCATATATGAACATTATTTTTTTCCAGTGCTGAGGCTTCAATTCAGGCCCTAGGAAGTGGTCTGAATTTCTTGTCTTCAAGGACATTGAGCCATTCCCCTTCACCCACAGTGTCACAGAGTTACCCAGACCCTGAGTTCAAATCCCATGCCTGCCAGAAAAATTGGGCAAATTCAAGCCAGGGTCTTTTATTATTATTATTATTATTATTATTGCCAAGTACGGGGCTTGAAGTCAGGTGTTGGCATCTCTGCCACTGCCAGCACTGGGATCCTAGGACCTGAGTTCAAATCTTGGGACAGGCAAAAAATATAAAAAATAAAAAGGAGGAGCATAACACTGAGAAGTTCAAGAAGGTAGTTTTACCTTTTTATTTCCTTTGTATTGTAACCATCCTGGGTCTAAATGCCAAGGCCCAGAAAGTGTACATGACCTTGTATTGCTGATGTTTGGCAGCTATTAAGGAAGCCATAGCCAAAACCGGCAAATTAGGTCTGGAGGTCGAATCCCAGGACTGCCACTAATGAATGGTGGGAGATTCTAAGAAACCCATACCCATATGCATCCATAGGAATGGAATGTTATAAAAGTAACAATTAAATTAGTAGTTAGTGTACGATTATATTACAAAATTATACACAATCATACTACATTGACTAATTTTCAATTAATATGTTATTATGCATTCAATCATGATACTTTAAAAAGGAACGAATTTAATTGCCAATAATCGGTAGTAATTTTCTATATGCAGTTACATAGTATAGACATCTCTCTCTTGTTGTATAAATATACATCCATTTATCTGTCAACCAGTCTACACATTTATCTGTTCTTATTCTTGTCACTCCTGGGGCTCAGTGGTAGGTTGCTTCCCTAGTACATACAAAGCCTTGGGTTCAATTCCTCACTACCGCGTGCACAGAAAAATATGGAAGTCATGCTGTTGATCAAGCAGTCGAGCACTAGCTTTGAGCATTAAAGCTCAGGGACTGTGTCTAGACCCTTACTCAAGAACCAGGTCTGGCACCAAAAAATAGAAAATAGAATGTTCTAACTGCAACTATATAAGGATAGGACTGCAAATATCTCATCACAGAGCAAACCAGGAGTCTGGTGCTGACAGCTGACATCTAACCTGACTTAGCCAGAAATAAACAACTGCAACCCAGCCCCACGGAGCCAGATGCTGCTGGCTCACTCAACCCTGTCATCCAAAATACTCAGGGGCTGAGATCTGACACTGGTGGGTTTAAAACCCAGCCCTTGCAGGATGTCTGCAAAACTCTGAGCTGTGGCTCACAGTGGTAGAACTCTAGCCTTGAGCAAAAGATATTAGAACAGTACCCCAAACCTTCCAGTGCATTCCCTGTGGCTGACTCCCAGCCCTCCCAAAAAAAACCCATCCCTCTAAATCATTAGATGTGAATTTTGTGTGGTTGTGACGTGTTTCTGAAAGAATGGTGATACCGATGAAAGCACCCTAATTCTAATGACTGCGTGTGGGATACAGCTATGTGATGAGTCCTTCATGAGGTGTGTGCTGAGTCCTTCATGGGGTTCATTCTTTCATCTGGTCCTTGTAAGAGCTCCACAAGTAAGATGATGGTGCAGATGAGAAACTTGAGGCTCACCAAAATTATGTATGTACTGAAATCTAGTGAGTTGTCTCCTGCAGACAATTGTTTATTTTTCTCAGTCATGAACCTTGAACTCAGGGCCTAGGCACTGACCCTTCCCTGTTGGCTCATGGCTAATGCCCTACCATGTGGAGCCAAGGACCCTCTTGCAACAGAGTGTTATGATCTAGGCATCTGTAGCTGAGGTCTGTCACCCTGCCTACTCAAGAAGCTGAGATCTAAGGATCTGGGTTCCAAACTATCCCAGACATAAAGCGTCCTATGAGAATATAATCTCCTATTCATCACTTAGAAACTTGAAGTGGAAGCTGGGCACCACTAACTCACGCCTGTCCTCCTAGCTACTCCGGAGCCTGAGAGCTGAGGATCAGGATCCAGCCTGGGCAGGAAATTCTTGAGATGGACACTACTCTCCAGTGACCCAACAAAAACCTGAAGAAATGTTGTAGCTCAAGTGGTAGCGCACTTGGCTTTAGCTGAAGAACTCAAGGACAGTGCCCAGGCCTAGACTTCAACTCCTCCAACATACAAGAAGAGAAAGAAAGAAACCTGAAGAGGAGGGGTTAGACTGCTTTGCATGTATGAGTCCCTTGGTTTTGATTCCTCAGTACCACATCACTAAAAAAAAAGCCTGTGGCTCAAGTGGTAGAATGCTATTCTTGTACAGGAGAAATTCAGGTACAGTGCTCAGGCCCTGAATTCAAGTTCCAGGACAAGTGTATGCACACACACACATACACACACACACACACACACACACACACACACACACACACACACACACACACAGATTTCAGAAGTGAAGCTGTGACACCAAATTGTGGTAAAGCAGTGAGCTTCGGTTCTGAGCTCATGGTCTGCACCCAGGCCCTGTGTTCAACCCCCAAAGCTATCCATCCAGGGCTCAACTAGGAGAGGTCAAAGGTTTCAAAACCTGATGAGTTTCACTAGCCCTAGATGCCAGGAAGCATTGTGACATTACCCATGTGCTTAAATTCAGCAAGCTTCTGGAAACCTAAGGAGGCAACTTTGCCAATTAGGAATCTTTTAACTCGGTTCAGCTCTCTAGTTGTCTGCCAGAAGGCCCCTTGAATTAATTGTAGCAGTTTGTTCCAACACTAGTACATAGTCTAACAAAGACAGGATAAGTACCAGGAACTTGGCCTGCCACAGGAGGTGGCACAAATGAAGGCTTCCTGTCCAAACTGGGGAAAGAGATAGCTTTGGATACAAAGACGCCTTTTTCTCCTGGGCTTCAGAGCCTGCCCACACCCATCCTCACTAATTGGCCCAAATGGAATTGTTTGTTACAGAGCTGTACAGGAGTGAGGACTTTTCTCTGCCTGTTCCAACAATGAGGCAGACTTCCTCCAGCAGCCTGAGGTGCGCAGAAACCCTCAGGCTACACTGGGAACAGTGAGGGAAGCCGCAGAATATGCACTGTCTTGAAAGCACTCTCTGTGCTATGAAACCATTTTATTCAAAGCAAATTTCCTAGCTGAGTGCCTTTCAACATAGGGACTCTGGATCTTAACCGATAGAAATACATGCATACATACATGGGTAGACATGGAGTTACTGTTTTTTGTTTTTTTGTTTTTTGTTTTTTGGCAAGTCTGGGGGTTATACTATGAGCCTAGGCACTGTCCCTGAGCTCCTTTTGCTCAAGGGTAGTGCTATGCAATTGAGCCACAACCCCAGTCATGTTTTTTTTTTATTTCCTGTGATCCCTTAGAAATAAGATTGTCCTGGGCTTTCCTGTCCTGACTGAATTCAAATTTTCATTCTCTACCTCAGACTCCTGAAGAGCTAGGATTACAGGCAGGATCCACTGACACTTGGCTTTCTTTTCTTCTTGTTCTATTTTTCCTCATGACAATCTGAAATCTTCACAGTGTCATTCTAATGGTTTGCATTTCTGAGTAAACTACTCAGGCCTGAAGTTAGAATGCCAGGACCGCCACATACAAATGGAAGGAGATCTTGAGAAAATCATTCCTATCCATGGGAATGCTTAATTGAATTTATAAAAGTTACAATTAAATTGACAGTTAGTTCATGATTCTCTTATAGAATGCCACACAAAAATTATTGGATTATGTCTTTCATTCTAACACCCTGGTTTGGTTCTCCTAATTAAAGAATACTGACTTCTTTCACATTAATACTTTAGTAGGTATTCAACCATGATATTGCATTTAATGGAGACCTAATTTAATAACTAATAATTCATAATATATATAATTTAATATCCTCACATTGTCTCTCTCATATATATAGCAAACTACACATCTATCTATCTATCTATCTATCTATCTATCTATCTATCTATCTATCTATCTTTCTATATCTATATCTATGCCTATATCTAACAATCTATTTATATATATATATATGTATATATATATATATATATATATCCCACTACTATGGTTTAATCGCAGGTCCTCAGAACTGGCCGGCAGCTCAGTTTGCCAAAGGCTTTTGTTCTACAACTGACCCATTCATAAATTATGCATTGTGGGCTATGAGTTCAAATCCCAGTATTGCCAAAAGTTTATATGTGCAGTAAGAAGCCAATTTTGACACATTTTTCCCTTCTCTGTAAAAGTCCTATGTCTCAGTATGATGTATAATCCATATGCAAATATATCCATGTGATAAGATATAATAAATGAAAAAAGTTATATATGTAATAATGCTAAATAAAATATACAATGAATAAAGAAGGGTAATAAATGTCATATGGAGTAAACCCCTGTATGTAAAAAGATCTCATATATGAGTATTATTTTTCCAGTGATGGGGCTTGAATTCAGGCCCTTGAAACTGGTCTGAAATTCTTGTCTTCAAAGATGGTAAGCTTCCCCTCCCCCACAGTGCCAGAGTTCCCCAGACCCTGAGTTCAAATCCTAGGCTTGCCAGAAAAATGGAGCAAATTCCAAGCCAGGGCCTTAATTTTTTGGCCAGGCCCGGATCTTGAACTCAGCTTGTGGCAACACTGCCTCAGCCTTGATCACTCCAGGCTGGGGTGCAGCCTCTGGACCCACAGCCCATCCTGAGATCCTAGGACCTGAGTTCAAATCTTTGGAGTGGCAAAAAAAGGTGAAGTGTTGGGAAAGTGGCTCAGTACTAGAGTGCTTGCCTTGCATGCATAAGGTCCTGAGTTCGGTTCTTTAGCACCACATAAGCAGAAAAATGCCGGAAGTGTTGCTATGGCTCAAGTGGTAGAACGATAGCCTTGAGCTGAAGAGTTGAGGGACAGTGCACAGACTCAGACTTCTGCCTGACAACAGACAAAAAAAAGAGGGTGAAGGAAGGAGAAGGATAAAACTGGGAAGTTCCAGAAGGTGGTTTTACATAGTTTTTTTCTTTGAATTGTGACCATCTTGGGTCTAAATAACAGGGCCCGGAAAGTGTACGTGACTTTGCACTGCTGAAGTTTGATGGGCTATCAGGGAAGCCATAGCCAAACCCAGCAAACTAGGTCCGGGGTTCAAATCCCCACCACCTACAAATTCAGGAGATCCTAAAAAATGCATTCCAATAGACAACCATATGAATGGAATGTTGTAAAAGTAACAATTACATTACTACTTAGTGTATGTTTATATTATAAAATTATACACAATAATCATAGTACATTGCCTAATTTTCAATTAATACTTCATTATGAATTCAAACATGATACCTAAATAAAGGAAGAAATAATTTAATTATTGACAATTGGTAGTAAAATAGTATATATAACTTAATAATGTACAGACATCTCTCTCTTGTTTTATATGTATATATATATATATATATGTATATATATAAAACAAACCGTATCTATTTCTACACTTGTCACTACTGGGACTCAGTGGTAGAGTGTTTGCCTAGTATGTATGAAAATCTGGGTTCATTTCCACACTATCACCTGCAAAGAAAAAGCCAGAAGTGGTGCTGTCACTGAAGCACCAAAAACAAGTTAGAAAGTTATGACCGCAACTATAGAATGCCAGGACTTCAAATACCTCATGACAGAGCAAGCCGGGAGTCTGAAGCTGAGGGCTGCCATCTAACCTGACTTAGCCAGAGGTCAACAGCTGCAAACCAACTCCATCAAACCAGACACTGCTGGCTCACCCCTAGGTGCTCAGGGATGAGTTCTGAAACTGGTGGTTTGAATACTCAGGCCTGGCAGGAAGTCTGCGAGACTCAGAGCTGAGGTGCAAAGTGGTAGAGTTCTAGCCTTGAGGAAAAGGTCTTAGGAGAGTACCCTCAACCTATGAGTGCAATCCCCAAGGCTGAGGACCCTGCCCCCCATTAACCACCCCTCTAAACCATTAGATGTGAACTTTTGTGGTTTGTGATGTTTTTCTGAAAGAATGGTGATACTGATGAAAGCACCTGAATTCTAATGACTGCTTGTGGGATAGAGCTATGTGATGAGTCCCTCCTGGGGTGCTGGGTGCTGAGTCCTTCACAGGGTGCTATGCTATGAGCCCTTCACGGGGTGTATTCTTTCATCTGGTCCTTGTTAGAGCTCCACAAGTAAGATGATTTTGCAGATGAGAAAGTTGAGGCTCAGATATGCCCTCAAGGCAGGGCCAAATTTATGTATGTACTGAACTCTAGTGACTTGTCTCCTGCTGACAATTGGTTTGGTTTAGTTTTCTCCATCATGAACCTTCAACACAAAGCCTAGGCGCTGACTTTCCTCTTGGGCTCATGGCTAGCACTCTACCACGTGGAGCCAAAGACCCCCTTGCAACAAAGTGTCACCCGTTAGGTGTTTTTAGCTGAGGTCTATCATCCTGCCTGCTCAGGAAGCTGAGGACTTGGGTTCCAAACTATCCCAGAAACAGAAGGTCCCATGAGACTATTATCTCCTATTCACCACTTAGAAACTTAAAGTGGAAGCTGGGCACCAGTGACTTGCACCTCTCATCCTAGCTATTCAGGAGCCTGAGACCTGAGGATCACAGTCCAAAGCCAGCCTGGGCAGGAGATTCTTTGAGATGGTTATCTCCAAAGAAACACCAGAAAGCCTGAAGGGGCGGTGTAGCTCAAGTGGTAGAGTGCTAGACTTGAGCTGAAGAGCTCAGAGGCAGCACCCAGGCCCAGGCTTGAACTCCTCCATCTTATAAGAAAAGAAATCAAGAAACCTGAAGTGAAGTGCTGGGAATGTGTCTTAGGGGTAGAGGGCTTTGCATGTATGAAACCCTGGGTTTGAATCCTCAGTACCACATCCCTAGAAAAAAAGCCTAAATTGGCTGTGTAGCTCAAGTGGTAGAGTGCTGTCCTTGTACAGGAGAAACTAAGGTACAGTGCTCAGGTCCTGAATAAAAGCTCCAGGGCTGTTGTATGCACACGCGCGCGCGCGCACACACACACACACACACACACACACACACACACACACACAAAGATACAAGAAATGAAGCAGTGACACCAAATGATAAAGCAAAGAGCTTCTCCTCTAAGCTCAAGGTCAGCACCCTGGCCCTGTGTTTAACCTGAAACCTACGTACCCAGGGCCCAACTCGGAGAGGGCAAAGGTTTCAATACATGATGAGCTTAGCCCTAGATGACAGGAAGCATTGTGATTTTGCACAAGTGCTTAGATTTAAGAAGCTCCCAGAAACCTAGGGAGGCACCTTTGCCAATTAGGAATCTGATTAGGTTCAGCTCCCTAGTTGTCTGCCAGAAGGACTCTTGAATTAATTGTAGTAGTTATTTTCAACAGTGGAACATGGTCTAACAAAGACAGGATGAGTACAGGAAACTTGGCCTGCCATGGGAGGCGGCACAAATGAAGCCTTCCTGTCAAAACAGAGCACGGGGGAGAGAGAGAGCTAGGGGTACAAAGAGGTCTTTTTCTCCTGGCCTTCAGAGCCTGCCCACACTCATCCTCACTAATTGCCCCGCATGAATTGTTTGTTACACAGCTGTACAGGAGTAAGGCTTTTTTTCTGCCTGTTCCAACAATGGAGGCAGACTTCCTCCAACAGCCTGGGGTGTGCAGAAACCCTCAGGCTACACTGGAAACAGTGAAGGGATCCCAGGAACACGCACTGTCTTGAAAGCACTCTCTATGCTATGAAATCATTCTATTCAAAACAAATTTCCTAGCTGGGTGCCTTTCTTCGTAGCTACACTGGATGTTCACCGATAGAAATGCATGCATACATACAGACACACAGACTTAATGGCTCTTTTTTTTGTGTGGCTACTCCTGAGGCTTGAACTGTAAGCCTAGACATTATCCCTGGGATCCTTTTGCTGAAGGAAGCACTTTATTGTGTCTTAAACCATGATTACCCTAGGCTGGGGTGCAGCATTTACATACACCACAGATGATCCAAGGATCCTAAGACCCGAGTTCAACTCCTAGCACTGGCATAAAACCATCAAAGCAACAAAAATGGAGGAGAAAAAAAACAGGAAGTTTTACAAAACCATTTTACCTTTGTTTCCTTTGCACTGTCACCATCCTGGGTCTCAATGACTCAGCTTGAAAATTGTACATGACCTTGCATGGCCGAAGGCTGGGGGCTGTCAGTGAAGCCTGAGCCCAACCCAGACACTTAGGCCCTGAGTTTGATCCTGGGATTGCCACCTACACATGGCTGAAGATGCTATGAAACTCATTCCTATCTATTCCTATATATAGGAAGACTAATAGAATGTTTGGCATGTACTAACTGAATTACTAATTAGCTAGTCAATCTAGTATAAGATTGTACACAATAAATATAGGTCATTGATTAATTGAATTAATACTTTATTAAGTCTTCTACCATGATTAATTAATAGACACATAATTTTAGACCAAATAATTGGTAGCAATAGAATATATAAAAATAAGATATAGACATAACTTTATATGTAGAGTTATGCAATAGAATCTACACAAATGTCTATCTGTCTCGGTATACATTTATTTATAGATGCATATACATATGTAAACACACACACACACACTGCAATCTACACATTGATCTGTTTATATATTGGCCACTCCTAGGGCTTGATCTCAGGTCCTCAAATTAGCCCAACAACTTCACTTGCATCAGACTGGTGTGCTAACATTGACCCATTTATGAAGTGGGTCTTGTAGGCCCAGAGTTCAAATCACAGAACTGCCAAAAACTTAATCCTGGTGGCTGAAGCTAATTGTCCCACTTGTTTTCCTTATCGGTGAAAGTACTGGGTCTCAGGAATGATGGATAATACATGGGCAAATCTATGTTCTATGTAATAGGATGTAAAAAATATTATATGTGTAATCATACTCACTAAAATACATAAGAAATAAGTAAAACACAAAATAAAATCAATAACTACATGAACCACAATATGCAGTAAACCTGTAAATATAAATCATGTATTTAAAATATATACAAATATTATTTTTTTCAAGTGCTAGGACTTGAAATCAGGCCCTGGGAACAGGCTTGACTTTCTTGTCTTTCAGCATGGTGAGCTTCCCCTTCCCCCACAATGCTGCAGATTTCCCAGACCCTGAGTTCAAATCCCAGGCCTGGCAGAAAAAATTGCATCAATTCCAAGCCACCGGGCCTCATAATTTTTTAAATATTTTAAATGTATTTATTTATTAATTTTTATTTTGTCAAGCACAGGGCTTGAACTCAGATCATGGCAACTCTGCCTCAGCTTTGATCACTCCAGGCTGGGTTGAAGCCACTGGACTCAGAGCCGAACCTGGGTTCCTGGGCTCCAAAGACTGACAGGAATAAAAATAAATAAAATGACACAGATAAGGTTTCCATTATTTGCAATAACTAGTATATATCTCAGTCAAGCAGAAAAGCTCAGATAAGTTAATGTTAGGGAAATGAACCCCAAGATAAGTATTCAAAAGGTTTTTTATTTCATTCAATTGTTTCTAACATACTTATAAGATGATTTCTATGTTGCTTTGTATGTCCCTTCCCCACGGTATAACCTGTGCTTTCACTGTATTTGATGGTGGTATAATTTGTGGAGGGGAAGGGAAAAAACAAATCGTTTAAATAGGGATGCAGGTGGACCTATTGCAACAATGTGATGTACCAGTAATTATGTCGAAAAATGAACTTTACAACATTGGTGGGGGGGAGGATCTGGTAAGGGGTCAGGGAAGGTATGGGAAGAGATGGGAAGGGGAAACATAGGAGGAGGCAACAATGTTTGATAAGAAATGTACTCATTATCTTGCCCATGTAATTGTAACCCCTCTGTACGGTATTTTTACAAAAAAATGAAAACAAAAACAAGAACAAAAAACAAAACAAAACAAAAAAACAAATTGGCAACTTGCAGATGGCTGCCGGTATTACATTTGTTTTCTTTGCAAGGTGACCATACTGGATCTGAATGACATGGCTGAAAAGTGTTTCTAACCTGGCATTGCTGAAGGCTGGCAGGCTACCAAGGAAGCCATAGGCCAACACGGCCACATAGGCCCTATGTTCGAAGCCCGGTCCTGACCCCTACCAATGCAGGGAGATCCTAAGAGTCTGGTTCCTATACATAGGAATACCGATGTAAGGTTATGAATGTCAAGGTTGAATTAGTTGTTCCTGAATGATACTACTATAAAATTAAACAGTGATTTTAAGAGGCCGATGGATTTTAATGGATATTTTTTGACACATTAAAAGATACTATTAATTACATGGATGCAATAGTTTCAGGACAGTAGTTGATTTAATTAATATTTCATTAACGGTGAAAATGAAAATATTAATTACATGGAGGCATAATAAATACCCAAGAATTGCTAGGAATGTAGTTTACATAACTGAAGAATGTATAGACATCTCTGGCACTCTTTAAAGATCTATATTTATTTGTGTATTACCATCTGCATGTCAATCTGTTCTTATTTTGTCAACCCTTGGGGCTCGATCTCAGGTGCTGGGAACTTCTTGTAAGCTCTATATGCCCCAGGCTGGTGTGCTGACACTCACCCATTCATGAATTGGGCCATGTAGGCTATGAGTTCAGATGGCAGCCCTAACAAAAATTGAGTGGTGGAATAAGAAGCCTATGATGACACATGTTTTCCTTTTCTGTGAAAGTCCTGGGTGTCAGGTGTGAAGTTTCATACATAGGCAAATCTATATCTTATGTAATAAATGTAGTAAATGTTTCATGTGTAATAACAGTCAATAAAATAAATGGTAAATAAATGAATAAAACAAAAAATAAAATGAATAACTACACTAAGTGCAATATGGAGTCAACATACAGGGCTCGATCTCAGGGCCTGGGAACTGCCTGGCAGCTGAATTGGCTAAAGGCTGCTGTGCTGGTAGTCACCCATTCATGAACTGAGCCTTCTAGGCCCTGAGTTTAGATCCCAGCACTGCCAAAAATGTAATCATGGAGTGAGAAGCCGAGTGTGACACGTTTTCCTCTTCTTTGAAAGTGCTCAGTGACAGGTAGGATGTATAAATTGTATGCAAATCTATATGCTATGCAATAGGATGTCATATAGGTAAGAAATGACATAGGTGGAAGAAAATCAGATTGAATTAGTAGTGAATCATTCTGGGATAAAATTAGACTCAATAATTATAGGACTTGGATTAAGTTTAATTAATATTTTATTGAGCATTAAGAGAATAAAAATTACATGGAAACATAATTAAATACCTAATAATGGGTAGTAACACACGATGCATAATTTAATTTGTCTCATTTATAAAATATGTGATTATATGTATGGATGTATGTACATATATGATAAATAATAACAGGATATTGAGTAATTATTAATGCTTTATTAATTGTTCAACTGGGACACATCATTAAATGTAGACATAATTTGAAACCTAATAATTGGTAGTAATATTATCTATAATTCAATAATATACAGACATCTATCTTTTTGTGTATATAATACTTATATAAAGGAAGCTCTACCTGTTTATACCTCGTTCACTCCTGGGGCTCGGTGGTTGAGTGCTCGCCTAGTAAGCAAGAAGGCCTGGGTTGGATTTCTCAGTGCCACATAAACAGAAAATCCAGAAGTTCTGCTGTTTTTCAATCAATTGAATGCTAGCCTGGAGCACCAACACTTAGGGACATTTTCTAAGCCCTTACTCAAGCCCCAGGACTGCCTCCAAAAAAAGGTAGAATGTTCTACCTGCAATGATATAAGGACAGGACTTCAAATATGTCATCACAGAGCAACCTAGGAGTCTGGCGCTGACAGCTGCCACCTAACCTGACTTAGCCATATGTAAACCGCTGCAACCCAGCTGCACGGAACCAGACGCTGATGGCTGGCTTAACCCCATCATCCTAGCTGTTTGGGGGCTTTAAAACCCAGCCCTGGGAGGAAGTCTGTTAGACTTTTTAAAATGTGGCTCCTAGTGGCAGAGCTCTAGCCCTGAGCAAACGTTATTAGAACAGTATCCACATGCTTTGAGTTCAAGCCCCATGGTTAACCCCCCCACAAAAAAACACCCCGCTAAACCATTAGATGTGATCTTGTGTGGTTTGTGAAATGTTCCTCAAAGAAGGGTAATACTGAAGAAACCACCCTAATTCTAATGACAATTTGTGGAATAGAGCTATGTGCTGAGCCCTTCATAGGGTGCTCTGTGCTGAGACTTGCACAGGGTGCTATGTGCTGAGTTCTTTACAGGTTGCAGTGTGCTGAGTCCTGCATTGGGTGCTGTGTGTTGAGTCATGCAAAGAGTGCCACGTGCTGTGTCCTTCACAGGGTGCATTCATTCATCTGGTCCTTGTAAGAGCTCCACAACTGTGATGATTTTGCAGACAAAAAATGTGATATATATATATATATATATATATATATATATATATATATATATATATCACATTCTATGCCTCCATAAGAAAAAATGACATTGCCACATTTGTTAGGAAATGGAAAGACTTGGAAAAAATTATATTAAGAGAAGAAAGACAGGCCCAAAGAAACATAGGTCCCATGGTTTTCCTTATTTGCAATAACTAGTATATGCCTGAGACAAGCAGAAAATGTCAGATACGTTGCTCTTAGGCTAAATGAACCACACCATAAGGATTCAAATGTTGTTTTCTTTCATGTGGTTGTTTCTAACATATTAATACGATGATTTATTTGTTGCTTTGTAGGTCTCTCGCCCACAGTGTAACCCCTGTTTTCACTGTATTTGATGTTGGTATAATTTGTGGAGAGGAAGGGAAAGAGCAAATCGTTTAAATAGGGATACAGGTGGACCCAGTGCCACAATGAGATGTACAATTCATTATGTCTAAAAACAAACTTTACAACTTGCGGGGGGAGTGAAGGGGAAGGGATAGGAAGGGGAAACAAAGGAGGAGGCAACAATGCTTACTAAGAATTGTGTTCAATACTTTGCCGATGTAATTGTAACCCCTCTGTACGGTATTTTCACAATAAAGAAAAAAAGGAGTTTGATTAAAAAAAAGAATATGGTGGCTCAGATGTGTCCCCATGGCATGGACAAAATTATGTATTACTGAAGGCTAGTGAGTTGTCTCATGCGGACAATTGTTTTGTTCTGCTTTTTTCTCAGTCATGGACCTTGAACTTGGGGCCTAGGCACTGACCCTTACCTCTGGGCTCATGGATAGCCCTCCACCACGTGGAACCAAGGACCCCCTTGCAGCAGAGTGCCACTGCCTAGGGGTCTATAGCTGAGGTCTGTCATCCTGCCATCTCAGGAAGCTGAGATCTGAGGATCTGGGTTCCAAACTATCTCAGACACAAAAGGTCCTATGAGACAATTATCTCCATTGACCACAAAGAAACCTGAAGTGGAGTTTGGTGTTTGTGGCTCATGCCTGTCATCCTAGCTACTCAAGAGGTTGAGATCTGAGGATCATGGTTCAAAGCTAGTCTGGGCAGGAAAGTCCTTGAGACACTTAACTCCAGTGAACCACAAGGAAACTTGAAGTGGTGTTGTGGCTCAAGTGGTAGAGCACAAGACTTGAGCTGAAGAACTCAGGGAAAGCACCCAGGTCCAGACTTTAACTGCTACAACAGACAACAACAACAACAAGAAAAAGACAGAAACAAACTAACAAACCTGAAGCAGAAGGCTGGGAATGGGCCTTAGGGGTAGAGTGCTTTGCATATATGAAACCCTGGGCATGATTTCTCAGGACCACATCACTAGAAAAAAGCCTGAAGTGGCTCAATTGGGAGAGAGATATCCTTGTACAAGAGAAACTAGGTACACTGCTTAGGTCCTAAGTTCAATCTCCAGGACTGGTGTATGCACGCATGCACACAGACCCACACACACACACACACACACACACACACACACACACACACACACACACACACACACAGAGACCAGAAGTGAAACTGTGACACCAATTGGTAGAGCACTGGGCTTCTGCACTGAGCTCATGTTCAGCACCCAGGCCCTGTGTTCAACCCCAAAACCTAGCCACCCAGAGCCCAACTAGGAGAGGTCAAATGTTTGAAAACCTGATGAGCTTCACCAGCCCTAGATGACAAGAAGCTTTGTGATATCCAACATGTGCTTGGATTTCCCAAGGTTCCAAAACTTAGGAGAGGCATCATAGGCCCATCATCAACTGCAATTAAACATTTCATTAGGTTCAGTGCCCTAGTTGTCTGCCAGAAGGACTCCTGAATTATATTGAACAATGTATCTGAACACCGGAATATAGTCTCACAAAGGCAAGATAAGTGCAGGAAACTTGGCCTGCCAAGGGTGGTGGCATAAATGAAGGCTTCCTGTCAAAACAGAGCACTGGTGAGAGAGATAGCTTGGGGTACAAAGAGGCCTTTTTCTCCTGACCTTCAGCGTCTACCCACACTCATCCTCATTAATTGGCCCAGATGGAGTTGTTTGTTACACAGCTGTACAGGAGTGAGGCTTTTTGTCTGCCTGTCCAGACAATGAGAGACTTCTTCCAACAGGCCTGGGATGCAGAGAAACCCTCAGGCTACACTGGGAACAGTGAGGGGAGCCCCGGAACATGCAATGTCTTGAAAGCCCTGTCTGTGCTATGAAATCATTGTATTGAAAACAAATTTCCTAGTTCAGTGCCATTCATCATAGCTACTCTGGAGATTCACCTATAGAGATACATCCATCCATATACAAATACATGGAGCTACACGGTCTTTTTTTTTTTTTTTGGTGGGGGGCAGGTCCTGGGGTTGGACATTAACCCTAGTCGTTGTCCCTGAATGACTTTTGCTCATTAAAATTGAGTCACAGCCCCATTTCTGGGTTTTTCTCTGATCTCATAGATACAATAGTGTCAAATTTCTACACTGGCTGGATTCAAACTAAGGTTCTCTACATCTTAGCCTCCTGAGGAGCTGGGATTATAGTCAGCAGTCACTGGCACCTGCCTTTCTTTTCTTCTTCATTTTTTACTCTGGACATCTGACTTCTTAACAGGGTCATTCCAATGGTTTGAATTTTTAAGTAAAATACCCAATATTCTTTATAGCTGCCTTCTCTGAGAAGGATTTTCTCTCCTCATCTTCCCCTCTGGCTACAGGTTTGAAGCCAAAAATGAGAAATGAGTGTCCCAGGATTTTGGAGCAAATGTCCACAGGACATGCCAGTTCGGTCACTTAGCATTGAGCTGCAGTGAATTTACTGTCTCAGGACGAGAGGACTGAAAACTTGAGCGATTTTCATACTGTCTGCATTGCTCCTTTTGTCTATAAAATGACCTAAAAATTATGAATGTTTTTTGTCTACACCCTTAAGTATCTAGAACACACTAGAAGCATCTTCCTGTTTCTGTTTTTCTCTAGAACCTCTCGAGATTTAGACTAAAGGTTTTGTGGAGCGGCTTCTCGGTGAGGAAAGAATGTGAGGCTCTTATCTCCAATAAACCACCAGAAAACCAGAAGTGGAGCAGTGGCCCAGAGGGTAGAGGTCCAGCTTTGAGACAGAAAGCCAAGCAGGAGATACTGTCCAGAGCAGGCAGTAAAGCCTGGGAGGCGCTTATCGACCAGAAGGCTGGAAGTGTAGCTGTGGCAGTGGTAGAGCCTCAGCCTTGAGCAAAACAGCTCAGGAATGCATTGGGCCCTGTGTTTAAGCCCTGGGATGTCCACAAAAAATTCAAAAAGAGAAGGCCAAGTTATGTATCAGTGTCCTCCTACCAACTTATGTGTGTATATTACTTCCCTGAGTGCAAACAGACCCTATGCAATGCTTCTGCTTTTACTTACTGATTTATTTTTCAGATATGCTCATTGTGCATACTGCAGCATTCTCTTCATTTCAGGCCCATCGCTTTTCTCTTCCGGGGCTCCATGCCTGCATCTTTATATGATGTACACTTTGAAAGATTAAAAATTAGAGTTACATTTTACAATTGGTAACTGCTGGTTTTGCTTCTGTAAACTTGCTTGTGCTAGCACTGACCCTTCCCCTCCCTGGAAATAAATAAAAAGTTTTGGAGTCTAGATGTCAGCCCTGGGACAAGCTCTGTAGTCGTAAATAAAGAACAAACAAGTAAATTCCCCAAGTGGCCAAATGGGACCCAAGATAAGGGCCCAAGATAAGGACCACCTGGCATGTCCAGCAAACTAGGCCAAATGTTAATCAATTACAAGCCTGTAACTATGTAAACTCCCCTCCAGGGTGACCGCTCCCCCTAGACTTGCCCTGAGCCAACTATTTTACAAAGAGTGTTATAAACTTCCCTGCATAGTAAAAATGATTGCTGGAGTACATAGTGACTTTTAAATGGGCCAATCCCGGGGACACCTGGTGTTATATGCTAATCTTGTGGATTTTGCCTTTAAGAATGCCTGTAACCGCTGCTCCGGGCTCCCTCCCTTGCCAGGGCAGAGAGACCGTTTGTGTAAATGTCAAATAAACTTCTCTTGCTTATTGCATCTCCTGGCCTGGAGTCTGAGTTTCTGGGGCGCTCTCCCGTTGACGAAAGTATCCCAGGAGTCTGGGGTCTTTCACACTTAAGCTCTCAGCAGCCTTTATTTACATTTTATTATGAGGCCAATGCAGGAACAGTCACAAATCAGGCAGGGGAAGAGAAGATCAGGGTTTATAATTATAAAAGGTATTCAGAAAAATTAACTTGGGGATGAAAAATGGTAGCATACTTATGTAAAAACTACCATTAAGAAAAAGATGAGGTGGCTGGGAATGTGGATTAGTGAGAGAGCGTTTGCCTAGCATGCAAGAATTCCTGGGTTTGATTCCTCAGTAGCACATACACAGAAAAAGCCAGAATTGGTGCTGTGACTCAAGTAGCAGAGTTCTCTAGAGACAGTGCCCAGGCCTTGAGTTTGGCCCAAGAACTGCCAAAGAGATACTAGGTAGGTAGGTAAATAGATAGATAGACAGACTGACAGACAGACAGACAGACAGACAGGTAGATAGATAGATAGATAGATAGATAGATAGATAGATAGATACATACATACATACATACATACATACATACATACATAGATTTTTTTAGATACATAGATAGATACATAGATACATAGATTTTTTTAGATACATAGATAGAAAGAAAGGAAGAAAGAAAGAAGGAAAGAAAGAAAGAAAGAAAGAAGGAAGGAAGGAAGGAAGGAAAGAAAGAAAGAAAGAAAGAAAGAAAGAAAGAAAGAAAGAAAGAAAGAAAGAAAGAAAGAAAGAAAGAAAGAAAGAAAGAAAGAAAGAAAGAAAGAAAGAGGATAGGTGAATCTGGTCTTGGATGTCAGTAGGAAAGAAGGGAACACTTCCAAACCATGAGGCCTTCTGCAGTGTGCCAGGACACCAGAATCACCTTCACATAACCACAGAGCAGGAAGACTGTCTCTATCCCACTTCTCAGGCAGTGGAGGGCCCCAGAGTAAAGAGGGCAGAGCCAGGTTCTAACTCAGGTGCTTGGAGGCAGAAGAAAAGGGCCCTGCCTCTCCTTGGACTGCGGATTTACATTAATGATGTGGAGAATTAAGGAAGGAGAATGGACTGGCAGAGGTAGAAGGGCCTTCAAATTTGACAGATGGAGAGTCAAGAACCCACTCCCTAAGACCAAAAAGCAGGATTTTTCTTCTCTGTTCCTCCCCTCTCCCCCACTAAATTGGCTCTCTATTGATAACCTAAAGATAGCCTGAGGCTCCCTTCACCTGAAGGAGGAAGGATAATTAGTTATTGTTTGAAGAGGCTGAGAAAAGCCTGACCCTGGTGTGACTCTAACAAATATTTCAGGTTTCCCCCAATTGCTGGCTGTGCCTGGAATGAATGAAGTGGTTTTGCAGCTCACTTCCCTGTTAAGTATGTACATTCTGCTTCCTAATCCTGCAGGCCTAGGTCTCTGCACCTAGCCTGGTTTTTTGATCCTGTTTCCTGTCCTTCAAATACAGAGTTACATTGGAGTTTTTCCTGCTAACAGGGCTAGGTCTTGGATCCTGAGAACTTCATTTATACCCAGGATGGGTCAATGATGTTTCTTTCCTGCTTCTATAGCTTGAGAACTCTAAGAACATTTAGAGTGCAAGTAACTTCTCATCACCAAGGGAAACCCAGGAATTCTTGAACATGTGACCTTTTGGAACCCCACTGGAGGACACAAGATGATTCCAATCTTCATGTGAGTGGCTGGGCAGATGGATCTGCTACACTTGATCCTTGAACTTGGCCTGCTCTCCTAGTCCATGTCCTTCTTTGGTGCTTGCCCTGCTAGCTCCTCAGGAGCTTCCAAGATAGAAATAGATTGATCAAACCCAAAGGGAGTTACTGGCTTTTTCCCTCTTTTTCTGTCCTTTGCTTTAAATGTTTTGCAGGTCTTTGGGCTTGAATTGTGGATCTAGGCTCTGTCCCTGGGCTCCTTTGACTCAAGGCTAGCGCTCTGCCACATGAGTCCCTTTCGGCTTTGTCTGTGGTGAAGTGGAAGTCAAAGCCTCAGAGATATTCCTGCCCTGGCTGTCTTTACACTGTGATCCTCAGACCTCAGACTCCTAAGCAAGGGTGACAAGCATGAGCTTCTGTTGCTCTGCTAAGTTCAGAATTGTAATGACATTGAAAATACAAGTCAACTGCTCATCATAAAGGGCTTGGGGAGCATATTAACCCTTTCAACATTGGACCTTTCAGAACCCTGTAGCACACAAAGTTATAATGAGAGAGCCTGAGCATATGGATCTGCTATACTTGAACATTGGGCTCTGACTCCAATTCTGGTGTACACCAGCATTCATTTTCCAGAAAATGTTCTCATAATTAACAAATAGGAAAAGTACTTTGATTAACCCTCACTTTTTTTCCAGGTATGTGTCTCGAACTCAAGCCTGGGCACTGTCCCTAAGCCTTTCAGCTCAAGGTGAACACTCTACCACTTGAGTCACAGCTCCACGTGGGGTCTTTTGGTGGTTCATTGGAGGTAAGAGTCTAACAGGCTTTCCTTGCCTAGGCTGTCTTTGAACTGTGGCCTTGAGGTCTCAGCCTCCTGATTAGCTAGGGTTGTAGGTGTGAGCCACCGGCATCTGGCCTATTGTTTTTGCCAGTTCTGGGGCTTGAACGTAGGTACCGTGTACTGTCTCTGAGCTTCTTTTTCCCAAGGCTAGCACTCTACCACTTGAGCCATTCCACAGCTTCTGGCTTTTTCTGAGTATGTGGCACTGAGGATTTAAACCCTGGCATTCATGCATGCTGAGAAAGCTCTCTACCTATAAGCCACATTCCCAGCTTCACTCTTACTATTTTATCCCTCAACTTGCCTATGCTCAAGAAAAAGTCTCTGAGTATAAATCATCTAAAGAAATCCCTGTAGGAAGCTGTCAAAAGATGAATAAGACAAAGCTCATACTTGGGATAGACTCTAAACATGTGATGACTGTGACAAATGCCTCCATTTAATTATGTATCATGTTTCAACACTTAATAAAGTATTAATGAAAAATGACTCAATGTCCTACATTATTGTGTATAATTTTATAATAGATGTACAAAATGTAATAAATATTATGTATGTAATAATACTAAATACATTAAACAATGAATAAATGAATAAAATAAAAATAAAATAAATAAAAAACAATGATAATAATCATAATATGTAATAAACATACATATGTAAGTATATATCATAAATATTTTTCCATTGCAGGGCCTTACTGCAGGCCTTGGGAACTCTAGCCTGAATTTGTTTTCCTCAAGGACAGTAAACTTTGCCTTTACCCATGGTGCAAAAGAGCTACCTGGAATGTGAGATCAAATCCCAGCAATGGCAGAAATACTGGCCCCATTTCCAAGACTGACAATTTTTTTGATGAAAGCAGTTATGTTTATTCAGTTCCATACTGAACATTTAAAAAAAAGCAGTGTAGAATTTTATACAGCTATTCAGACATATTTCCCTTACCCCTAAAGTGCTTCTTCGAGCACTACATTGTTTATTTTCTGTATGATGTTTATTGTAAAAATGATGTACAGTGGGTTACAGTTATATGAGCAAAGTAATGAGTACATTTCCTATTGAGCGTTGTTGTCTCTTCCTTTGTTTTCTCCCTACTACCCTTCCCTCCCATCTCCACAACTACCTCCCCCTGCCAAGATCAGTGACTTAATTTTTTAAATTTTGGCTTGGCACGGGGTTTGAACTAAAGTAGTTTGAACTAAAGTAGGCAACTCTGCACCTTCCCTCACATTGGTATGGATTTACCAAGACCGTGAGTTCAAATCCCAGGATAGGAAATAAAACTAGCAGAAATTCCAAATCAGGGAGCTTTATTTTTTTAATTTAGTTAAATAAATAAATTATTTATTTATTTATTTATTTGTTTGTTTGTTTGTTCTTTTTTTGCCAACCACGGGTCTTGAACTAAGATCATGGCAACACTTCGTAAGCTTTGATATCCCTAGGCTGGGCTGCAGCCTCTGGACCCATAGACAATCCTGGGATTCCAAGCCAAGAGGGCTTGCAGGAAGAAAAAAAAAGTGGAACAGCACCAAAAGTAGTGAGCTGCAGAGGGTTGGGGGGGGTTATAATTTTTTTCTTTGCGGGTGACCCTACTGGTTCTGAATGACACAGCTGCAAAGTGGACCTGACCTGCCATTGCTGAAAGCTGGCAGGCTATCAGGGAAGCCATAGGCCCACCTGTCAACATAGGCCCCAGGTTCAAATCCCTGTCCTGACACCTACCAGTGGCGGAGATCCCAACAGACTCGTTCCTATGCATAGGATACTGATAGAAAGAGTAGTTCGTGCATTGGTTTAGTCTAAAATTGGATGCAAGAATCCTAGGATGCTGATTGATCTTAATTACTAGTTATTAAGCATGAAAAGAATAATATTCCTTCAATGGAAGTATAGTAAATACCTAAGAGTTGGTAGGAAAGTAGTAGATGTTATTCAATAATACATAGTCGGCTCTGGCACTTTTTACCAATATATATTTATTTGTATATCACCGTCTGCCTATCCATGTATCACTGTTTTGCCCAAACCTGGGGCTCAATCTCAGCATCTGGGAACCACATGACAGCTTCATTGGCTAGAGGCTGCCAGGCTCACACTAACCCACTCATGAATTGGGCCTGCTAGGCCCTGAATTCATATCCTAGCACTGTGAAAATTTAATCTTGAATTAAGAAGCCGAGTGTGACACATGTTTTCTTTTTCTGGGAGAGCCCTGTGTTTCAGGCATGATGGATAACACATCTAAAAATCTAGATGCTATGTGATAGGATATAAACAATATAATAAATGGTATAGGTGTCATCAGAGTCAATAAAATAAATGGTAAATAAATGAATAAAACAAGAAATAAAATGAATAATCACACAAAACAAGGTATGGGTTCATTTTCCTAACATCACATTATCTGAACTTTTCTGCTTGACTCATACATATACTAGATATTGCAAATAAGGGAAACCATGGGACCTATGTTTCTTTGGGCTTGGCTTATTTCTTTGTTGCATTGTATCACCCCCCCCCCCCCACACACACACACAGTATAACCCCTGCTTTCACTATATTTGATGTCGGTATAATTTGTGGAGGAGATGGGCAAAAACAAGTCATTTAAGGATACAGGTGGACCCGTTGCAACAATGAGAAGTACAAGTTGTCATGTCGAAAACGAACTTTATAACTTTGTTTCGGGGGGGCGGGGGAGGGGGGAGAATTGGGTGGAGGGATGGGGGAGGCTAGGGAGGGATGTGAAGGGTAAACAATGGAGGAGGCTGCAATGTTTCATAAGAAATGTACTCATTATCTTGCCCATGTAATTGTAACCCCTCTGTACAGTATGTTCACAAAAAAATAAAAAAAATAAAAATAAAAACACGGTATAGACTGAACATCTATATAGAAGTATAAACCCTACCACACCAAACACGATATGGACTGAACATCTGTATGGAAGTATAAGTGCTATCTTTAAAATGTATATAAGGAGTATGTTTTCCAGGCCTGAGGCTTGAATTCAGCCACCATACTAAGACGGTATGGAGGGAGATCCCAAGATATTAGTTTATGGACCTAGGAAGAGTCATGGAATGCCACTGATGTCATCTTTGAATCAGTAGTTCATGCGTGATGAAAGTAGGAAATGATAGGCAAGAATCATGGGGTATTGCTTATCTGCAATGAAGATTTGATGAAGCATGACAATAATCATCAGTTTTGAAATGGAGGCATCAGGAAAGATCCAAGAATCGGTAGTCACACAGTAGATTTGATTCCATCACAGGTGGCCATCTCTCCTACTCTATACAAATATGTACTTATTTGCATACTACCTTCAGCTTATGAATGGATGACTGTTATGTACCCTCCCGCTACCCCCCACCTGGAGGCTCAATCTCAGGTCCTGAGAATGGCCTAGCTCCTTAGTGTGGCTCACAGGCTGGTATGCTCACGTGGACCCATTCACCTCTTGGGCCTGCTAGGCCCTGAGTTCAGACCCCAGCACTGCCAAAAGAATCATCCTGATGTCAGAAGCCAATCGTTGCACCTGTTTTCCTTTCCTGTGCAAGTTCTGGGTCTCAGCTAGGATGGAGAACGAATGGATCACCCTGTGGCCATGGGAATTGGTTGTCATCCATGTCAGCGCAGTTATACCTGTCATCATATACTCAAGAAAATACACACTACATCCATGAATAGCATACAAAATAGAATAACTACACTAAATGATCGATGCAGTCCACACACAGATATGAATATACATCCCATGTTTCAATAATGCATTGATGTCTATTGTGTCCTCCCTGGGGCTCGATTTCAGTTCCTGGGAATGCCCCAGCTCCTTCATGGCTCACAGGCTGGAGTACACACGTGGACCCATTGGCCAGTTGGGCCTCCTAGGCCCCAAGTTCAAATCCCAGCACTGCCAAAAATTCACTCTGATGTGAGAAGCCAGTCTTTGCACCTTTTTTTTTTTTCTGTGCTGTGCATGTTCTGGGTCTCAGCTAGGATGGAGAATGCATAAGCAACTCTCTACTTATGTGAATAGGTTGTCATCCAGGTCAACATAGTTATATTTGTCATTCTATACTCAAGAAAATACACACCACATCAATGAATAAGGCAAAATAATGAGAATGACTACTCAGAATGCAAGTACTGAGTGGGTACTGCCCACCTATGCATGGAAATAGAGGTCCTCTGTTTAAATTGGGAATTTATAACTATATTGGCCCTCACCATGGGGGGCTCGATCTCAGGTCCTGGGAACGGCCAAGCTCCTTAGTGGCTCACAGGCTTGTGTGCTCACCATGTCCCATTCACCAATTGGGCCTGCTAAGCCTTGAGTTCAAATCCCAGCACTGCCAAAAGCTTCACTCTGATGTGAGAAGCCAATTGATCCATTGGTTTTCCTGTCCTGTGAAAGTCCTGGGTCTCAGCGCAGATGGAGAATACTATATAGGCAACTTTATAGCCATGGGAATAGGTTGACATCTATATCAGCACAGTTATATCTGTCATTATACTCAATAAAACATACAATACATCCATGAAAAAGACACAAAATAAAAAGAATAACTACACTGAATACAAGTTGCATAACACATCTGTAGGTAAAGATAAATCCTATGTTTTAAAAAGATGGGCTTGTTATTTTGTCCAGTGCTGGGGCTTCAAATCAGGCCCGGGACCTGGCCTGACATTCTAATCTTCAAGGATGGTGAACTTCCCCTTCCACCACAGTTCAACAGAGCTACCCAGACCTGAATTCACATCCCAGCACTGACAAAAGTTTCATCCTGCTGTCAGAAGCCAGTCGTTGCAAATGTTTTCCTCTCCTGTGAAAGTCCTGGGTCTCAACTAGGATGGAGAATGAATGCATAGGCAAACCTATAACCATGGGAACAGGCTGTCATCCATGTCAGCACAGGTATACCTGTCACCAATAAAATACACTATACCTCCATGAATTAGGAACAAAATAAGGAGAAGAAGTGCACTGAATGCAAGATGCTGCCCACACATGTATGTAAATATAGATCCTATGTTTAGATTATGAATTTATGACTATCTGGCCCTCCCTGGCACTTGATGTCAGGTCCTAGGAATGGCCTATCTCCTGCATTGCTCACAGACCTGTGTCCTCACCTTGACCCTTTCCTCAATTGGGCCTGCTAGGCTCTGAGATCAAATCCCAACACAGCGAAAATATGAATCCTGATGTGAGAAGACAATCGATTCACCTATTTTCCTGTCTTGCAAATGTCCTGGGTCTCAACAAGGATGGAGAACGCATAAGAAACCCTATAGACATGGTAATAGGTTGTCATCCATGTAAACACTGTTATATCTGTTACCATACTCAGTAAAATACACAATACCTCCATGGATAAGACACAAAATAAGTATACCGAACAGAGATGCTGTCCACACATATATGTAAATATAGATCCTATGTTTACACAATGAATTTATAAATATTGTGGCCCTCCCTGGGGATCTATGTCATATCCTGGGAATGGCCTTCCTCCTTAGTTGCTCACAGAATGGTGTGTTCACATTGACCTATTTGCCAATTAGCCCTGCTAGGCCCTGAGTTCAGATTCCAGCACTACCAACAATTGGATCATGGAGTAAGAAGCTGAGTGTGAAACTTGTTTTCCTTTTCTCTGAGAGTCCTGGGTGTCAGGCATGATGGAGAGCACGTCTAAAAATCTAGATGCTATGTGATAGGATGTCATTAATGTAATAAATGGAATGGGTGTCATCATAGACAGTAAAATCAATGGTAAATAAATGAATACAACAATAAATACAAGGAACAACCACACCAAACTTGTATGAACTGAACATCTATAGGTAAGTACAAAGCCTATCTTTATATAAATAACATGTTTTCAAAGGCTGGGGCTTGAATTCAGGCCGAGTGAACAGGCCTGAAGTTCTTATCTTCAAGTACGGTGAGCTTCCCCTTCATCCACTGCAGATTTACCCAGACTCTGAGTTCAAATCCAAAACGTGGCAGAATAAATGATGGGAATTGCAAGCCAGGGAGCTAAATTTATTTTATTTTATTTTTTCCCAGAGCGGGGCTTGAACTCGGGTCTTGGCAACTCTGCTTCAGCTTCGATCACCTTAGGCTGAGGTGCAGCCACTGGACCCACAGATGATTCTGGGATCCTAGATCCCTAGGCCTTGAAGGGGAAAAAAATCATAGGAAAAATGTGGCAAGATGGCCTTTTTAAGTTTTCTTCCTTTGTGAGGTGACCCTACTGGGTCTAAATGACACTGTTGCAAAGGGTATTTTACCTTGCATTGCTGAAGGCTGGTGGACTATCGGGGAAGCCATAGGACCACGTGGCAACATAGGCCCTGATTTCAAATCCCCGACCTGACACCTACCAATGGCAGGAGATACTAAGAGACTCATTCCCATCCATAGGAATGTTATCAATGTCACGGTTGAATGAGTTGATAGTGAATGATTCTCCTATAAAATTAGACAAGATGATTTCAGGAAGCTGATTGATTTTATTTAATATTTATGAAGCATTAAAAGAATACTGTTACTTACAGGAACTCAATAATTTCAGGACACTGATTTCATTAATAGTTTATTAAGGATGAAAACAATAACATAAATTACATGGAGGCATAATAATTACCCCAGAATTTGTAGGAATGTAGTCTATATAACTGAATAATGGATAGACATCTGTGGCACTCGAGAAACATATATATTTATTAGTGTACTATCATCTGTATGTCAATCTGTTCATATTTTGTCAACTTCTGGGGCTCGATGTCAGGAACTGCCTGTCAGCTCAATTTGCTCCAGGATGGCGTGTTGACACTTACCCATTCATGAATTTGGCCTTGTAGGCCATGAGTTCAGATGCCAGCACTCCCAAACAATTAATCGTGGAATAAGAAGCTGATGGTGACACATTTTTTTTCCCTTTTCTTTGAAAGTCCTGGGTGTCAGGTATAAAGTGGAATACATATGCAGACCTATAATCCTATGTAATCAATGTAATCAATGTTCTATGAGTCATAATAGTTAATAAAATAAACGGTCAATACAAGAAAAAACAAGAAAGAATAACTATACTGAGTGCAATATGGAGTGAACATATGCATATGAATATAACTCATATATTTAAAATGTACATGAATAAGATGTTTTTTAGTGCTGGGTATCCAATTCAGGCCTAAGGAACAGACTTGAATTTCCTGACTTCAAGGAGGCAGGCTTCCCCTTCCCACACAGTGCAACAGAGTTACCCAGACAATGAGTACAAATCCCAATCCTGGCAGAAAAAAATTGCACCTTTATACTATGTGAGGTCCAATTATTAGGTATTTCATTCTGCCTCCATTTAATGAATATGATTGTTTAAATGCTTAATGAAGTATTAACTAAAATCGATCAGTGTCCTAGGATATAATTGTGTATAATTTGATCCTAGAATCATTCAAGAACTACTCATTCAATCTTGACATTGATCACATTCCATTGGTAATCTTATGGATAAGAATGAGTTTCTTAGGTTCTTCTGCCATTTGGAGGTGGCAGGACCAGGATTCCAACTGTGGGCTCCAGCTCCCACCACTTCAACCCGAGGATAGGGAACTCACAGGTCTGTGCCAGATCATCAGCAAGACCAATGATTAGGCAGGCACCAGTGGCTCTCAGCAGTCCTCCTTGATACTTACAAGGCTGTGATAGGAGGATCATGGTCAAAGTCACCCTAGGCAGGAAAGTCCTTGAGATCCCTGTCCAACTTCAATGCCAACAAAATCAGAAGTAGAGCTGTGTGGGCTCCAGTGGTAGAGGGCTAGTCTTGAGCAAAAGTAGCTTACAGAGTGTGCCCAGATCCTGAGTTTAAGGTCCAGGATTGGCAACAAACAAACATACACAACAATCTAAAGCTGGTCACCCTCTTGTCCCCAACTGAATTGGACAGAGTTCCCTGGGAAAGGGGCTGGGGGAGCCACTGTCTTCACTCTGCCCATTCTGCTTGCATCACAGGATTCCAGCTACACCATTCTTTCATGGTTCTTTCTGACCAATGGGATATAAGAATGGTGGTCACACCCGCATTCCAAGGATGGAACCTGATAGCACTGGGATTCCTCTGTTGGTTGACACCACTACCAACAGTTGAGGAAGGTAGAGGTGGCTGAGTGGTGATCAAGAGACTCAAGCCGTAGGAGGAAAGGCCTGGCTCAGCCCTGCCATGCACCTGCCCACGCCCCGGTCCCCTTCAGCATTCCACGCGGCATTGCATTCCAAACCTAGCACTGCTTGCTTGGACCCATGGCACCTCTTGGAGTCCTCAGGTGATGGCACGCCATAGGCAGGCTTGTGGCCCCAACCTGGTCCAGGACCCTTGTCTCTGCTCCAGGCCTAAGTATTTGCCATGCTACTGCCTTCGCTGCTGGAACCCAGTGGGAGCTGCCTCCAACAGCTTCTCCAAGCAGAACATGTGAGTGGCCTCCTCCAGAGCCCATACCCTGTGACCCCACACCACGCGACCCCCCCCACCTGACTGGATCTCCGGCTCCCCCATGCCCTGCAGTCTGGCCAGGTCTCTGCCACAAATGTGCCCCAGGGGTAGGGGTGGGAGTGGGTGTTGACCAGGGGATCCCACCCCCATCCTTAGCTGCCAGTGTCCCAGGAAACAGGGAGATGCAGGGATGGGTGAGGAGGGGGCACCACAGAGCCCCTGGCCTGGAGCAGTGGGAGCCACATAGCCACACATCTGCACCCTTTCTCTTCCTGGTGGGAACCTGTTGGCTTTAGTCAGAGGTGGGGAGCAGCACCTCCACACCTGCCTTCTTGGGTCTTTTCCTTTTTTCTGGGGCTGGGGGTGTTGGATTCAGAAAATATGTCTCTCATGCTGTGTGAGCCCTTGTCCTCTGTGCTCCGTCACCCTTTCACCTGAAGAGAGGTCCCAGAAGAGCCCAGTAGGGAAGTGAGAGTGCTGGGGGTCAGAGCAGAATGTGAATATCTGGGAGAAGCACCCCCTCCAAACACACATACACATACACCTAGCCTGTCCCCTCCCCCCAACTGTCAACAGTTCTCACAGCGTGATCACATTTCCCAGCTCTGCCAGCTTCTGCTGGTGCTCTCAGTCCATCTGGTCTCCTTGTCCTTCCCAAGAATCTGCCATGAGGCCCAGAAGCATGTAGGCTGGAAGTAGGGAGTAAGTCCATGTATGTAGCCTTTAGGACCCCATCCTTTTCCCCAACACTGCCCCCACCTCGGGTCAGACACCCTTCTGGGGTCACCATGACCCCCTGCTTGTTTCCTCTCCTGGCTCTGAGGAGCCACTTGTCTCGGGACTCCTTCACCCAGTGTCTTGGCCTAGGGTTTTGGTGAATGGGGAGTCAAGGGTCTGGCCTTGGAGAAAGGGATAGGCAGGGTGGTGCTGCATCATTAGAGTGGTGCTCCACTTGGGTGGGAGCCCCTGATTCCTCTAAGGGAACCCCTGTGCTCCAGCTTGTACATTGTCCCAGATGAGGAACCAACAAACCCTGGAGAGGCACTGCTCTGAGACTCTGTGTGTGTGTGTGTGTGTGTGTGTGTGTGTGTGTCTGTGTCTGTGTGTGTGCATGAGAGAGAGAGGGAGAGAGAGAGATATCATCTTCCTCCTTGTATAACCTGACTGTGCTCAGGTGAGTGATCATTTGGAAAATTGCAGGTGCTGCATGGACGAGTCTTCTGTCACTGGTCTGGATTTGTGTGTGTGTGTGTGTGTGTGTGTGTGTGTGTGTGTGTGTGTGTGTGTGTGTGTGTGTGTGTAGAAGTGGGTTGTAATAAGGAGGCTGGG
Source organism: Dipodomys spectabilis (assembly GCF_019054845.1). Taxonomy (NCBI): domain Eukaryota; kingdom Metazoa; phylum Chordata; class Mammalia; order Rodentia; family Heteromyidae; genus Dipodomys; species Dipodomys spectabilis. The sequence continues at coordinate 2,479,758 of NW_024870989.1, read as the reverse complement.
TCCTTTGATAACTTGTGCCTGATACATTTGGGGGATGCATGGGATCTGTGGCTGAGGTCTGGGGGCCTGGAAGTGTGAGACACGAAGCGGACTCAGCAACATTAAATTATAAGACCAAGGGACCTCTGTGCCTTCGAGCTGTCTACTCCTTTGGGCCTGGTTAGTGGCAGCTGGAGCTTGGGAGGACCTGGGTATGGGGCCCACAGGGGTTGGCTTCCCAGGGTGACAGAGACCATGGCCAGCACTTAGTAAGGAGGTGAGCCCTACTGGTATGGAGTGCACCAGTATATGTCAGACTCCGGGTTTTCTCATCTTGACTTCTGATCGGTGAGGACAAACCTATTTTAAATCTTTTGCTGTGATCTTCATATCTCAGCCTCCTGAGTAGCTAGGATTATACGCATGAGCCTCTGGCACCGGGACTCTCGTTCTTTTTGGTGTATTAGGGTTTGAACTCAATGCCTTAGGCTTGCCAGTCAGGTCTTCTACCACGGTAGCCAAGCCTTTCTGTCTTGGGCATTTCCAAGACAGAGACTCACTCAATATGTGCTCAGGCTGGGCTGGATCATGGTCCTCCTATCTGTGACAGGCGTGCGCCACGAGGCCTGGTCCTCCTTAGTTGGTATGCTAGACATATAGCACCATGCTCAGTCATCGGTTTAGATGATTGTCCCAAACTTAGTTTACAGCAGCCATAAAGTTCTGGGTTGGGCCTCCACCATTGTACCTCAGTCTCCTCCTGGGACAGTTGTGAGGAAACAAGGGCTCAATACAGGGGGATCTCAGGAGCAGGGCCTGGCACAGAGGGACCGGCTGTCAGATATGGTTCTTGGCAATTCTGGGAGCATACGACAGGAAGATAACTGGGAAAGGGCTCAGATGGGGCCTGTTATTAGTCGTGTGACATGTACGAGATTATGAAACAAAACATGATTCTCTTTCATCCTTATCCTATTCCCATGAGGAAGGAGATCCTTCACTGTGTTCAGTTTTGTAGCTGGGGAAAATGAGGCACGGCGAAGACAGGTGACCAACTCATGACCTCCAGTTGACAGAAAGCTCAGACTGACTTCTCTGCCATGGTCCCTAGGAGAATGAGTGGTATGCAGTACACTTCTTGTGGTGGGAAGTCCACTTCTTGTCAGTCGTGGGGCTTGAACTCTGGGCCTGGGTGCTGTCTTCGAGCTCCTCAGCTCAAGACTAGCACTCTACCACTTGAGCCACAGTGCCACTTCCAGTTTTCTGGTGGTTCTTTGGAGATAAGAGTCTCATGGATGTTCCCGCCTGGGCTGGCTATGAACCATGTTCATCATATCTCAGCCTCTTAGTTAGGATTATAGTCCTGAGCCACCAGCACCCAGCTTAATTGTAATTATGGCTTTCTCTCTCTCTCTCTCTTTCTCTCACAGGAGCTGGTTGAATGGGTGCTGAAGAGGTGGTCCAGTGTCCCCATGTGGCTGGAACCCAAGGTGGCCCTCTCATTCTGGAGGTGGGCTGTGGGTCAGGAACTGTCTCACTCAGCCTGTTGAACCAGCCCCATGAGGTAAGCCCCTCTGTGCCCTAGCTAGACCGTCCAGCCTTATTGTCCATCCAGCCTTATTGGACTTAGTATTGTTTTCTATGTCCTTTTCTAGCAACTGGCCAAAATTATGATACATAATTATGGAATGAAAATATAATACCATCTTAAGAAAGTCATTTAGAGCTCTGGGAATGTGGCTTCATGGTACGGTGATTGCCTGCCATGCATGAAAACCTGAGTTCAATTCTTCAGTACCACATAAACAGAAAAAGAAACACTGGAAGTGGTGCTGTGCCTCAAGTGGTAGAGTGCTAGCCATGAGAGAAAGAAAAAGCCCAGGAATAATTCCCTAGCCCTGAGTTTAAGCCCCAGGACTATAGTACTGGCAAAAAAAAAAAACCCAAAAACATTAAAAAATTTAGTTAGTAAATGCAAAATAAATAATCCATACTTGGAATATATATTGCTCCTTCCATTCTAATACCTGACAATATTCCTTAATTCATGTACTTTACCTATATTAGGATACTGTGTTGAAAAAAAAGTTTTGTTCATTAGGTCACAGCAATTAATGCTAGGAATGTGCTTAGATGTCAGGTGAAGATTAATTCTGGAAATTCAAAGATTCCAGGCTTTTGAGTGGTCACTGCTAATCACAATGAGAAGGATAGTCTAAGTGAGATTTGGAAATCTTTTTGGTCAGTCATGGCACCAAAAAGGCAGAGGCAAATTATCAGTTGGGACAAGAGAAGGAATAACTCTAGATGGAAGGAATAAATGATAGTAACTACTGCATACCAGAAACCATTCTAGGGAACCATTTTTGGTTATTGAAGAACTAGTTATCAACCAGGCTTATTTTTCATTGCCTTTAGCATTCTAAATCTCTTAGGCTAGTTCTTAATCTCTGTGTGAAAAATGTATCTCCTCCTATGCTGTTTTTCCATGCCTGATCTCTTTTGCTTTCTAAAAATCACAGTCTTCCCTGATACTAAATACACCTACACAGATGGCAAGAGGTTGCTAATGTAAGGGTCCCATAGCTCATGAGTCATTAATGTAACAAAATGGAATAGGAGGACTTATTTATTGCTACCTCAATTTTTCTGAAAGCTGCCATGTCATCATTTGATTCAAATTTCCATTCTTTGTCTACATAGTGTCATTAAGTGCACTAAATGGAAATATGAGCTGGGTGCTGGTGGCTTAAGCCTATAATCCTAGCTAATCAGGAGGTTGAGACCACAGGATTGTGGTTCAAAGCCAGCCTGCTCTGCAATGTCCATGAGACTCTTATCTTCAATTAACAACCAGAACCCCAGAAGTGGTGACACAGCTAAAGTGGTAGAGCACTGAGCTTGAGCTGAATAGCTGAGGGACAGCACCCAGGATCAGAGTTCAAGCCCCACGACCAACAAAAAGTGCAAATATGACTTTAAGTTTCCCCAAAAGGAAGGACAAGGTCAATAGTAATCTTCCAAAGCAGAAAAAAATAATAAAAAAATAATGCAGTGCACTTACTTTTGCTGAGTTATTTAAGTTATGGATTCTTGGCTGGACATATTCTCTTATTTTAAAAATTGTCAAATATTAGCTTTATAATAAACTTCATTTAGTATTTCTTGGTTGGAAACAGAAGACTTGATACAGTTGATGACACTTGGCTTTTTTTTTTTTTTTTGCCAGTCATGGTGCCTGAACTCTGGGCCTGGGCACTGTCCCTAAGCTCTTCAGCTCAAGGCTAGTGCTCTACCACTTGAGACACAGCACCACATCCAGCTTTTTCTGCTCTTGTGGTGCTGAGGAATCGAACCCAGGGCCTCATGCATTCAAGGCAAGCACTCTACTCCTGAGGGACCTTCTCAGCCCATCACTTGGCTTTCTTACTATCTCAGTTCAAAGTAAACCCAGGCAGGAGAGTCTGTCAACCTCTCATCTCTAATTAACCACCAAAAAGTCCAGAAGTGGGGGTTTGGCTCAAGCAGTAAAGTACTAGCTTTGGGGGCACGTGGACAGGAAAGACATCTATTCAGGGACATGGTCCAGCCTCTGGGATCAAGCCCCAGAACCAGCACAAACTGAACTAACAACCAAACCAAAAACAAACAAACAAACAAACAAACAAACAGGTATTTCTTTGGGACCCTCCTTAAAGGAGAACTGGTCTGAGAAGAGACTGCTTTTGCTGATTATACTCACTGGATCCTGCTTTTGTGGAATCCTTATTGCTATGGAGAACTCAGGACCAGACTAAAGGAATGGATAACTAAATCCTGCAACAAGAGAATCATCTCAGGAGTGAAATATCCATCCATAGAGCACTTTAAAATCTCCATGTCTTTTTTTCTTTGCAGTAGAACACTTTTAAAACAATGTTATTTCATGTTGTTCTACGCTGGCCCTCAAATGGCACATTTACTTTTGTAATACTCTCGACCAGAAGTTTACAAACAAGCTTTATATGAGTAAAATACACACTTGAAAAGTCAGGGATAGAGTTTTCCTCAATCCTTGGATCCTTTTCTTGTACAGTAAAAAGGAAAGCACAAATTAATTTGAACTTTGTCATACCTCTACGTTCAATTCCTCTCCTGGGATCAGGTTCCACCTTCAGTAATAGTTACAATTCCCGTAACAATTTATGGTGCTGCTTAGGTATAAGGAATGATTGCTGGCTTCATTGAAATAGCACAAGGACACCTTTGGACATCATGTAGCAATTTTTCAGAGACAACTTGGTAAAGAGAAAATATGAAATTTAAATTGCTTATAAATACATTATCCATGACTACATTGAGTTCAAACATCATAAGTGCTCTGTGAATTTTAAGGTGAATTTTAAATGGGAAGAAGGTTCTCAGATCATTTTTTTGTGAGTGTATGTGCTGTGCATTATTTTCCAAATGTACAAGAGTTAACAGTAAGAGAAACAATAGCAATAATAGGAGAAAGAGAAGTTCTGTGTTTAAGGGTTCAATACAATATAGAAGACTCTACAAATAAGACAACATTGAAACAATGAAGCCAAGTTCAGTATGTAGATTTACAGAAGTGATATAGGGAAAGCATTTCTCCTAAGTGGAACATGAAGTATGAGGCCACTCCCTTTCTAAATCACACTTCCATCGTGCAAATTTGTAAAAAGTAGAATAGAAGAATGATTCTGGTTCCATGCAAGTCAGATATAAGGGAATGGACTTAACTGGAGAAAAGTCCATCTTGAAAGAGCAGGGATTATACTAGCAATGAACATGGAGGCAAAGATCATATTTCTTCTTATTTCCTATATATATATTTATATGTAAATATAATATATATATAAATATATATATTTATATAAGATTTCCTATATATATATAGGAATATATATATATATATGCATATATATATATATATTTATTTTTTATTTATTTATTTATTTTTTTTACTGTTGGTCGTGGCACTTGAACCCTGGGTGCTGTCCCTCTGCTATTCAGCTCAAGGCTAGTGCTCTACCCCTTGAGCCATAGTGCCACTTCCAGTTTTCTTGTAGTTAATTAGAGAAAAGAGTCTCCGGGACTTTCCTACCTGGGCTGGCTTTGAACTTCAATCCTCAGATCTCACCACCACCCAGCTTAAGATCACATTTCTAACAGTGTACATTCAGCATATGTAATGTGTATGTTCATCTATCTTTATATGAATTTTGAGTTAAAAATCTGGGCTACAGGTTAGACTTCACACTCACAAAAATGTTTGTAGTTTAAAAAGTTGATACTCCTGGAAAAATAAAACTTAAAAATGTAAAGGAGTCTGGGAAGTTCAGTTGGCATCCAGCCTGGGCAGAACAGTCTTTGAGACACTATCTATAATTAACCAGCCAAAGCTGGATTGGAAGAGCAGTTCAAGTGATGGAATACCACTCATGAGCAAATTGTTGAATAAGAGCTTGAGGCTTTTGCATACACACATACAAGCATACGCATACACACAGAGGTACTTATATATGCACACTTGAATACACAAATGAAACAACTCTCAGAATATGTAGAAAAGTTCGAAAGCAATAGAAAATATGTCCTGAGTAAAACTAGAATCAAGTGATAAATTTTAATATTAAAAAGTCCTCAAGTGAACTTTCTTCAAAAAAGTTTGAGACTATTAGATAGGTAGGGACCAGAGATAATAAGAAAGTCAAGTAATCATTATTAAAGGGATCGGATCCATGAAGGAATGAATCAGAGACCCCTGCATGTGCATCTGAAAATGTTCATATCCTGTGTCAAATGTTAGAACATCTTTCAAAATTGTACATAAACAGTCTGAGCAGTCAATGGATAAGATCATCAGAGAAGTTCAGAATTGCTAATGTGTTTCTAGATTAAATAAACCAACAAACTATGGCAGGGCAATGTGATACAAGCCTGGAATTCTAACACTCAGACTAAGACAGGAGATTAGAGAGTGGAATTACATAGTGATACCTTCCCTGGACCAGGTAGTATAATTTTGTCTCAATAAAACAAACCAAATTACAAGAAAGGAATACAAAGTTCGAAGTTTGGGCTAATTTTGTCATTATGTTTTGAGAAGTCAAGTTTCCTATTGAAATGCAACTGATATATAATCCTCAGTTGTGTTTTAAATGCTCTCTTAATTACAGAACCTTCTTAGATGCAAAATAGCTCATCATTCCCATCCAAAATTTGAAAAAGTAAGTAAGTTTCATTCTTTTGGATGCCAAAGAAATGATGAAGGTTTACAAAACTTAAGCCTGGAGAAATAGCACAGTTTGTCTAATGTAGGACTTTGTGGACCTTGCAAAATTAGAATTTAGATTCAAAATAAATAGTTTGGTTTTTTTTGTAATTCCATATTCTATAGGATACTACAAAATTCTTTTTAAGTAGAGGTTTTAACTGACAAATTCACAAATGATTCTGGCATTCTATTTGCCTAGAAATTCTTTCAAGAGAGTTATAATTAGAACTTAGTTAATAGATAATTCCAACAGTTCATGTATAAAATGATAATGTGAATAATCTAGACAGAGTTGCCAACAAATGGATGATATTAATTTATAAATTTAGAAAAAGCATTTTTTGAGGGTTTGGTATAACATGGTATGAAGAGAATAATTGTGTGACATCTTCTTTCTTCTACCTATATGTTACACAGGAAGCAATTTCCTTAATTATGTGCCTCTGTATACAATGAGACAAATGCTAGGTTTGGGTTCATTTTTATTTTATTTTTGTGGGGGGGTCTGGTCGTGAGGCCTGAACTCTGGTCCTGGGTACTGTCCCTCAGCTCTCCAGCTCAAGGGTAGTGCTCTACCACTTGAGCCACAGCGCCACTTCCGGCTATTTTTCTTTTTGCTAATGTGGTGCTGAGGAATTGAACCCAGGCCCTCATGCATGCAAGGCAAGCTCTCTACCACTGAGCCACCTTCTCAGCCCAATTTTTGTTTTTGCTTTATTGGTTTGACCTAGGGGTTGAACTCTGGGCCTGGACACTGTCTCTGAGCTCAAGGCTCCTGCTCTACCATTTCAACCTCAGTGCCACTTGTGTCTGGCTTTTTCTGAGAAGTTTATTGGAGATAAGGTTCTAAGGGACCTTCCTGCCTGGATGGGTTTTGAACCATAATCTTCTGATCTTAGTATCCTGAATATCTATGATAGTTAAAAAAGTATAAATATAAATAATATTTGCAAGTGTTCTGATCTCAAGAATACCACTGGGGGAAAAGTGATGCAACTGAGTTTATTGTGGTGTTCTTTGCAGAATTAGGAGGGCATCACAATACCAGAGGTGTAGTATTTTTTCACAGTAGAGATATGCTATTCATGATGTGAATTAAGGGAATTTTAAGGTGCACCTTTCAAGTTGGAAACTCTTGGGCTAGGATGACTTTATGGCATAAAGCTTGGGATTGCTTACTCTTGAAGACTTATTACAGATGCTTCATAGTTTTATCCTGTAGCAGAATGTGGCTATTTTTCTGTTGACTTCTCAATCTGTAACACCCCATTGGAAACTGCATCTATTGCAGAATTATATAACATGAAAACAAGTACTATTTTGAATCTCTCAGATATGGAATGTTTAGAATTTGAAAATGAGTAGTTATTAGTCATAGGAATTTTGAAGAACACATATATTCTGTCCCAACAACTTATTTAATTTTAAAAGTTATGGGTTTCCATAGAATTAAACTGTTTTCGATTTTATGTGTGTGAAAGTGCTAAATTTATTTTTTCCAAAATATGTAAGTATATTGTGAAAATATTGTCTAGTTGGATAACACTCAAGTTGACGACCTTTTGATAAAGAAAGGGTAATTAAGTCAAATTAGATGCAAAATAGTATTGATTTTTAAAATTTTACTACATAAAAAATAATATTAACTATACCAATACAGTGAAATTTTATTTTATGCAGCTTATTTTTTAAATTTAATTTTATTGTCAAAATGATGTACAGTCGGGTTACAGTAATTGTTAGGTAGTGAATACATAACTTTTCAAACTTGTTACCCCCTCCTTCACTTTTCTCACAGTTTTCCTTCACCTCAGTACCCCTCACAAGTTGTAATGTATATTCCCAACATATTGTCTTGTGAGTATTGCTAATGCATTGTTTTGCCCTTTGTCATTTGTGTCACCATTGTGATGTTCCTTTTCCCTTCCCTAATTAAGGTAAATGTATACAAAATACACAAGGTACCAAAATCAAATACAGCAAGGGATAAACCAACGGGGGAAAACCAAAGAAAATGGAAATCACATAATACATAAAAAACAACAACCACAAATAAAAATCTCTGATTCCATATCTTGGAGTTCATTTTGTTCAGTTTCAGCTGATGTGGTCATATATTTGCATAACGAAGCCACTGGAAAATAATAGTTGCATGGACACTACATCGTGAAAACAACATGTTAACAGTTTTTGATGGTAAAGGTGGAATTAGGATTGATGAATTCGCGATTCTGATAAAGGAATTTCAAAAGAGTTTTAAAATTATGACACGTATATTTTAATTGTTCAAACTTTTTAACAACGTAGCCTATTAAGAACATTTAAAATTGCCTGAGAAAATAGGCTTTCATGCAAAGAAATCCATGGAGACTTAGTGGAGAGGGAGCAATGTGAGTGAAGATGGCTCATTTTCACACTAAACAAACAAACCTCAGAAACCTTGCTGTAAATCCTGTAGCATCCCTTGAAAATTGTCCTTACCCAGGAAATATATTCACTGTGTGAAACAAGGTTATAGTGCAATTTAATTCAAATTTCTTTAAAAAAAGACATCAAAATTTGTGAATTGACCTTTAATTACCAAACAGTAATTCTCTGAAAAAGATAATTTGGGTCAAAATATTTAGGGAGAAAGTGTCCTCCACAATGAAAAAAGGTATTGGGTTTACACTTTTCTGCTTGTAATACTTTCCTCAATGTCTTTGCATGTGAAGCACTGAAACACAGAAAAAAAATCTGATTGGATTCTTCAAACCAGTGATTTCACATTTCTAAGTGGCTCACAAATATAATATCTTTATTAACATGAGATAGCTTATTACATAAGCCAAAAAGTTTTGGGTTCAGAAAAAAATTGAGCACATGGAAAAGGTCAGAAATCAGTGTTCTTAGAAGCCCTAGCTAAGCAAATTGGCTTCAGCAGTGGAGGGAGGCCAAAATTTTTGACATAGATTGTAATATTTTTGCTACCTAAAGTGATTTTACAGAGCTTATTTGGCTCACTACAATGCAGAACTGATTGAATGAAAACATGAAAATAAATCCCACATCCAAAGGAGGCAACTTCAAAGAGTTTTAAAGGAGAAACCATGAAGATGTAGCAGTGGGGGAGGCCTTATAGTCCTTCAGCTTCTCTAGACTTGAAGTCAAGAAGCTGTGATTAATTGGAAATCAGGCAAGAGCTAAGAGGAGGACATAGAAGGAGAACATAGAAGCATTGTCCTTTGTAACAGACACTGTTATCCAAGGTATGAGTGATTTAACTTTATTCTCTTCCATACATCTTGTTGAGCAAATGCAAGACTAAGGGAAAAATAATCTATTGAAATAATTTTGCAAAGAATAACTTCACTGTTCCTGATATGGTATCTAAGGAGAGTCTTAAGAGAAGATAAAAGTGGAGTATTCTGCGGTTTCCTCTAAGCATCTTGTTAGCAAAATATATCTTTGAGGTTAGAAGTGATTGAACCAAAAAGTGGTGGAGTACTTATGTTTGTTGGCACTTTAGACACAAGAAGACTTTCTTTTTTTTCTTTTTTTTTGGGGGGGGGGGTCTGGTCGTGGGACCTGAACTCTGGGCTTGGGCGCTGTCCCTCAGCTCTTCAGCTCAAGGCTAGTGCTCTACCACTTGAGCCACAGCGCCACTTTTGGCTTTTTTCTTTTTGCTTATGTGGTGCTGAGGAATCAAACTCAGGGCCTCAGGCATGCAAGGCAAGCGCTCCACCACTGAGCCACCTTCCCAGCCCGACACAAGAAGACTTTCAAGGTAAAAGAAAAAAGAAAAATGGATATCCAAATATTTGTGATCACAGTTTCTTGGACTGGTTTTTTTGGAGACAAAGTTTTACATTAGAGTTTGTCCTGATTAACATCAATGTTGGGTTTTTATGGCAACCAAATGCAGGTGTGAAGTTTAATGGTCTCCCTTGAACAAGTAAACAGCATGATAAAAAATGGCAAATAATATTTAGTGAATTACTTTCACCAATTACTTTTCCAGAAGAAAGAAGGAAATATATAACTCAAAATCAATTGACTTAAAAGTATGAAGAAAGAGTAGTGAAGAGAGATGAAAGAAAACTTAGAGGATTGTTTTCTCTCCAGCGGAGTAATGGGTTCTTGATATTTTTCTCTTCCATTCTATCTTCACAAGATATCAAGTGTGGCTCAGGACTGGAGTGTCCAGTTCAGTCAGAGAGAACTCACAGAAGGAAGATAACATTTGAAGCAGATATAGTTGATTTATAACCTGAAACAATCTATTTAAATCTGTTCAAATTTCTCCCCTACCTCAAATGCCCTCTTTGAATAGTTTTGTTTGCTTTTCCCAAGACTGCCCTTCATTAACTGCTTAAAATTTTGAGAGGTCATATTCATACTTTCTAGAGATTGCTGTTTGGTTGTAATTTTTGTGTGTTTTTTCACTGAATTTCAAAAGGTTGTGCAAGTGTGTTACAATTAAATATGTCCATCTAATTGTCCAATGCTCCTGGATCAGATTCACTCCTTCCATCATTGTCAACCAACTCCTTCTCCAAGATTTATTTCAGATTAACCACTTTCTTTATCACATGTGTACATTGATATTCTAGCTGAACTTGCCCCTTGTTCTATTTTTCATTCATTCTATGTATTTACTATTATTCCATTCTGGTTTCAACTTCCTGATAGTCATTCTGTTAAACTGTCTGTTAAAAGTTTGAAAGGTTTATATACATTCCATGGAGTTTCAATCCTGCATATACTTGAACTTATGTCAGCTTATATTTCCATAATTCATTCATCTGCAATAATAATTTGCAAGACTGGAGGCGTGAAGCACCTAGACATGATTTAATTCTCATCCATTTGGAAGATTAATCTTTAGTCAACAAGAAAGTTTAAAAATGGTTTAGAATGTATTCCAAACTACCAATTTTTATAAATGGCTTTGTACAATGGTGTGTGATCATTTAATTTTACATGGGATAATATTTTCTACTACATTTAAGTTTTGAAAAAAGAAAATTAAAATGTACTATTATAGAGGAATATGATAGAAAAAGAAGACAGATTTTATGTTTGTCATATCTCTGATGAGTACCCATATTCAAGACTTACTATGTTAGACAGATAGGGAAAACATAAAATAACATATTATAAGGCAACTATTTGTGACTTTTTAAAATGTACCTTATTAAATGATGAAATTTACTTTATTAGCTAACGTTTGGGTTTGAAATATGGGAGGCTGATATATTTAACAAATTTTGGAAGGCATCTAATGAACAACACAAATGGTGGGTGGCACTATTTCTACAGCTTAATGAATGGTTGAACCTGATTGGCATTAGTGCTGGGTAAACAAATCAACTCTATTGTAACTCTATTGCCACTAAGTATCATCTATTTGTCAAATGTTATTTTGGTGAATATGAATTTTTTTTAGAAGGTCGTGGGGCTTGAACTCTGGGCTTGGGCACTGTCCCTGCGCTCTTGAGCTCAAGGCAAACACTCTACCTCTTGAGCCACAGTGCCACTTCTGATATTCGAGTGGTTAATTGGAGATAAGAGTCTAACGGACTTTCCTGCCCGGGCTGGCTTTGAACCGTGATCCTCAGATCTCAGCCTCGTGAGTATTTAGGATTACATGCGTGAGCCACTAGCGCCTGGTTTGCGAATTTGATTTTTCAAAGATTATTTGAAAAAGAATACAGTGGGGGCTGGGAAGATGGCTCAGTGTTAGAGCGCTTGCCTTGCATGCCTGAGGCCCTGGGTTCGATTCCTCAGCACCACATAAGCAAAATGAAAAAAAGCCGGAAGTGGTGCTGTGGCTCAAGTGGTAGAGCTCTAGCCTTGAGCTGAAGAGCTGAGGGACAGCGCCCAGGCCCAGAGTTCAGGCCCCACAACCAGATCCCCCCCCCAAAAAAAAAGAAATGTAAAAAAAAAAAAAGAGAAAGAATACACTTTCAGGAGATTAAATATTTTGAGAATTACAACATTTTTATACCACAGAATCAAGTTTTACTGAAGTACCAGTGTTTTTTTTAATTGTGAAAATACTGTTCAGAGGGGTTAAAATTACATGGGCAAGGTAATGAGTACATTTCTTATCAAGCATTGTTACCTCCTCCTTTGTTTCCCCTTCCCATCCCTTGGCATCCTCCCCCTGCCCCCCGACCCGATCCTCCCCCCCTCCCCCCCCCCCCCCCCCCCCCGCCCCCAGCACCAAAGTTGTAAAGTTTGTTTTCGACATGACAACTTGTACATCTCACGGTGTTATTAAGCACTAAGGATCTTCTCAATTAATGTTTTTTTCTGAATTTCATTTGACTTCTAAGTCAAGTTTTCCTGGCCTTAATAGACCAATTGTGGATCTATCCTTCCAGGAGCTATTTTGCTGGCCCACTTATGCTGGACTGAAATCTTTCATTAATCATTAGGGGAGGGGTATTAAAAATAATCTTGTGACACTTTGTGATTTTGTTAACTCATATGGGCTGGTCATCTGTAAATTGAAAGTTTGAATTGCAGTAATTTCTCTTAGATTTTGTGATCTCATCCTTCATTTTAAGTTGACTTGCATTTCACTATTGCTTACTGCTAATTCCTGTTTCTCAAGGAATTGGGGCCCTGAAATATTATAGGAAATGAGAAATTGACATGACTCTTCAATTACTTTCTGTTGGCATGTTGCCTGGGCCTAGTTGAGAAGTCTTGACCCTGTTATCTGATGATGCAGGTAACTGGGACATAGGATCCTAGGACCCATACATCTTGCAGAAGAATAATATCTTTTATACATCATATCAGAAAAATTTGGGTATAATCAATAGGAATGCTTCAGAAATATGGAGAAAAACATTTTGGAACCAGTGAGTTAAAACAATAAACAGAGCAGCAGAGTAAAATCCCTTGTAGATTAGAGGAAAACAACATTTTTTTTTTCCATGTGAATTCAGAAGAACAAGAACACTTAGAAGGTATCACAAGTTTATAGTGAAGACATTACATTGATACTTTTTATATTCTAGTATGTATTCTAAACCTAATTATTTATATTCCAATTCTCTTTATTGGAATAAATAATTATCCATTTATTTGTCAAATAATCAATTAATTCTACTAAGTTTCACTGTGTGAAATATGAAATCAGCACATATAAATATAAAATATATAACTATATGTAATATAATAAAAAGGGCACATGTTTTGCATTGTTCTGTTGTGGTTAGGGTATCAAAGACAACTCTGTTTTAAAGTATTATTGCATTATCTGTACCTCAGTGTTAGGTAGAGTTAGACCTAAAGCTTTACCATTTGTAGATTTAAAGCCTGGAGGCAAGAGGAAACACTGTGATTAAAACATTACCAATTTAAGGCCTAATAATGAGGAGAAACATGGACTTCTCCTGGAGCTATGGAAATATTTGGTGATAGAAAGGAAGTAGTGTAAGTTCCTGCCTGGTTGGAAGGTAGACAGGCCAGACATCAGGAAATCACACATATGAAGAATTTTTTCACCTTGGCGTTAGCTACTTTTGAAATGGTAGGTATAATAAACACTTAAATTTTGATAAAATACCTTCTAGTCTGAACAGTTCTGTCTGAACTGTTCATCTCTCTATGGTCCCTTGTAACTAAGATTAGTTTTGTTCTACTAAGACAAACTATGCTGTCAGGGTAGGATATTCTGGTTGGTATGTTCCTACATGGAAGAAGGATAAAGGGTAGACATTTGTGCCAGTAAGACCTCATTTGGGAAAATTTCAGCTGCAGAAGTTTAGAAATAGCTCTTAAGCAAGGCTTACTTTGAATCTATTAGCTCCACAAAGCTAACTCATTTATGTAAATAAGTACTTGAAAAAGTCATCACCTTAGGACCTAGCTATAAGTGCTTCAAAGTATGATCAAATCTAAAATGAAAAAGACTTAAAATTGTCATTGACAAAAAATGCAAATGTGAGCAATCGACCGAAAAATATAATTTTTTTCCCACTATACACATTATTTTAGGGAAATAAGATCAATAGTATTGTTAGGAGCAATAAGGTTTCCTTGCTACAAATAGGCACCCAAGGATATAAGCCTATATAAAGATTGCATCATTAACTACTTAAATTTAGAGGATACTACATGCTTCAGCAGCACGTATACCCAAATTACAACGATACAGAGATTAACATGACACTTGCACAAGGATAATATGAAAATTCGTGAAGTATTCCATATTTTTCATTCTTCAGTTGCAGAAATGAAAAACAGTTATTTAAAAGTTGATTACAAAATTACAAGTGTAACAATATATGCAAGTGTTAGAATTAAACATTAGTTTGACATCAGTGTATTAAATCTTCACCTTAGAAAGGCCTTTACATGGAATAACCTTTACAAAACTTTTGAAATTAGTTTAACATTGTCATTTTATCCAAAAAAAATATACTACTATAAGAACCTAGAAAAAGGGGCTGGGAAGGTGGCTCAGTGGTAGAGCGCTTGCCTTGCATGCTTGAGGCCCTGGGTTCGATTCCTCAGCACCACATAAGCAAAAAGAAAAAAAAAAAACGGAAGTGGTGCTGTGGCTCAAGTTGTAGAGCGCTAGCCTTGATCTGAAGAGCTGAGGGACAGCGTCCAGGCCCAGAGTTCAGGCCCACGACTGGACCAAAAAAAAAAAAAAAAAGAACCTAGAAAAAAAATAATCTTAAATTTTCTATATGAAATACAATCTGAAAGGACACATTTATTAATGAATATATATATTATAAAACAATGTTGAATGTAAAGTATATCTAGGAAAGAATGAAATAGATTATGGATATTATGCAAACACAGAATATAGAATATTTTAAAATATACTTTTTTCAGACAAGAAGCAGAAATATCTTTAGTTTCTGTACTACTCATTTCAACAGATAAGATCAAATTATTTCTGATTAAAAAATCACAAACTCTGCAGAAATCATTGTAGATGTACACAAACAACTCAAATACATTTGACATCAAAGTCAGGCAATTCACTTGGAAAAATTCCACGGAATTTTTACAGTAAGATATTGCTGTTATTTGAATTCTGAAAATATTTTGTATGGACACAAAGAGTGGACTGGCATTTTGATGTTTAAGAAACGTAACTGATATCTTAGCTATGCTAAATAATGCTGCAATAAACATAGTTGTTTTGGTAGCTTTTGTATGGTCTTGTTTGATGCCCCTAAGTAGATGAATGGATTAAGAAAATAGAATTCTATGGAATGGAATTTTATTCCTCCCTCAGAAAGAATGTCAGTGCCCCATTTGTTAGGAAATGGAAAGACTTGGAAAAAATTATATTGAAGTAAGCCAGGCCCCAAGAAACATAGATCCCATAGTTTCCCTTATTTGTAACTAGTATATGTCTGAGACAAGCAGAAATGGTCAGATAAGTTGATGTTAGGTGAAATGAACCCCAAGATAAGGATTCAAATGTATTTTTTTCTTTCTTGTGATTGTTTCTAACATATTTATAAGATGATTTCTTTGTTGCTTTGTATGTCCCTCCCCCACAGTATAATCCCTGCTTTCATTGTATTTGATGTTGGTATGATTTGTGGAGGGGAAGGGAATAAACAAATTGTTTAAATAGGGATACAGGTTGACCCATTGCAACAATGAGATGTACAAGACGTCATGTAGAAAAACGAACTTTACGACTTTGGCCGGGGAGGAGGAGTAATGAGGGGGGAGGGGAGTGGGGGGAGATGAGAAGGTATGGGAAGGGGAAATAAAGGAGGAGGCAACAATGCTTGATAAGAAATGTATTCATTACCTTGCCCATGTAATTTTAACCCCTCTGTATGGTGTTTTCACAATAAAATAATAAAACTCAACAAAAAAAAAAAAAGAAAAAGAAAAAAAAAGAGAAAAGAAACAACCAAACCATTACAACTGAATAGAACCATTTGTACAGCCTTCCACAACTTCAAAGAGGTAGTGATACATACTTATCCTTTTGGTAATACCAAAGGCACTTTCTTCCAAGTTGTTCTTCAGACCTGGTTTGATATAATGGTTCAACAGAAGGAGATCCAGTGTATCTTTGCTATCTATATTCCCAGCAGCAAGATGCAAGGGAGTCAAGAGGCATTTAGTTTGGGCATTGGTATCTGCAACATGATGAAGTAAGAAAGACGCCACACTGGTATTATTTCACGAGTAACCACTGCGCAGGGGTGTCCAGCCATTAACAATTATTGCATGAATATCTGCTGCTTGAGGCACCAACTCATGGACAATATCTAAGTGTCCACTGTAGGCTTCCCGATGAAGAGGGGTATATTCATTGTCATCCCTAGTATTCACATGAGTGGCCTTTATGGAAAGTAGTCACCACACTCTAGTAAGCCGATTATTTTCAGCAGCCCAAAGAAGAAATTTGCTTGGATCCTACTCCATTTTTTTTCTTGCAATTGATACGATTCCTCACTTTTTCATTTTGTTCCTTATCTTCATCAGAATTGCCTAACTAGAGACTTTCAGTGCCAGTGAGAATAAGGTGTCCCTGTATTTCCCCAATAGTTTATAATGGTTGAACTTGTGAGAAAAATACAGTGAATTTTCTGCATCTGTTTATTTTCATGATGATTTATTTTCTCTTTTTCCATTTTTATTATTCCAAGTCATTCTAACTGGAAAGTAGGTAATTGATGGAGAGCAGAGGAAAGATGTTCCTCCGTATTCAAAGGTACAGACTGAAAATGAAGATCAGTGTTGTTTTTATGTGCAGCTTCTTCTAGGAATGAGAAAATAGAAAGTGGCTCAGTGGTGGAGTGCTTGCCTTGCATGTATGAGCAATGGCAGGTCATGTCCACTTTGCAGCCTTGTCATTCAGACCCACTGTGCAAAGAAAAAGACATAGTGCCCCAGCCCTCTGAAGCTTGCCACTTTTTGTGGTATCCTACTTTTTATTCTTCCTGCAAACCCTCAGGGCCTAGGATCCCAGGATCGTCTATGGGTCCAGAGACTGCACCACAGCCTAGGGTAATGGAAGCTGAGTCAGAGTTGCCACGAACTGAGTTCAAGACGTGTGGTTTGCAAAAGAAAGAATAAAAAAAATTAATTAATTATTTAACTAAATGAAAAAGAAATAAAGCTCTCTGGTTTGGAATTTCTGCCAGTTTCCTTCCTTAGCCTGGGATTTGAACTCAGGGTCTTGGTAAATCTGTACCAATGTGAGGGAAGGTGCAGAGTTGCCACTACTTGAGTTCAAACCCTGTGCCAAGCCAAAAATAAAAAAAAGTGACTGAGCTCAGCAGGGGGAGTAGTTGTGGAGATGGGAGGGAAGGGATGGTAGGGAGAAAACAAAAGAGGAGGCAACAATGCTCAATAGGAAATGAACTCATTACCTTGCTCATGTAACTGTGATCCCTCTGTACAACATTTTTGCAATAAAAACGTACAAAAAAGAAACAATGTAGTGCTCAGAGAAGCACTTTGGGGATAAGGTAAGGATGTCAAAAGCTGTACAAAATTCTACACTCCTTTTTTTAAATGTTCTGTATAGAACTGAATGAACAAAACTGCTTTCATTTAAAAAATTAAGCCACTGTCCTGGAACTGGGGCCAGTATTTCTGTAATTGCTGTGATTTGATCTCACCTTCCAGGTAACTCTTTTGCACCATGGGTGAAGGTGAATCTTACTGTCTTTGAGGAAAACAAATTCAGGCTAGAGTTCTGAGGGCCCAAATGAACGCCCTGCAATGGAAAAAAATATTTCTATACATGTGTAATATATGATATATACTTACATATGCATGTTTATTACATATTATTATTTTTATTATTGATTTTGTATTTTATTTTTTATTTTATTCCTTTATTTATTGTTTATTGTATTTAGTATTATTATACACATAATATTTAGTACATGTTTTACATCTATTATAAAATGATTCACAATAATTTAGGACATTGACTCATTTTCATTTATACTTTATTAAGTGTTGGAACATGATACATAATTAAATGGAAGCATTTGTCACAGTCTTCACATGTTGTAGAGTCTCTCCCAGAGATGAGCTTTGTCTTCTTTATCTTTGGACACCTTCCTATAGGGATTTCTTTAGATGATTTATGATCAGAGGCCTTTTCTTGAGGATAGGCAAGTTGAGGGATAAAATTGTAAGGGTGGGGCAAGAAATGTGACTTAGTGGTAAGGAGCTCGCTCAGCATGCATGAATGCCATGGTTTGATTCCTCGGTGCTACATACTCAGAAAAACCCAGAAGCTGTGGAGTGGCTCAAGTGGTAGAGCTCTAGTCTTGAGAAAAAGAAGCTCAGAGAGAGTGCCCAGGCCCTAAGATCAAGCCCCAGGACTTTCAAAAATAATAAGTCAGATGCTGGTGGTTCACACCTGGAAAACTAGCTTCTCAGGAGACTGAGCGCTGAAGACCACAATTCAAAGAAAGGCTAAGCAAGGAAAGCCTGTTAGACTCATCTTCAATGAATCACCAAAAGACACTGTGGCTCAAGTGGTACTGTTTGCTTTGAACTGAAGGGCTCAGGGACAGTGCCCAGGCTTGAGTTCAAGACACACAACTGGAAAAAAGTGAGGGTTAATTAAAGTACTTTTCCTATTTGCTAATTAAGAGAACATTCTCTGGAAAATGAACGCTAATGTATACGAGAATTGGAGTCAGAGCTCAAGGTTCAAGTTTAGTAGATCCATATGCCCAGCTTCTGAATTTCTAGCATTATAACCTTGTGTCCTACAGGGTTCTGAAAGGTCCAATGTTGAAAGGGTTAATATGCTTCCCAAGCACTTTGTGACTTGTACTTACAATGTCATTACAGTTCTGAACCTAGCAGAGAATTAGTAGCTAACGTTCATCTCCCTAGCTTAGGTCTCAAGATCACAGGGTGAAGCCAGCCAGAGTAGGAAAGTCTATGACACTCTGACTTCCACTTCTGAAAGGTCAGATATTCAAGAGCTTCCTGGGTTTCCCTTGGTGATGAGAAGTTACTTGCACTCTAATTGTTCTTAGAGTTCTCAAGCTATAGAAGCAGGAAAGAAACATTATTGACCCATCCTGGGTTCAAATGAAGTTCTCAGGATCCAAGCCCTAGCCCTGTTAGCAGGAAGAACTCCATTGTAACACTGTATTTGAAGGACAGAAAATAGTTGTAAAAGCCAGGTTAGGTGAAGAGACCAAGGCCTGCAGGATTAGGAAGCAGAATGTACACACTCAACAGGAAAGTGAGCTGCAAAACCATTCATTCAAGACACAAACAGCAACGGGGGTGGGTGGGGCAAGGAGAACTTCAAACATTTGTTAGAGTTACACCAGGGTCAGGCTTTTCTCAGCCTCTTCACACAATGACTGATTAACCTTCCTCCCTCAGGTGAAGGGAGCCTCAAGCTATCTTTAGGTTACCAATAGAGAGCCAGTTTAGTGTGTGAGTGTGGTGGGGGGGGGAGAAGGGGAGGAACAGAGTTGAAAACCCTGATCTCTGGTTTTAAGGAGTGGGTTTTTCACTCTTCATCTGCCAGATTTGAAGGCCCTTCTTCTACCTCGGTGAGTCCATTCTCCTTCCTTCATTCTGCACATCATTAATGCTAATCCCCAGTCCAAGGAGAGGCAGGGCCATTTCTCCTCTCTCTCCAAGCACTTTAGTTAGAACCTGGGTCTTCCCTCTTGGCTCTGGGGCCCTCAGCTGCCTGAAAAGTGGGAGAGAGACAGTCTTCCTGCTCTGTGGTTATGTGAATGCGATGCTGGTATCCTGGCACACTGCAGAAGGCCTCATGACTGCTAATTGTTCCCTTCTTCCCTCCTGACATCCACGACCAGATTCATCTATCATCTTTGTATCTATCTATCTATCTATCTATCTATCTATCTATCTATCTATCTATCTATCTATCTATCTATCTATCTATCTATCTATCTATCTATCTATCTATCTATCTATCTATGTATCTATCTATCTATCTATCTATCTATCTATCTATCCATCTATCTACCCACCCAACTACCTACCTACCTATCTATCTCTTTGCCAGTTCTTGGTTGAACTCAAGGCCTGGGCACTGTCTCTAG
The DNA here is from genome assembly GCF_019054845.1 of Dipodomys spectabilis. NCBI lineage: Eukaryota > Metazoa > Chordata > Mammalia > Rodentia > Heteromyidae > Dipodomys > Dipodomys spectabilis. The sequence continues at coordinate 2,459,445 of NW_024870989.1, read as the reverse complement.
CACTCTACTACTTGAGCCACGGCACCAATTCTGGCTTTTTCTGTGTATGTGCTGCTGAGGAATTGAACCCAGGGCTTCTTGCATGCTAGGCAATCACTCTCTCTCTAATCCACATTCCCAACCCCCTCATCTTTTTCTTAATGGTAATTTTTACATAAGTAGGCTGCCATTTTTTGTCCCCAAGTTAATTTTTCTGAATACCGGTTACTTCTAAGAAACCTGATCTTGTCTTCCCCTGCTCGATTTGTGATTGTTCCTGTGTTGGCCTCATAATAAAAAAATGTAAATAAACCCTACTGAGAGCCTAAGTGTGTATCATATAAGGACACAGGCCTGGAACCCTGGAAGAGAAAAGTGATGGGCCAGAAATGAAGATTATGATGCAGTATGTGAAACAGGCATCTCTGAAAAATAAATCAGTAAATAAAAGCAGAAGCATTGCATATGGTCTGTGTGTAATCAAGGAGGTAATACACACATAAGTAGGTAAGGCACTGATACATAACTTGGCCTTCTCTCTTTGAATTTTTTTTGTGGTCATCCCAGGGCTTAAACTCAGGACCCTATGCAATTCTGAGTTGTGTTACTCAAGGCTGAAGCTCTACCACCACCACAGCTCCACTTCCAGCCATCTGGTCGATAAAAATTGGACATAATCGCCTCCCAGGCCTTACTGCCTGCTCTGGCCAGTATCTCCTGCTTGGCTTTCTCTCTCAAAGCTGGAGCTCTACCATCTGGGCCACTGCTTCACTTCTGGTTTTCTGGTGGTTTATTGGAGAAAAGAGGCTCACAGACCTCCTGCTCAGGCTGACTTTGGACAGCTATCTCCTGAGGAGGATTCAGCAACTTTCCTCAGGGATTCGCCAAGGAACCGCTCCACACAAACCTTTAGTCTAAATCTCGAGAGGTACTAGAGCAAAACAGAAACTAGAATATGCTTCTAGTGTGTTCTAGATACTTAAGGTTGGAAACACTCATAATTATTAGTTCATTTTACAGGCAAAAGGAGCACTGCAGACTGCATGAGGATCATTCCAGCTTTCGATCCACTCATTCTGAGACAGTAAATTTACTGCAGCTCAATGCTAAGTGACCGAACTGGCATGTCCTGTGGACATTTGCTCCCAAATCCTGGAACACTCATTTCTCACTTTTGGCTGCAAACCTGTGACAAGAGGAGAAGATGAGGAGAGAAAATCATTCTCAGAGAAAGTAGCTATAAAGAACATTGGGTAGTTTACTTATAAATTCAAACCAATGGAATGACCCTGTTAAGAAGTCAGCTTGTCCAGAGTAAAAAATGAAGAAGGAAAGAAAGGGAAGTGACAGTGGCTGCTGACTGTAATCTCAGCTCTGAGGAGGCTGAGATGTAGAGAATCTTAGTTTGAATCCAGCCAGTATTGGAAAGTCCATGACACTGTTATTTCTAAGTCGTTTAAGGATACAGGTGGACCCGTTGCAACAATGAGAAGTACAAGTTGTCATGTCGAAAATGAACTTTACAAGTTTGGTGCATGGGGTGGGGGAGAATTGGGAGGAGGGAGGCTGGGAAAGGATGTGAAGGGTAAACAAAGGAGGAGGCTGCAATGCTTGATAAGAAATGTACTCATTATATTGCCCATGTAATTGTAACCCCTCTGTACAGTATGGTCACAAAAAATAAAAATTAAAATAAAAAAAAAAGAGATCACAGAAAAGCCCAGATGTGGGCTGGACTGAAGTCTCTCTCATTGTCTGGACAGGCAGACAAAAGGCCTCAGTCCTGTACAGCTTTGTAACAACAACTCCACATCTGGGCCAATTAGTGAGGATGCATGTGTGTGTGCTCTGAAGGCCAGGAGAAAAAGGCCTCTTTGTACTCCAAGCTATCTCTCTTCCCAGTGCTCTGTTTTGACAAGAAGCCTTCATTTGTGCCACCTCCCATGGCAGGCCAAGTTCCCTGCACTTATCCTGCCTTTGTGAGACTATATTTCAGTGCTCAGATACAGTGCTCAATATAATTCAGAAGTTCTTCTTGCAGACAACTAGGGCACTGAACTTAATGAAATGTTTCATTGCCAGCGATAATGGGCCTATGATACCTCTCCTTGGTTTTCTGGAAGCTTGAGAAATCCAAGCACATGTTAGATATCACAAAGCTTCCTGTCATCTAGGGCTGGTGAAGATCATCAGGTTCTGAAACCTTTGACCTCTCTTAATTGGGCCTTGGATGGCTAGGTTTGGGGGTTGAAAACAGGGCCTTGGTGCTGACCATAAGTTCAGTGGAGAAGTCCAGTGCTTTACCATTTTGTGTCACAGCTTCACTTCTGGTCTATGTGTGTGTGTGTGTGTGTCTGTGTGCGTCTGTGTGTCTGTGTGTGTATGTCCATGTGTGTGCGCGCATACAGTCGTGGAGCTTGAACTCAGCACTGTACCTAATTTCTCTTGTACAAGGATAGCCTTCTCTCACTTGAGCCACAGAACCACTTCATGCTTTTTCTAGTGATGTTGTCCTGAGTAATCAAGCCCAGGGTTTCATATATGCAAAGCACTCTACCCCTAAGGCACATTCCCAGCCCTGTACTTCAGGTTTGTTAGATTGTTTCTGGTTTTGGGTTTTTTTTTGATGTTGTTGGTTGTAGGAGTTGAAGTCTGGGACTGGGTGCTGTCCCTGAGCTTTTCAGCTCAAGTCTTGTGCTCTATCACTTGAGCCGCAGCACCACTTCAGGTTTTCTGGTGGTCCATTGGAGCTAAGTGTCTAAAAGACATTCCTGCCCAGGCTAGCTTTGAACAATGATCCTTAGTTCTCATCCTCCTGAGAACCTAGGATGATAGTCATGAGCTGCAAGCATCAAGCTTCCACTTAATGTTTCTTAGTGGTGAATTGGAGATAATAGTCTCATGGAACTTTTTGTGTCTGGGATAATTTAGAACTCAGATCCTCAGATCTCAGCTTGCTGAGAAGGCAGGATGACAAACCTCATCTATCAACCCCTAGGCCATGGTAGTCTGCTGCAAGGGGATCCTTGGCTCCACCTGGTGGAGTGCTAGCCTTGAGCCCAAGAGGTAAGGGTCAAAATCTAGGTCCTGAGATCAAGGTTCATGACTGAAAAAACAAACAAACAAAACAATGGTCTGCAGGAGACAACTCACTAGTCTTCAGTTATATTTAATTTTGTTCCTTCCATGGAGATATATCTGAGCCTCAATATTCTTATCTGTGTAAGTATCTCAGTTGTGGAGCTCTTACAAGGACCAGATGAAAGAATGCACCCTGTGAAGGACATAGCACATGACACTGTTTGAAGGACTCAATACACAGCATCATGTGAAAGACACAGCACCCAGAACCCAATTCAGGACTCAGCACACTGCAACCTGTGAAGGACTAAGCACATAGCTGTATTCCACAAGCTGTCATTAGACTCAACGTGTTTTCTTCAGTATCACCATTCTTTGAGGAACATTTCACAAACCACACAAGTTCACATCTAATGGTTTAGTGGAGTGTTTTTTCAGGGGAGGTTACCCATGGGGCTTGAACTGAAATGTAGGGATACTGTTCTAATAACATTTGCTCAAGGCTACAGCTCTACCACTTGGAAGAGTCTCACAGACTTCCTGCTAAGGCTGGGTTTTAAAGCCCGTGAGCTGCTAGAATGACTGAGGTAAGCCAGCAGCATCTGGTTCGTTGGAGCTGGGTTGCAGTGATTTACATCTGGATAAGTCAGGTTAGGTGGCAGCTGTCAGCACCAGACTCCTAGCTTGCTCTGTGATGAAGTATTTGAAGTCTTGACCTTCTATAATTGCAGTTAGAACAGTCTACCTTTTTTGGCGGCAGTCCTGGGCCTTTAGTAAGGGCTTAGCCACTCTCCCCAAGCGTTTGTGCTCCAGGCTAGTACACAATTGATTGAAAGAAAGCAGAACTTCTTGTTTTTCTTTTTATATGGCACTGAGGAATGGAAGCCAGGGCTTCCTGCTTACTAGGCGAGCACTCAACCACCGAGTCCCAGGAGTGCATGAGGTATAAATAGAGATTGCTGTATATAAATATTATATATACAAAAAGAAAGATGTGGGCTGGGAAGGTGGCTCAGTGATAGAGCGCTTCCCTTGCAAGCATGAGGACCTGAGTTCAATTCCTCAGCACCACATAAGCAGAAAAAAAAAGCCGGAAGTGGTGCTGTGGCTCAAGTGGTAGAGTGCTAGCCTTGAGCTGAAGAGCTGAGGGACAGAGCCCAGGCCCAGACTTCAGGCCCACGACTGGACCCAAAAAAAATAGAGAGAGATTTATGCATATTATTAAATTATAGTTAATAGTACTACCAATGTTAGGTATTAAATGATGTCTCCATTTAATTATATATCCCAGTTGAACAATTAATAAAACATTAATTATTACTCAATTTACTGTTATTGTTTATCATATATGTACATACATCCATACATATAATTACATATTTTATAGAATGAGACCTCTATTTATAATTAATTTATGCATCATGTGTTACTACCAATTATTAGGTATTTAACTATGTCTCCATTTACTTTTCATTCTGTTAATGCTTAATAATATATTAATTAAACTTAATCCATGTCCTATAATTATTTTGTCTAATATTATCCCAAAATGATTCGCTACTAATTCAATCTGTTTTTCATTTATTGTAGTGACCATTTTTCCACCTATGACATTTTTACCTTTATGACATCCTATTACATAGTATATAGATTTGCATACGAATTATACATCCTACCTGACACGGAGCAATTTCATAGAAAAGGAAAATATGTGTCACTCTTGACTTCTTACTCCAAGATTGCATTTTTGGCAGGGCTGGGATCTAAACTCAGGGCCTAGAAGGCTCAGCTCATGAATGAGTGACTGTCAGCACAGCAGCCTCTAGCCAATTCAGCTGCTAGGCAGTTCCCAGCCGATGAGACTGAGCCCCATATGTTAACCCCATATTGTGCTTAGTGAAGTTGTGCATTTTATTTGTTGTTTTACTCATTTATTTACCATTTATTTTATTGACTGGTATTACACATGGAATATTTATTACATTTATTACATGGGATATAGATTTGCCTATGTATGAAACTTCATACCTGACACCCAGATGCTCACAGAAAAGGAAAACATGTGTCACCAGTGCTTCTTACTCCATGATTCAATTTTTGTGAGTGCTGGCAACCTGGGCCATATGGAGCTGACAAGCAGTTACCAGCACCTGAGATCCAGCCCCAGGGGTTGACAAAATAAGACAGCTTGACATGCGGATGGTAGTACACAAATAAATATAGATCTTTATAGAGTACCAGAGATGTTTATATATTCTTCAGTTATATAGACTACATTTTTAACAATTCTTGGGTATTTATTATGCCCCCATGTAATTAGTATTATTGTGTTCATTCTTAATGAATTATTAATTTAATCAACCACTGTCACAAAACTATTGCATCCATGTAATTAATAGTATTCTTTTAATGTTTCAAAATATTCATTAAAATCAATCAGCCTCCTAAAATCACTACTTTTATAGTAGTATCATTCAGGAACAACTAATTTAATCTTGACATTCATAATCTTCCATCAGTATTCCTATGAATAGGAATGAGACTCTTAGGATCTCCCACCGTTGGTAGGGGTCAGGACCGGGCCTCGACCACAGGGCCTATGTTGCCGTGTTGACCTATGGCTTGCCTGGTAGCCCACCATCCTTCAGCAATGTCAGGTTACAGAACTTTTCATCAATGTCATTCAGACCTAAGATGGTCACCTTGCAAAAAAAAACAAATGTAAAACAGCCATTTGCAAGTTGCCAGATTTTTATCTGTGTCATTTTATTTATCTTTTTCCTGTAAATCTTTGGGGCCCAGGAACCCAGGTTCAGCTGTGGGTCCAGTGGTTGCACCCCAGCCTAGAGCGATCACAGCCGAGGCAGAGTTGCCCCAACCTGAGTTCAAACTCTGTGCTTGACAAAATAAAAATAAATAAATAAATTCATTAAAAATATTTATAAAATTATGAGGCTCCTTGGCTTGGAATTCATGCCATTTTTTCTGCCATGCCTGGGATTTGAATTCAGACTCTGGGAAAATCTGCAGCATTGTCGGGGAAGGGGAAGCTCACCATGCTGGAAGACAAGAAAGTCAGGCCTGTTCCCAGGGCCTGAATTCAAGTCTTAGCACTCAAAAAAATAATATTCATATACATTTTAAATACATGATTTATATTTGCCTACACATGTTTACTTATATTGCAGTTAGTGTAGTTATTCATTTTATTTTATTTTTATGTATTTCTTATGTATTTTAGTGAGTATGATTACACATATAACATTTTTTACATCCTATTACATAGGACATAAATTTGCCTACGTATTATACATCATTCCTGAGACCCAGGAATTTTGACACCCATAAGGAAAACAAGTGGGACAATTGGCTTCTTCCACTAGGATTAAGTTTTTGGCAGTTCTGTGATTTGAACTCAGAACCTAGCAGGTCAACTTCATGAATGGGTCAATGTTAGCACACCGGTCTGTTGCAAATGAAGTTTTCAGGCAAATTTCAGGACCTGAGATGAAGCCCTAGGAGTGGCCAATATATAAAAAGATAGATATGTAGATTGCAGTGTGTGTGTATTTACATATGAATATGCATCTATAAATAAATGTATACAGAGAGAGACAGACATTTATGTAGAATCTAGTGTATAACTCTATATAAAGTGATGTCTACATCTTATTTTTATATATCCTATTACTACCAATTATATATTCTATTACTACCAATTATTTGGTCTAAAATTATGCCTCCATTAATTAATCACGGTAGAAGTTATTAATTGAATTAATCTATGATATATATTATGTGTACAATATTATACTAGAAAGACTAGATAAATAGTAATTCAATTTGTACATGTCAAATATTCTATTAATGTTCCTATAGATAGGAATGAGTTTCCTAGGATCTTCAGCTGTGTGTAGGTGGCAGTCCGAGGATAGAACTCACGGCATAGGTATCTGGGTGGGGCTTAGGTTTTACCAACAATCTGTGAGCCTTTGGCCATGCAAGGTCACATACAATTTTCAAGCTGAGTCATTGAGACCCATGGTTGTCACAGTGCAAAGGAAACAAAGGTAAAACGGTTGTGTAATACTTGCTGGTTTTTTCCTCATCCATATTTGTTGGTTTGATGTATTTTTGCCAGTGCTGGGAGTTTAACTGGGGTCCTAGGATGACTGGATCATCTGTAAATACTGCAAACAAGCCTAGGGTAATCATGGGTTAAGACACAATACGGTGCTTCCTTGAGAAAAAGGAACTCAGGGACAGTGCCTGGGGTCACAGTTCAAGCCTCAGGACCTGCCACAAAAATAAAGCCAGTAACTCTATGTGTCTGTGTATGTATGCATGTATTTCTATCAGTGACCATCTAGAGTTGCTATGAAGAAAGGTTTGAATGGAATGATTTCACAGCACAGAGAGTGCTTTCAAGACATGTTCTGGGGCTCCCCTCACTGTTCCCAGTGTAGCCTGAGGGCTTCTGTGCACCCCAGGCTGCTGGAGGAAGTCTGACTCATTGTTGGAACAGGCAGACAAAAGGCCTCACTCTTGAACAGCTGTGTAACAAACAATTCATCCGGAGCAATTACTGAGGATGAGCAATGAATGAGGATGAGGGCAGACTCTGAAGGCCAGGAGGAAAAGGCCTATTTGTACCCTAAGCTATCTCTCTCCCTAGTGCTTTGTTTTGACAGGAATCCATTTGTGCTGCCTCTCGGGGCAGTCCAAGTTCCCTGCACTCATCCTGTCTTTGTTAGACTATGTTCCAGTGTTGAAACAAACTGCTACAATTAATTCAAGGGTCCTTCTGGAAGAAAACAAGTGAGCTGAACCTAATGAAAAGATTCCTAATTGGCATAGGTGCCTCCCTAGTTTTCCGGATGCTTGCTAAATCTAAGCACTTATGCAAAATCACAATGCTTCCTGTCATCTAGTGCTGGTGAAACTAATCAGGTTTTGAAACCTTTGCCCTCTCTTAGTTGGGCTCTGGGTGTTTATATTTTGGGGTTGAACACAGGGCCAGAGTGCTGACCATAGCTCAGAGCAGAAGCTCTTTTCTTTACCATTTAGTGTCACAGCTTCACTTACGGTATCTTTGTGTGTGTGTGTGTGTGTGTGTGTGTGTGTGTGTGTGTGTGTGTGTGTGTGTGCAAACACCAGTCCTGGAGCTTGAACTCAGTACCTCAGCTCTGTACCTGAGTTTCTCCTGTATAAGGATAGTGCATTACCACTTGAGCCACAGAACCACTTCAGGCTTTTTTTTTCTAGGGATGTAGTACTGAGGATTCAAACCCAGGGTTTCATACATGCAAAGCACTCTACCCCTAAGACACATTCCCAGCACTCCACTTCAGATTTCTTTCTTTCTCTCCTTGTAGTTGGAGGAGTTGAAGTCTGGGACTGGGTGCTCAAGTCTAACACTCTACCACTTGAGCTACAGTGCCCCTTCAGGCTTTCTGGTGGTTCACTGGAGATAAGCATCTCAAGGAATCTCCTGCCCAGGCTGGCTTTGGACTGTGATTCTCAGCTCTCAGGATCCTGAGTAGCTAGGATGACAGGCATGAGTCACCAATGCCCAGCTTCCACTTCAAGTTTCTAAGTGGTGAATAGGAGATAATATTCTCGTGGGACCTTTTGTGTCTGGGATTGCTTGGAACCCAGAACCTCAGCTTCCTGAGAAGGGAGGATGACAGACTTCAGCTAAAGACACACTTTGCTGCAAAGGGGTCCTTAGCTCACAGGTAGAGCACCAGCCATGAGCCCAAGAGGAAAGTCAGTGCCTAGGCTCTAAGTTGAATGTTCATGATGGAGAAAACTAAACCAAAACAATTGTCTGCAGGAGACAAGTCAGTAGAGTTCAGTACATACATAAATTTGGCCCTGCCTTGGGGACATATCTGAGCTTCAACTTTCTCATCAGCACAATCATCTTACTTGTGGAGCTCTAACAAGGACCAGATGAAAGAATACACCCCGTGAAGGGCTCATAGCATAGCACCCTGTGAAGGACTCGGCATACAGCAACCCATGAAGGACTCAGCACCCAGCATCCCAGGAAGGGCTCATCACATAGCTGTATCCCACAAGCTGTCATTAGAATTCGGGTGCTTTCATCAGTATCACCATTCTTTCAGAAACACGTCACAAACCACACAAGTTGACATCTAACAATATAGATGGGTGGTTAATGGGGGGGAGGGTCGTCAGCTTTGGGGATGTCACTCATAGGTTGGGGGTACTGTCCTAAGACCTTTTCCTCAAGGCTAGAGCTCTACCACTTTGAGCCACAGCTCAGAGTCTCACAGACTTCCTGCCAGGGCTGAGTTTTCAACTCACCAGTGTCAGATCTCATCCCCCAAGCAGCTAGGGGTGAGCCAGCAACGTCTGGCTAAATAGAGTTGGTTTGCAGCGATTGACCTTTGGCTGTCAGGTTAGATGGCAGCCATGAGCTTCAGACCCTCGGCTTGCTCTATTATGAGGTATTTGAAGTCCTAGCCTTCTATAGTTACAGTCAGAATGTTTTAACTTGATTTTTTGGTGCTGGAGTGACAGCATCACTTCTGGCTTTTCTGTGCATGTGATAGTGTGGAAACGAACCCAGAGCTTCATACATACTAGGCGAGCACTCTACCACTGAACCCCAGGAGTGACAAGTGTAGACTTAGATATGTAGATTGTTTTATATATACATATATATACATAAAACAAGAGGGAGATGTCTGCATATTATTAAATTATATATACTATATTACTATCAATTATCGATAAATTATTTCTTCCTTTATTTAAGTATCATGGTTAAATACATAATGAAATATTTATTGAAAATTAGTCAATGTACTATGATTATTGTGTATAATTTTAATATAATCATACACTAAATGCTAATGTAATTGTTACTTTTACAACATTCCATTCATATGGATGTCTATTGGAATGTGTTTCTTAGGATCTCCTGCCATTTGTAGGTAGCAGTCCCGGGATCCGAACCCCGGACCTAGGTTGCTGGTTTAGGCTGTGGCTTCCCTGATAGCCCACCAAACTTCAACAGTGCAAGGTCATGTACACTTTTCGGGTCCTGTCATTTAGACCCAGGATGGTCACAATGCAAAGGAAAAAAACAATGTAAAACCGCCTTCCGGAACTTCCCAGTTTTATACTTCTCCTTTTTTCCCCATCCTTTTTTTTTGTTTTTGGTCTGTTGTGGGGCCAGAAGTCTGGGTCTGGGTGATGTACCTCAAATCTTCAGCTCAAGGCTATCGTTCTACCACTTGAGCCATAGCACCACTTCCGGCTTTTTTCTGCTTATATGGTGGTGAGGAATCCAACCCAAGGCCTTATGCATGCAAGGCAAGCACTCTACTATTGAGCCACCTTCCCAGCCCTTCACTTTTTTTTTTTTTTTTGCCAGTCCCGAGATTTAAACTTGGGTCCTGGGATCTCAAGATGGGCTGTGGGTCCAGAGGTTGCACCCCAGCCTAGGATGATCAAAACTGAGGCAGAGTTGCTACTAGCTGAGTTCAAGCCCCGGGCCTGGCCAAAAAAAATAAGGCACTGGTTTGGAATTTGCACCATTTTTTTGCAGGCCTGGGATTTGAACTCAGGGTCTGGGTATCTCTGTGGCACTCTGGGGGACAGGAAGCTCACCGTCATTGAAAACAAGAAATTCAGACCAATTTACAGGACCAAATTCAAGCCACAGACTGGAAAAAATAATATTCATGTATGAAATCTTTTTACATAAATGGGTTTACCCCATATGACATTTATTATCCTTATCTATTTATTCTTTATTTTATTATTATTACATAAATAATATTTATTTCATTTATTATATCTTATCACATGGATATATTTGCACATGGATTTTACATCATACTGAGACCCAGGACTTTTACAGAGAAGAAAAAAAAATATGTCAAAATTCGCTTATTACTCCACCTATAAACTTTTGGCCATGCTGGGATATGAACTCACAACCCACAATGCCCAATTCATGAAAGTGTCAGTTGTAGACAAAGCCTTTGGCAAATTGAGCTGCCAGCCAGTTCTGAGGACGTGTGATCAAGCCATAGTAGTGGCCTAGATTTAGATAGATAGATAGATAGATAGATAGATAGATAGATAGATAGATAGATAGATAGATAGATAGATAGATAGATAGATAGATAGATAGATGTGTAGTTTGCTGTCTCTCTCTCTCTATATATATATATGAGAGAGAGACAATATGAGGATATTGAATAATATATATTGTGAATTATTAGTTATTAAATTAAGCCTCCATTTAATGAAGTATCATGGTTTAATATTTATTAAAGCATTAATGTAAAAGTAGTCAGTATTCTTTAATTAGGAGAATCGTACCGTGGTGCTAGAATGAAAGACATAATCCAATACTTTTTGTGTGGCATTCTTTAGGAGAATCATGAACAACTGTGAATTTAATTGTTACTTTTATGACAGTCCATTAAGCATTCCCATGAATAGGAATGATTTTCTGAAGATCTCCCTCCATTTGTAGGTATCAGTCCTGGCATTTGAACTCCAGGCCTGGGTAGTTCACTTCGAAATGCAAACCATTAGTATGACACTGTGAAGATTTCAGATTGTCATGATAAAACAAAGAACAACAAGAATAAAAGAAAGCCAGGTCTCAGAGGCTCATGCTTGTAATCCTAGCTCTTCAGGAGGCTGAGAGGGAGAGAATGGCAGCTTGAATTCAGTCAGGACAGGAAAGTTCAGGACACTCTTATTTCTAAGGGATCACAGGAATATAAACACCCATGAGTGGGACTGAAACTCAAGGGCAGAGCACCACCCTTGAACAAAAGGAGCTCTGGGAGAGTGACTAGGCTCATAGTACAAGCCCCGGACCTGCCAAAAAAGAAAAAGTAGTAAATCCATGTCTCCCCATGTATGTATGCATGTATTTCTATTGGTAAAGATCCAGAGTAGCTATGTTGAAAGGCACTCAGCTAGGAAATTTGCTTTGAATAGAATGATTTCATAGCACAGAGAGTGCTTTCAAAACAGTGCATGTTCTGGGGCTCCCCTCACTGTTCCCAGTGTAGCCTGAGGGTTTCTGTGCACTCCAGGCTGCTGGAGGAAGTCTGCCTCATGGTCTGGACAGACAGACAAAAAGGCCCCCCTCCTGTACAGCTGTGTAACAAACAACTCCATCTGAGCCAATTAGTGAGGATGAGTGTAGGCAAAATTTGAAGGCCAAGAGAAAAAGGCTTCTTTGTACTCTAAGCTATCTCTCTCCCCAGGAAGCTTTCTTTCATTTGTGCGACCTCCTGTGGCAGGCCAAGTTCCCTGCACTTATCCTGTCTTTGTTAGATTATGTTCCAGTATTGAAATAACCTGCTCCAATTAATTCATGGGTCCTTCTGGCAGACAATAAGGGAGCTGAACCTAATGAAAAGATTCCTAATTGGCAATGGTGCCTCCTTAGGATTCCAGAGGCTTGCTAAATCTAAGCACTTGTGCAAAATCCCAAAGTTTCCTATCATCTAGGGCTGGTGAAGTGCATCAGATTTTGAAACCTTTGACCTATCCTAGTTGAGCCCTGGATGGCTAGCTTTTGGGGTTGAACACAGGACCTGTGTGCTGACCATGAGCTCAGAACAGAAGCTCAGTGCTTTACCACCATTTGGTGTCACAGCTTCACTTCTGGTATCTGTGTGTGTGTGTGTGTGTGTGTGTGTGTGTGTGTGTGTGTGTGTGTGTGCATACACTTGTCCTGGAACTTGACCTCAGGACCTGAGCATGGTTCCTGAGTTTCTCCTGTACAAGGGTAGCACTCTACCACTTGAGCCACAGGGCCACTTCAGGCTTTTTTCTAGTGATGTGGTACTGAGGATTCAATTCCAGGGATTAATACATGCAAAGCACTGTAACCACTCCTCTTTTGGTTTGTTTGTTTCTTTTCTTTTCTTGTAAGTTGGAAGAGTTGAAGTCTAGGCCTGGGTGCTGTCTATCCTAGAGCTTTTCAGCTAAAACCAAGCGCTCTACCACTTGAGCTACAGCACCCCTTCAGGTTTTTGGTGGGTCACTAGAGAGAATTGTCCATCTCAAGGAATTTCCTGCCCAGGCTGGCTTTGGACCATGATCCTCAGCTCTCAGGCTCCTGAGTAGTTAGGATGACAGGCATTAGTCACTGGTGCCCAGCTTCCATTTCAAGTTTCTAAGTGGTGAATAGGAGATAATAGTCTCATGGGAACTTTTGTGTCTGGGATAGTTTAGAACCCAGATCCTCACATCTCAGTTTCTTGAGTAGGCAGGGTGACAGACCTCAGCTACAGACACCTAGATCATAATTCTCTGTTGCAAAGAGCCATGGGGAATGCACTGAAAATTTGGGGGTACTGTTCTAAGGTCTTTTGCTCAAGGCTAGAGCTCTACTACTGTGAACCACAGCTCAGAGTTTCACAGATCAGCCCCCGAGTATCTTGGATGACAGTGGTGAGTGAACCAGCAACTTCTGGTTCCGTGGAGCTGGGTTGCAGTGGTTTACCTCTGGCTAAGTCAGGTAAGATGGCAGCTGCAAGCACCAGACTCCATGCTTGTTCTGTGATGAGGTATATTTGCAGTACTATCCTTATATTGTTGCAGTCAGAACATTCTATTTTATTTTTTTTTTGGTGCCAGTCCTGGGTCTTGAGAAAGGGTCTAGACACAGTCCCGAAGCTTTTATGCTGAAAGCGAGTGCTCGACTGCTTAAGCGACAGCACAACTTCTAGATTTTTCTGTGCACAAGGGAGTGAGGAATCGAACTCAGGGCTTTGTACGTAGTAGGCAAGCAGTCTACAAATGAGCCCGATGACTGACAAGTGTATGAACACATAAATATGTAGATTGATAGATAGATAAATAGATGCATATATATATATTTATATGTATATATATATATCAAGAGAGAGATATATGTATACTAGGAAATTGCATATAAAATATTATTACAAATTATTGGCATTTATATTATTCCTTCCTTTTTTAAGCAACATGATTGAATAAATAATAAAGTATTAATTGAAAATTAGTCAATGTAGTTTTATATAATCATACACTAACTATTAATTTAATTGTTACTTTTTTTTCTTTTATTTTACATTGTGAAAATACTATACAGAGTGGTTACAATTACATGGGCAAGATAATGAGTAAATTTCTTATCAAGCATCGTAGCCTCTTCCTTTTTGTTTCCCCTTCCTATCTTTTCCCATTCTCTCCCCGCCCCTCACCCCCACACACAATCACCGTTCCAAGCACCCCCCCCCCCACAGTTGTAAAGATCATATTTTGACATAACGACTTGTACATTTCATTGTTGCAATGGGTCCACCTGTATACCTATTTAAACGATTTGTTTTTTCCCTTTCCCTCCACAAATTATACCGACATCAAATACAGTGAAAGCAGGGGTTATAAGGTGGGGAGGTACATAGAAAGCAACAAAGAAATAATCTTATAAATGTGTTAGGAACAATCACATGAAAGAAAAAACACATTTGAATACATATCTTAGGGTTCATTTCCCGGAAATCAATTTATTTGACCTTTTCTGCTTGACTCAGACATATACTAGATATTGCAAATGAGGGAAACCATGGGACCTATGTTTCTTTGGGCATGGATTACTTCACTTAATATAATTTTTTCAAGTCTTTCCATTTCCTAACAAATGGGGCAAAGTCATTCTTTCTGATGGAAGCATAGAATTCCATTGTGTTTATATACCACATTTTCTTGATCCATTCATCTACTGAGGGGCATCTGAGCTGGTACCATATCTTAGCTATGGTAAATAATGCTGCAATAAACATAGTTGTGCTGGTAGCTTTAGTGTGGTCTTGTTTGTGAACATTTGGTTAAATGCCCAAAAGTGAAATTGCTGGGTCATAGGGGAGCTCTATGTGGAATCTTTCGAGGAACCTGCATACTCCTTTCCAAAGTCGTTGAAGAAGTATACACTCCCACCAACAATGCAGTAAGGTTCCTTTCTGTCCACATCCGCTCCAGCACCTGTTGTTATTATAGTTCTTGATTATAGCCTTTCTAACTGGGGTGAGGTGGTATCTAATGTTGTTTTGATTTGCATTTCTTTAATGGCTAGGAGGTTGAACATTTCTTCAGGTGTCTATTGGCCATCCTTCTTTCCTCTTCAGAGAAGTTTCTCTTAAAGTCTTTAGCCCACTTATTTATTGGGCAGTTGTTTCTTTGAAGATTTGTTTTTGGAGGCTTTAATTTTTTGAGTTCTAGGTATACTTTAGATATGAGATGCTTGTCCATTGTATGACTAGTGAAGATTTTCTCCCAATCCGTGGGCTTTGATTGATCTTACTAGCTATGTCCTTTGCCATGCAGAAGCTCTGCAATTTCATGCCATCCCATTTGTCCAACCTTTCTTTGATTTGTTGCTTTTCCGGCTCTTTATTAAGAAAATTTCGGCCTGTGCCAAGGAGACCTAGGGTTTCTCCTATTACACCCTATAATGTTTTCAGAGTGTCTGCTTTGACTCTGAGGTTTTTGATCTTTTTGGAGTTGATTCTGGTGCACGGTGATATATAAGGATCTAGCTTATTTTTCTAAGAGTAGTTAACCAGTTTTGCCACCACCATTTACTGCAGAAGCTGTCTTTTTTCCATTCTATTTTTTTAGCTCCCTCATCAAAGATTAGATGGCTATTGGTCTGTAAGTTCATTTCTGCGTTTTCAATTCTATTTCATTGGTCCTGAGGTCTGTTCTTGTGCCAGTATCAAGCTGTTTTGATTACTGTGGTTTTGTAGTAGAGTTTGAAATTTGGTATTTATATTCCTCCAGCACTGTTCTTTCTGTTGAGGATCATTTTTGCTATTTGGGATCGTTTGTTGTTCCATATAAATTTTTGGAGTGTGTCTTCTATTTCCTTGAAGACTGAGGTTGGAATATTGATAGGTATCTCATTTATAGACAGCCTTGGGAAGTATTGGCATTTTCATGATGTTGATCCTAACAATCCAGGAGCATGGGAGTTTTTGCCACTTTCTAAATTCTGTTTTGATTTCCTTTTTCAACTTTTTAAAGATTTCATCATAGAGCTCCTTCACTTTTTTGGTTAATTCCTAGATCTTTTACTTTTTTCTGGGGCTATTAGGAATGGAGTTGATTTCCTAATTTCAGCCACACTTTTCTCATTGTTGACATACAGAAAAGTCAATGATTTTTGAGGGTTAATTTTATATCTTGTTACTTTGCCAAAGTTTTGAATCAGCTTGAGTAATTTGGGAGTGGAGTCTGTGGGATTCTTTAAATACAAGATCATGTCATGTGCAAAGAGGGAGAGTTTTACTTCTTCTTTCCCTATTTGGATCCTATTTATGTTTACATCTTGTCTTATTCCTGTAGCTAGGTATTCTAATACTAGATTCAAAAGAAGTGGAGAGAGTGGACCTCTTTGTCTCGTTCCTGAGTTAAGAGGAAATGGCATTAGTTTTTCACCATTAACAATAATGCTGGCTGTAGGTTTGTCATATATTGCCTTTATTGTATTGAGGAATGTTCCATGGATTCCTAATTTTTCCAACACCTTCATCATAAAGGGGTGTTAGATCTTGACAATTGCTTTTTGTGCATCTATTGAGATAACCATGTGGTTCTTATCATTGCTCCTGTTGATTTGATGAATTATATTAACTGATTTGCATATATTGAACCAGCTGTGTATCTCTGAAATGAATCTTGTTTGATCGTGGTATATGATTTTTTGGATGAATTGTTGAAGTTGATTGACCAAAATTTTGCAGAAATATGACATTTATTACCCTTATTTATTTAGCATTATTACACATATAACATTTCTTTTATTACATCATATCACACAGGATATATGTAGATATGGATTATACATCATACTGAGACCATGGACTTTCACAGAAAAGGAAAACAATGTGCTAATATTGGCTTCTTATTCCATGAATAATTTTTGGCCATGCTGGGATTTCAGCTCACAGCCTAGAATGCCCAATCCATAAATGGGGTCACAGTCTTAGCAGACCAGCCTCTGGCAAACTGAGCTGCCAGGAAGTTCTGAGGACCCGTGATAAAGCCACAGGAATGCTTGATATTTAGATACATAGACAGATAAATAGATAGATAGATAGATATAGATAGAGACATGTGTAGATTGATATACATATATATATATATATATATATATATATATATATATATACAAAGAGAGGGACTGTGAGGTAATTAAATTATATATATTATTACCAATTATTAGTTATTAAATTATGCCTCCATTTAATGAAATATTACTGTTGAATACTTATAAAAGTATTAATTAAAAATCATTCAATACCCTTAATCATACCATGGTGCTAGAATGGAAGACATAAATCCAATATTTTTTGAGTGGCATTCTAAAATAGAATCATGAATCAACGGCACATTTATCACTTTTCTAACATTCCGTTAGCATTCACATGAACAGAAATTAGTTTTTCAGGATCTCCCTCCATTTGTGGGTGGTAGTCCTAGCATTTGAACTCCAGACCTCGGTAGTTTACTTCGAATGCAAACCATTGGAATGACACGGTGAAAATTTCAGACTGTTACAATTGAAAAAAATAACAACAAGAAGAAAATAAAGTAAGGTGCCATTGGTTCCTGCTTATAACCCTAGCTCCTCAGGAGGCTGTGATGTAGAAAATGTCTATTTAAATTCAGATGGGATGGGAAAGTCTAGGACACTCTTCTTTCTAAGAGATCACCAGAAAAATAAACATGAATGGGGCTGTGACTCAATGGCAGAGTGCTACCCTTGAGCAAAAGGAGCTCAAGAGCAGGGCCTAGGATCATAGTACAATAGAATACCCGCCCTCCCCCAAAAAGGAGGCAATAACTACATGGATCTCTGTATGGATGATGGGCATTGAGCAGGTTGCCCATCCCCAGCCACCCCAACCTGGTCAAACTGGGACAAGCCCTCATAGAGTACTAAGTGTGAGCCAGCAGCTTGAACAAAGCACCCTCTGCCATTTAATAACTGGAGACCTGAAAGCTTTGCCTGGGCTAGTGTGTGCAACGGGTGCATAATGTTCTGTCTGAGGCATCCCATTGGGACACTTTGCAGCCAGTCACTGCTTCCAGAGAGTCCACAGTCCCTAGGTTGGAGGAGTTGTCCAAGGTTCTCTCTGCATAGTCTCTATCCCTGTGTAGGATGTGAGCCTAGACCTCTGGGGCCTAGTGGCTATCACTCATCTATCATTACTCATTGCCAAGTCAAAAGCTAGTCCCAAATCTTGGCATAGACATGAAATAATCAGCTATTTCTACGCCAAAATTGGTAATTCAATAAATCCCACTCTCATAATTCCCATTAGAAGTGGGCTGCGAATGTGGCTTAGTGGTAGAGTGCTTACATAGCACAAACGAAGCCCTGAGTTTCATTCTTCAGTACCACAGAAACAGAAAAAGCCAAAAGTGGCACTGTGGCTTAAGTGAGAGAGTGCTAGCCTTGAGCAAAAGAAGCTCAGGAACATACCCAGACCCGGAATTCAAGCCCCAAGACTGGCAAAAAGAAAAAAAAAGTGAGTCTGGTGAGACATATTCTTCTGGGACACAGAGGAAGGCCAAGGTTATAGGTAAGAGGTAGAGTAGAAGGCAGGTGCTGCTGGCTCACCCCTGTAATCTTAGTTACTCAGGAGGCTGAGATCTGAGGATCCCAATTACTAACAAAAAGTCTATATGAGACATTTTTCTTCAATTAAACACCCAAAAAGCGAGAAGTAGAGCAGTGGTTCTAGTAGTAGAGTGCTAACCTTGAGCACAAAAGCTCAGGGTTAGGACAACGTCCAGACCATAAATTCAAACATCAGGACTGGCACACACACACACACACACACACACACACACACACACACACACACACGCATGCTCGTGTGTGTGCACACACGCACATGCACACACAACACACCAAGATAGAGCATTTGCCAGTCATTCTGCACAAAGTTCCGTCTATAGCAACTCAATAATAAAAAAAAGGAGAAGGGAAGGAAAGTTTTGCTCCAGGAGGTGATATAACCAGTGCCAAAATTCCACAGGAGTTCTAAGGCATGAAACCGGACAGAGAGCTTCAGGCAGAAGGTCCATCATGGGCAAAGGTCCTTATGTGTCGTATGGAGCAAGTGGTGTAGGTGGAATGAAGGTTCTGTGGCTTCAGACATTCTGGCAGAACATTCAAGGCTGGGTCAGGATTGTTGAGACACAGATAGGGCAAATGGTGGGTTCCCAGAATAGGGCCCAGGGGGAAGATTAGCTTGGCTTTTCACCATGGACTCCAGCCATTTCCTGTGGCTGGAAGCCTATTTTTCACACCTCCTGACCCTCAGGCCTCCTTTGCATGGAGGATTCAAGGCAAACACAGGGAAGAATGCTTGCTTAAGAAAAGCTTCTAGCACAATGCCAGAAGTTGCTCAATCCCTGTAAATCCTAGCTACTCAGAAGACTGAGATCAGAGATCATGCGTCAAGCCAGCTCAGGTGAGAAAAGTTAGTGAGACTGTTCTTGCAGATTAACTACAAAAGCCAGAAATGGAGCTGTGGCTCAAGTGGCAGAGTGCCAGCCTTGAGGGAAAAAGTTAAGAGACTAGAGGCCAGACCCTGAGTTCAAGCCCCAGCATTGGCACCTAAAAAAATAAAGAAAAGCTTTCAGGAGCTACTGAAAGGTCAGATCAGCCAGGTGCCAGTGACTCACACCTCTCTTCCTAGCTCCTCAGGAAGCTGAGATATGAGGATTACGGTTCAAAACCAACCCCAGGCAGGAATTCTGGGAGACTCTGATCTAAAAGGAAACTCCTGAATACTGGAATTGGCCCTGTGACTCAAGTGGCAATCTGAAGAGCTGGGGGACAGCATCCAGGCCCAGATTTCAAGCCCCATGACCAACACCTGGCCTTCTTGGACCTCACTCTGTGACTCTAGGCAGAGTATGTTTCAATGGGCCCCTGAGGATCTCCCAATGTCTTGGTGTTCTACAAGTCTTGAGTGCAGCCTCTTTTGAGGCCTTTTCCTATAGAGCAGGCCACAGTATCAGAGAAGAATCCAGCCCTGGGGTACGGAGGTCATTGGTCGGGTCATCAGAATGGCATCTGTCATGGGTACAGTGTGCATCTGACCAGGCAATCGACGCCTCAGATCATAGTTCTGGGCCAGGAGGGGCAAGGACTGCAAAATGGCACAGCAGGTAACACCCACTCATACAAGTATCACAACAGTGTTAATCATCAGGCACACCTTGAGCAGATGTTGAGTTGGGCTCATGATAGAATTGTAGGCTCAAGAATCTAAAGCCGGCTGGCTGCTGCTTGTAGCAGTCGCTATCTCTGGAGTCCCAGGGCTCAGAGCTCTGCTTTCCTCACCAGTGCGTGGGGGTATATGAAGGTCTGCAATCGTGGGCCAACTACAAAGGAGCATCCATAGTGTCCTTCCCTAGGTCCTGTGGCCCCATGCACGGATGAAGGGGCAGGTTCCATGGTACTAACTGCCATGGCCCAGAACCCTCAGCCCAAGAAGGACTTAGGGAGAAAGTACTTGATCCGCCTTGAGAGTTTACTATGTCTATGCCTCAGGATTGCCCCCAGTTCTAGCTCAGCTCATCATTACTACCTTCCTCTTTGTGTGTGTGTGTGTGTGTGTGTGTGTGTGTGTGTGTGTGTATGTGTGTGTGTGTGTGTAAAGAACACTGCTGGTGGAATATCAATACCAAATTTCAAACTCTACTATAAAGCCATCGTAATCAAAACAGCTTGGTACTGGCATAAGAACAGACCTCAGGACCAATGGAATAGAATTGAAAACCCAGAAATAAACCTATAGACCTATAGCCAACTAATCTACGATAAGGGAGCGAAAATAATAGAATGGAAGAAAGACAGCCTCTTCAGTAAATGGTGCTGGAAAAATAGGTTAACTACTTGTAGAAAACTAAAACTAGATCCTTATATATCACCCTGCACCAGAATCAACTCCAAATGGATCAAAGACCTCGGAGTCAAAGCAGACACTCTGAAAACATCACAGGATGGAATAGGAGAAAACCTAGGCCTCCTTGGCTCAGGCCGAAATTTTCTTAATAGAGACCCAGAAACACAACAAATCAAAGAAAAGTTGGACAAATGGGATTGCATGAAGTTGCAGAGCTTCTGCATGGCAAAGGACATAGCTAGCAAGATCAATAGAAAGCCCACAGATTGGGAGAAAATCTTCACTAGCCATACAGCGGACAAGGGTCTCATATCTAAAATATAGTTGGCATCCACATTCTTTGGCAAGACCAGCCCCAGGGCTCTGCCCCATAGCTCACCTGCCAGTGGGGTGCTTGGGGCGGTTTCTGCCATGGGGGTCTCTAGCAGGAGCGCCTTGGGCGGCACACGAACTAGGGCCCCATCCCATCAGTTTGCCCATCAATATATGCACCTTGAGCAGGACTTGCCCTTTAGGTTTCCCTCCATCCCCTGGATTCAGGGCAGAAAAGATGCAGGGGCCTGACTGGACCCACCCACTTCCTTCTGCTCCTACCTGCATCTCAGGGACAGACTCGAGACAAGGCCCTGCCCTTTCAGGCTTGCTGGCATCTGTTTCCTGAGCCTGGTCCCGCTCCATTTTTCCTGCTGCTGCTCGGATCCCAGGCAAGATCCACAAACCAGTGCTTTGTTCCCAGTAGGCCTTTTGCAGCCCTGGTACCCCAGGCAAGACTCTCAGGCTGAGGCCCCAGCAACTCTTCCTCCGCCCCACATCAGCCCATGGGAGCAGGACAGCTCCAGAAGTCATTTCCTGGAAAGCAGAGAATGGCCCTGGCCTGGAAGGGATGAGGTTGGAGCAAGCTCCAAGACTGGGAACTGACTCTTAATGGCCAATGGAGCCTTTGCCATTCTGAGAGGGCCGGGCTGCCCAGGAGGGGTGGGATAAGTGGAAGGGGCATGAAACTTAGGACAGGGGCAGGCCAGGAATGGAGGAGGTAGGGCTGATGGGGGAAATGGAGGAGCAAGGATGGAGCAGATGGGGATGGGTTCTCAGTGTTGTACCTGCTGGGCCCCTAGGCCCCTATGGTTAGGAGAAGCAGGAGAGGGACTGGCGGGGCAGGAGAGGCAGGAGCAGTCAGTGGGAAAGGGCTGGCCAAGCAGGGAAGAGGAAGGCAGGATTTCTGGGCTTCCTCAATGAGAACCAACCCGGGCTGCCAGGGAGGGGCAGCAAATGGGGAGCAGGCCAACCCAGCAGTGTGGGTGGACTTAGTAGGCGGAGCCCTCAGAGACCAGTAGGGGAGAAGGGGTGGGCCTCCATCTGGGAAATCTTGAAGTTGGCCTTCAGGGAAGGGAGAAAGTAGGAAGGGAGAATTCGGGGCTGCTGCCATCTGCCTGTGGAAGGGAGGGGGGCTAGGCCTCCCTTGGGCTTTGCTACAACACATCTGACCATCCAGTGGGGCCACGGGGCACCAGCACCTCCTCCCAGACTAATATCCTGGGATGAGGGAATGTAGGAGATAGGAAAGGCTGCCCTCAACCTGTGGGTCCCCTCTGGCTCCTGAGGCCTCTCTAATTCAGACCCACTGTGGCTGACATGGCCCAGGAGCCAACAGAGAGCCTTGGCTCTGTGTGTGGCTGTGGCATTGAGAGGTCATTTCCCAGGGAAATGGGTGAGCATGGGGGAGGGAACTCAAGACACATCCGGGAGCAGTGGAGGAGAGAGCCTCCCGCAGGAATGCAGGCCAGCTTCTGGATTTCCCACACAGATCAGACTTGGTTGCATAGGGCTGGACAGCCAAGAGTGATCCAAGAAGGAGATGGGGATAGGAGTGGGGTGAGGGGGTGGGGAATCAGCTGGTGACTTCTCCAGGTGGGGTGAGAAAAGGCATCTCCAGAGGAAAGGGGTTGGGGGAGGCCGTGTGCACCTGCAGAGCCCACAGCAGAAACAGTCCAGGAAGGAAGAGGGGGAACATGAGCCAGGTGCTTGGGCCTACCCCTGCCCCACCAGGGAGCCCATCTCTCCCAATGAGTTGTCTCCCTGGAGTGGGGAGAGGGGTGGTATTGCACCTTTGGCTCCCTAGGTGGGGCAGGGGGCAGGGGCATGTCCCACAAACCTTATCCAGACATGGAGAGGTCCTTCCTGCACGAGGAAGGTGGAGAGGGAAAGCACAGTGCAGAATCAAGTCCAGGAAGGAGCAATGGAGGATGCACGGTGTACAGGGAGCACCCTCTGGCTCAGCAGTGGGTGGAGCAGTGAAGGGCTGGCAGGGGGGAGGGGGAGAGTGGGTGGTCGGTTCAGATGCGGCATCTGGTACTCTGTGTATGTGGGGGGGGGGTTTCTCCTAAAATCTATTCCCAACAGATGGAAAGACTCGCACGCAGGAAGTGAAGAAGCCTGGAGAGACCTTGGTGGTCATGAGTGGCCAGGGATAGAACAAGGTAGGAGGGATGAGGAGGGAAGATGGCCCCCTTTGGGGTGGTGCAGGGCCTATTCAGCAACTTGGGTTTCCGGGGGCATTCGGGTGCAGATCTGATCTGTTTGTGTGTGTGGGGGGAACTTTGGCACATGTGGTGGGCAGGGCTTCTAAAAGCTATTTCTGCTGGGAGGGTGGGTGGGAGGGGTTTCTAAGAGCAGGAAGGTTTAAGAAGCAAAAATAAAGACATTAGGCCATGAAAAATATGTAAAATTGGAAAGGGTGTGGAGGATTTGACAGGAGAATGCTGGGGTGAAGAGGGGCTGCATGTGGTCGAAATTAAGGAGATGTGGCTCCACCTGCTCAGTTAATCGGCAGCTCTGGCCCCATACAGCCCAGGGATGGGGGTCTCATCCAGAGGGACACTTCCAGTACACAGATCGGGAGAGAAAGAGGGGGGAAGGAGGTTGAGTCAGATACCTTCTAAGAAGTCACCCAGACTTCCATTTTCCATTGGTCTCTGTAGGCTCCAAGGTAGAAGGTGGCTCCGAGGCTTTGCATAGAATCAGGGTCAGTATGTGAAGATCCAAGTTCAGACCCCCTTGCAGAGACCAGGGACTCGGGAGGGAGCTGGACTCGGAGCCGCAGGTCTCGAGCAGAAGAGTGCCTGCCAAGTGGGAGAAAGACATGCCGGATTATACAGGCCTGTGGAACCAGAGTCTGGGCTCTGGTGTACACACACACACACACACACACACACACACACACACACACACACACACACACACACAGGCCTTGACTAGAATACCTATCTATAGGTAATGGTGAGAGAAAGATATCCTATACAGGGAATATACACATAAGGTGTCTTCAACCTAAGCCAACATGGCTTAGGGCCAGTGCAGACAGCATAGCCAATTAGATGTAGGAGGGAGTTCATCAGTAGCATTTTTTTAAATTGCAAAAAATTTGGACAGGGAACAAATATACATATTTTTCAACCATCATATTCCACATCCTTCTTCTTCCTTCCTAGGAAACACACCCAATCAACAAAAAGGCTTAGATATGGCTCTTGACCTTGAAAGTGGAAGCAGAATATTTTGGATGTCTGAGCTGTTAATAGTGTTTTCAATAATAATGTCACATGCAACAGCCTTATGAGTCCTGCAGGTCAACACTGTACTTCCTTAGTGATGTGATAGGAATGTAAACCTTACTGGACTTAGTATTGTTTTCCACTTCCTTTTCTACCACCTGGCCCAAATTATAATACAAAGTAATGGAAAGAAAAAGTAATGCCATCTTAAGAAAGTCATTTAGGGTTCTGAGAATTTGGCTTCATGGTACAGTGATTGCTTAGCATGCATGAAACCCTAGGCTCAATTCCTCAGTACCACATGAACAGAAAAAGAAACACTGGAAGTGGTGCTGTGCCTCAAGTGGTAGAGTGCTAGCCTTGAGCAAAAAAAAAAAAAACAAACCCAAAAGCTCGGAAACATTTCCTTGGCCCTGAGTTCAAGCCCCAGGACTGGCAAAAATGTCACTTAGCTAGTAAGTGCCAAATAGAGAATCCATACTTGGAATATATAATTGTTCCTTCCAACTATTACCTAACAGTAGTCCTTAATTCATGTTTTTTTTTTAACCTATATTAGGATACTGTGTTTTAACAAAAACCCTTTTGTTAACAGATCACAGCAATTAGTGCCAGGAATGTGCTTAGATATCAGGTGAAGATTAATCCTGGAAATTCAAAGATTCCATGCTTTTGAGTGGTCACTTCTAATCACAATGAGAAGGGTAGTCTAAGTGAGATTTGAAAACCTTTTTTGGTCAGTTATGGCACCAAAAAGGCAGAGGCTAATTAATAGTTTTAACAGAAGTGAAGGAATAACCCCAGCTCGAAGAAATAAATGATAATAATAACTAAATTATACCAGAAACTGATCTAGGGAACTATTTTGGGTTATTGAAGAACTAGTTATCAACTAGGTTCATTCCACATTGCCTTTAGCATTCTAAATCACTTAGGCTAGTTCTTAATCTCTGTGTGATAAGTTGTATCTCCTTTTATGTTGTTCTTTCATTCCTGATATCCTTTGCTTTCTAAAAATTTCAGTCTTTCTCTATTTCTCTATGAATATTTCCTAATATTAAATAACACCTACACAGATGGCAGAGGATGCTAATATAAGAGTCCCATAGTTCATGAGTCATTAGTATAACAACATGGAAAAATGAGGACATAGTTATTCCTACCTCAATTTTTCTGAAAAGCTGCAATGTCATCATTTGATTCAAATTTCCATTCTTTGTATACATAGTGTCATTAAATGCAGTAAATTCAAACATGAGCCAGGTGCTGGTGGCTCACGCCAGTAATCCTAGCTACTCTTGAGGTTGAGACCAGAGGATTGTGGTTCAAAGCCAGACTGGTCAGGAAAGTCCATGAGACTTTTATCTTCAATTAACCACCAGAAACCCGGAAGTGGTTCTGTAGCTACAGTGGTAGAGTGCTCAACTTGAGATGAAGAGCTGAGGGACAGTGCCCAGGCGCAGAGTTCAAGCCCCACGACAAACAAAACAAGTGCAAATATGACTTTCACTTTCCCCAAAAGGAACTATGAAGTCAATATTAATCTTCCTATGCATAAAAAATAATTCTGAAATGATTCAGTGCACCTACTTTAGTTGAGTTATTTAAGTTATGGCTTCTTTGATGGATATATTCTCTTATTTTAAAAATTACCAAACATTAGCTTTATAAATAAACTTCTTCTAATATTTCTTGTTTCAAAAGAGAAGTTCATACAGTTGATGTCACTTGGTTTTCTCAGTTCAAAGTCAACTCAGGCAGGGGAGTCTGTCACATTGTTATCTCTAATTAAACACCAAAAAAGCCAGTCGTGGGGTTTTAGCTCAAGCAATAGTGTACTAGATTTGAGGGCAGGTAGACAAGAAAGACAACTGTTCAGGGACAGGGTCCAGCCTCTGAGTTCCAGCCCCACATCCAGAAAAAACTAAACAAATGTTAAAGTTCTTGATTTTTGCCGTTCTAACTGGGGTGATGTGATATCTCAATGTTGTTTTGATTTGCATTTCTTTTATGGCTAGGGATGTTGAACATTTCTTCATGTGTCTATTGGCCATCCTTCTTTCTTCTTCAGAGAAGTTTCTCTTTAAGTCTTTCGCCCAATTATTTATTGGGCAGTTGTTTCTTTGAGGATTTGTTTTTGGGGGGGTTAATTTTTTGAGTTCCAAGTATATTTTAGATATGAGACCCTTGTCCGTTGTATGGCTAGTAAAGATCTTCTCCCAATCCGTGGGCTTTCTATTGATCTTGCTAGCTATGTCATTTGCCCTGCAGAAGATCTGCAACTTTATGCAATCCCATTTGTCCAACCTTTCTTTGATTTGTTGTGTTTCCGGGTCTCTATTATTTACCATAGCTAAGATATGGAACCAACCCAGATGCCCCTCAGTAGATGAATGGATCAAGAAAATGTGGTATATATACACAATGGAATTCTATGCCTCCATCAGAACGAATGACATTGCCCCATTTGTTAGGAAATGGAAAAACTTGGAAAAAATTATATTAAGTGAAGTAAGCCAGGCCCAAAGAAACATAGGTCCCATGGTTTCCCTTATTTGCAATATCTAGTATATGTATGAGTCAAGCGGAAAAGGTCAGATAATGTGATGTCAGGAAAATGAACCCTTAGATATGTATTTTAATGTTTTTTTCTTTCATGCATGTGTTTCTAACGCATTTATAAGATTATCTCTTTGTTGCTTTGTATGGCCCTCCCCCACAGTATAACCCCTGCTTTCACTATATTTGATGTCAGTATAACTTGTGGAGGAGATGGGGAAAAACCAGTTGTTTAAGGATACAGGTGGACCTGTTGCAACAATGAGAAGTACAAGTTGACATGTCCAAAACGAGCTTTACAACGTCGGTGCGGGGGGGGGGGGGGAAGGAGAAGGATTGGGATTGGGGGGGAGGGGGAGGCTGGGAAGGGATGTGAAGGGTAAACCAAAGGAGGAGGATGCAATGCTTGGTAAGAAATGTACGCATTATCCTGCCCATGTAATTGTAACCCCTCTGTACAGTATGTTCACAAATAAAATTAAATTAAAAAAAAAAAAAAAACTAAACAAGAAGAAGCAAACAAAAAACCCACATATTTCTTTGGGACCATCCTTACAGCACTGGTTTGAGAAGAGGCTCCTTTTGCTTATCATATTCACTGGAACCTGCTTTTTGGAATCCTCATTGCTATGGTGAACTCAGGACCAGATTAAAGGAATGGATAACTGACTTTTGCAACAAGAGAATCATCTCAGGAGTTAAATATCCATGCATAAGACATTTTAAAACCTCATGTCTTTGTTTCTTTGAAGTAGAATACTTTAAAACAAAGTTATTTTCTTTTTCTATGCTGGCCTTCAAATGGCAGATTGTTTCCTTTTGTAATACTCTCAATTAGAAGTTTACAGAAAAGTTTTATATGAGTAAAGAACACACTGGAACAAGTCAGGGACAGAGTTTCCTTCAAGCCTTTGATTATTTTCTTGTACAGTAAAAAGGACAGCATAAATTAACTTGAACTTGGTCATTTCCCTATGTTCAATTCCTCTCTTGGAATCAGTATCCACTTCCCATAACAGTTCCTTCCACTTACTTCCAGGAACAATCTATGGTGCTACTCCCGGTAAAATGAATGTTTTCTGGCTTCATTGAAATAGCACAAGTACATCTTTGGACATGAGGTAACACGTGTTTCAGAGACAACTTAGTAACGAGAAAATATGGAATTGTCATGGTTTATAAAACATTATCCATGTAGATATGGCCATATAAGATGATGTTAAGTAAAATGAACCTCAAGATAGGAACACAACTTGTTTTTTTCTTTTTTGTTATTGTTTTTAATGTACTAAATGTACTATGTGATTTTTTGTTTCTCTTCTATTTTCTTCCTCCATGGTGTAACCCCTGTTTTCACTGTATTTGATGTCGTTAACCTGCACCTTACATATACATTTTTCTAATGTGGGGAGGGGAAGGGAAATAAAATGCTGAAACAAGGAAACAGTATGGCCCATTGTAACAACGAGATGAACAAGACACTATGTTGAAAACGAACTTTAAAACTTGGGGATGGGAGGGAGGAGTTTGGATGGTGGAGAGAAAAAAGATGACGGGGAAAAACAAAGAAGATGTAACAATGCTCATTAGATAATGCACTTATTAACTTACTTATGTAACTCTAACCCCTCTGTACATCATTTTCAAAATAAAAAACATGAAAGAAATTATCCTGGAGTACATTAAGTTGAAATTTCCTATGCTCTGTAAATTAAGACCAATTTTAAGTAGGAAAAAGATTCTCAGAAACATTTTTTAGTAAGTGTGTGTGTTGTTCATTAGTTCCCTAGTGTACGTAAGTTAACAGTAGGAGATACAATGAGAATAATAGGAGAAAGAGAAGTTCTGTGTTTAAATATAATGGTCCAATACACTATAGAAGACTCTGCAAAACACAACTTTGAAACAATAAAGCCAAAGCCAGTATTTAGATCTACGGGAGTGATATAGAGAAAGCATTACTATTAATTAAACATGAAGGATAAGGCCACTCTCTTTCATCTACTAACTCTAAATCATGGTAGCTAATCATGCAAATTTGTAAAAAGTAGAATGGAAGAATAATTCTGGTTCCAAGTAAGTCAGATATAAGAGCATGGACTTAATTGGAAAAAAAAGACCATGTTGAGAAAGCAGGAATTATACTAGCAATGAACTGGTGGCTAAGATCACATTTCTTTTTCCATTTTTTCTTTCTTTTTCTTTCTTTCTTTTTTTTGGATGGTTGTGGGGCTTGAAGTCTGGGCCTCCACTCTTCAGTCCAAAGCTAGTGCTCTACCTCTTGAGACACAGTGCTATTTCCAGTTTTCTGCTGGTTAATTGGAGATAAGAGCCTTACAAACTTTCCTATGCATGCTGGATTTGAACTGCAGTCCTCAGATCTCAGCCTCGTGAGTAGCTAGCATTATACGCATGAGCCACCAGCATCCCTCTTAACATCACATTTCTAACAGGGTACACTCAGTATATGTAATGTGTATGTTTCTCTATCTTTATATGAACTCGAGTTAAAAATCTGGACTACAGTTTTTGCACTCACGAAAATGTTTCTAGTTTAAAAGTTGATACTCCTGGAAAAATAGAACCTAAGAATGTCAAGGAGTCTGGGAAGTTCAGCTTGCATCCAGCCTGGGAGAACAGTCTTTGAGACACTATTTATAATTACCAGCCAAAAGCTGCACTGGAAGAATGGCTCAAGTGATGGAATACTAGTTATAAGCAAGATTGCTGAATAAGAGCTTGAGGTTATCATATATATATATATATATATATATATACCTACAAACATGCAAATACACACAGAGGCACTTATATGTGCAAACACACATATGAAACAACTCTCAGAATGTGTAGAAATGTTAGAAAATAATTTAAAAAATGTCCTAAGACTAGAATCAAGTGATAATTTTTTAATTTTAGAAAGTCCTCAAGTGAAATTTCCCCCCAAAACGCTTGAGAATATTACATAGTTAGGGACCAGAGATAGTAAGAAAGTCAAGTAATCGTTATTGAAGGGGTTGGATCCATGGAGGAATGAATCAGAGACCCCTGCAGGTGCATCTGAAAACGTTCATATCCTGTGTCAAATGTTAGAAGATCTTCGAAAATAGTACATAAACATTCTGAGCCATCAGTCTTTTGAAAAATATTATCGGAGAAGTTCAGAAATGCTAGTCTATATCAAGATTAAATAAACCAACAAAGTATGGTAGGACAATGAGATACAAGCCTGGAATTCTAGCACTCAGACTAAGACAGGAGATTAGAGAGTGGAATTACATAGTGGTACCTTCCCTGGACTAGGTAATATAATTTTGTCTCAATAAAACAAAACCAGAAAGGAATAAAAAAAAACAAGAAAGGAATACAAAGTTGCAAGTTTTGGCTAATTTTGTCATTATGTTTTAAGAAGTCAAGTTTCCTATTGAAATGCAACTCATATGTAATCCTCAATTGTGTTTTAAATGCTGTCATCATTACAGAACATTCCTAGATGCTAAAGATCTCAAGATTCATTGTTGGTGGGAATGTAAACTTATTCAACCACTTTGGAAAGCAGTATGGAGGTTCCTCAAAAGACTTCACAAAGAACTCCCCTATGACCCAGCAATCCCACTTTTGGGCATTTACCCTAATGTTTACAAAAAAGACCACACTAAAGCTACCAGCACAACTATGTTTATTGCAGCATTATTTACCATAGCTAAGATATGGAACCAACCCAGATGCCCCTCAGTAGATGAATGGATCAAGAAAATGTGGTATATATACACAATGGAATTCTATGCCTCCATCAGAAAGAATGACATTTCCTCATTTGTTAGGAAATGGAAAAACTTGGAAAAAATTATATTAAGTGAAGTAAGCCAGGCCCAAAGAAACATTGGTCCCATGGTTTCCCTTATTTGCAATATCTAGTATAGGTATGAGTCAAGCGGAAAAAGTCAGAGAATGTGATGTTAGGAAAACAAACCCTCAAATATGTATTTTAATGTTTTTGTTTCTTTCATGCATGTGTTTCTAATGCATTTATAAGATTATTTCTTTGTTGCTTTGTATGTCCCTCCCCCACAGTGTAACCCCCGCTTTCACTATATTTGATGTCAGTATAACATGTGGAGGAGACGGGGACAAACAAGTCATTTAAGGATTCAGGTGGACCTGTTGCAACAATGAGAAGTACAAAATGTCATGTCAAAACCAGCTTTACAATGTCGGTGTGGGAGGGGGGTGGGGGGGTATGATTGGGTGGGGGGGAGGGGGGAGGCTGGGAAGGGAGGTGAAGGGTAAACAAAGGAGGAGGCTGCAATGCTTGGTAAGAAATGTATGCATTATCCTGCCCATGTAATTGTAACCCCTCTGTACAGTATGTTCTCAAATAAAATAAAATAAAATTTAAAAAAAAAATTGAAAAAGTAAGCATCATTCTGTTGGATTCCAAAGAAATTATCAAGGATTACAAAAGCTTAAGCCTGGGGAAATAGCGAAGTTCATCTAATGTAGGACTTTGTAGACCTGTCTAAATTAGAATTTAAATTTAAAATAAATATTTTTGTTTGTAATTTTTTTGTAATTTCATATTCTATTTCATATTGAATTTCATATTCTATACGATAGAAGATTTAATTCACAAATTCACAAATGATTCTGGCATTCTATTTGCCTAAAATATTCTTTCAAGTGAGCTATAATTAGAACTTAGTTAATAGATAATTGCAAAAGTTCCTGTGTAACATGATAATGAGAATAATATAGACAAAGTTGCCAACAAATTTATGACATTAATTTATAAATTTAGAAAAAGAGGAATTTTTTGAGACTTTGGTGCACCATGGTATGAATAGAGTAATTGTGTGACATCCTTTTTCTTCTACCTATATATAACACAGGAAGAAATTTTCTTAATTACATACCTCTGTATACGATGAGAAAAATGCTAGGTTTGGGGTTTGTTTTTATTTTGGTTTTGTTGTTTGCTTTATCCTCGGGCTTAAATTCTGGGCCTGGGTACTATCCCTGAGCCTGTTTTTGCTCAAGGCTACTGCTCTTCCACTTGAACAACAGTGCCACTTGTGTCTGGCTTTTCGTGAGCAGTTTATTGGAGATAAGAATCTAAGGAACCTTCCTGCCTGTGTGGGCTTTGAACCATAAGCTTCAGATCTTCATATTCAGGTATTCAGGTCTCCTGAATATCTGTGATAGATAAAAATATAGCTATAAATAATATTTGCAAGTGTTTTGATCTCAAGAATACCACTGGGGGGAAAATGATGCAGCAAAGTTTAGTGTAGTGTTCTTTCCCCAATAGGAAGAGCATCACATTAGAAGAAGTGTAGTATTTTTTCACAATAATGATAAGCTAGTCCTGATGTGAATTTAGGGAATTTTAAGGTCCACCTTACAAGTTGGAAACTGTTGGGCTAGGATGAATTTACAGCATAAAAACTTAGGATTGATGGTCATAGAAATAATAGCTTACTCTGATGAACATATGTTTACACTTGAGGAATTTATTATAGATACTTCATAGTTTTATCTTCTACCAGAATGTGGCTATTTTTTCCGTTGACTTTTAAATATGTACCACCCACACTGGAAACTGCATCAATTGCAGAATAAAATGCAAACAGGTACTGTTTTGAATGTCTCTGGTTCGGCATGTTCAGAATTTGAAAATGAGTAGTTAGTAGTTACAGGAATGTTGAAAAATACATATATTCTGTCCTCTTAACAATTAGTCAGTTTTAAAAGTTAGGAGTTTCCATAGAATTGAACTGTTTTCTGTTTTAGTATGACAATACTAAAATAATGTGTTTTTTCCAAAATAATGGCAAGTATATTCTGAAAAATTTGTATAGTTTGATAACATTCAAGTTGATGACCATCTGATAAAGGGGTAATTAATACAAATTATAAGACAAATAGCGTTCATTTTTTAAAAAGGTAATCCACATAGAATAATATTTACTATACCAATATAGTGAAATTATATTTTATGTAGCTTATTTTTTAATTTAATTTTATTGTCAAGGTGATATATAGAAGTGGTTGCAGTAATTGTAAGATAGTAAATATATAGCATGTCGAACATTTTACCTCCTCCCTCATTTTTCTCATATTTTCCTTCACCCCAATACCCCTTACAAGTTGTAATGTAAATTTCCAACAAGTCTTGTGAGTATTGCTATTGCACTAGTTTGTCTTTTGCCCTTTGTCTCGCCATTTTGTTGTTCCTCTTCTCTTGCCAAATTAAGATATATGTATATACAATACACAGGATCCCAAAATCAAATATAGTAGGGGATAAACCATAGGGGTAAACACAAAGAAAAAGAAATCACATTGTACATCAAAAACAACAACCACGAAGAAAAACCTCTGTTTCCATATCTAGGAGTTTATTTTGCTCAGCATTATCTTATATGGTCATATATACATAACTATTGAGACATTCGGCTCATCTGCTAGGACTATCCTAGACATTTCCTACTTATTACAAATGAGAGAAACCATGGAATCTCTTTATGTCTTGCTTATTTTACTTAGTAGGATATTTCCAAGTCTTTCCATTTCCTTATGACTTAGAAGCATAGAATTCCACCGTGTGTGTGTGTGCATGCGTGCGTGCATGTGTGTGTGTGTGTGTGCGTGTGTGTGTGTATGTGTGTGTATCACATTTTGTCAATTCGTTCATCAACTGAGTGGCATATTGGTTTAAAACATGATTGCATGTAAGTATCACTTAGGGTCATTCAAAAATGACAGATGCCACTTCCCCAGACATTCTAAAATCATGATTTCTAAGTCAGGATTTTATGGTGGCAGGTGTTGAGATATCTGAATGAGTCTATCTATATCTTGCACTGAATTAGACAGGAAGATATCCAATATCATATAGAATAAAAATGGTAGTGATAAAATATTCCCTTGAGAAAGACATAAGAGGTTGCCAGAAGTATGAAGTAGTTGAGATAATTTTGAAGAATTTAGAAATGCAAGCTCAGGTATGTCTCTTTAAATAATAATTATGTAAGTGGAAGGGCAAAAGAAGGGAAAGAGAAGAAAATAACTGACAGCAGATCATTGTCCCAAATTAGAGTATAAAAGACATAATCTATTACTTCCAAGTTAAAAAGAGACCAATATAATATGTCGCACTTAATTTAGGTACATGCAAAATGTTTACTTGGCTTTTTCCTACTTTAATGCTCCTAAATAAATGAAGACATAAGAAAAGGTATGTGATCGCCATTACTTCAACCTGAACAGTAACTGTGATGAGCCCTCTTTTTCTCACTTTGCACTTGGAAAATAGTACCTAAGTTGATGATGTTGTGGCTGATTAGAGGTAGACTAAGGGGCTTCTAATTGTACAATTATCCCAGAATAGTTTAAAGTAGTTTTTTCTCCCAAGATATCCAACTACATTTTCTGAAGTTGTGCTTTGAACACACCCTCACACATGAGCAGATTATTTGAAATTATACTTCAACATTTCCTTGTCACATTCTACTTTGTGCCTTTGTCTTTTTTTGCACATTCCTTTTGAGTTCATGGTTGCTCTATTTCCATTTCATCTGTAATAACTGCTAAGAACATTGTTCAACTACCACTTCTTGTTTGCACATGCCCAGTCTATGTGTGAAGGTACTTTGTACATGTTAAGCAATAGGGTAGTACTCACTCTCTGAGGAGAATAGTTCCACATTATAACCCTATGCTCACATTAGAGGGCGTAGAATTTAAAGCATTTTGAGACAAACAGTGATATAAGAATTGAAAGGCTCCTTAGGGACATTTTCTTGGAGCTCATTAGTTTACCCAGGAGAAATATAAATATCCATAAAACCTGGAGCTTATTAGTAAGTATCCGAATTAACACTAGATCTTAGATACTGTGTTAATACAAGTCACCATTTTATTATTGTTACATCAGAATCCTTCCCTATTGCAAATATGGATGAGAAAATGAAAGAAAGGCATTAAAGAAAAATGTCTTATCTTTTTAGGCATTTAATCCTAGTGGTGAGGGTAATGTCTGAACTCTCCCATTCAATAAACATTTAAAGTTTATAAGAGTACTTCCTACATATAAGAATTTGTGGCATGTTGATTGACAGGGTTATTTCAGCATGGAGATATCCCTAACAAGAACTAGATTTAAATAGAATATATGTCAGTTATGATGTGTCAATCAGGCATTTTCTATTCTAAAGAAGAATCAATTCGAGGACTGTTCAGTAACATCAGTAACATCAGTGTTACTTGTCCTACATTTATAATGAATAGGCTGATATAATATCCAAACATATCTAAAGATATTTCAATAAAATCCCAAACTGAATGGATACATGGGTCACTCATTGAAACTGTAGACAAATTAGTCTTATCTGTGCTGTAGATCAATCTATAATCACCTGGCTAAACAAACTCTTCAAAAATATTCACAGAATTCCTCTAAGTAAAGATCATGACAGTTATATCTGTATAATTCTTCTAAGGTCAGGATAAAAGAATTTGTTCTCAATATTTTAAATCAACAGAATCTGTTGAATTCATGGATCCAGAATTTTATGGCTTCACATTCATATCTCAAAATTTTATTAATATGACTTTGACAAAAACACTGTTCTTATTGAACTTGTCTATGTCCTTTTAGTTTTCAAATCCAAATAGCATATTTCCTTCAGTATCTTCCTGACAATTTGTTCCCTTGTTTACCTCTCTAAATCTGTTTTTGGTCGTGGATATTTTAATGATGTCTAAAAAGACTTATCTATGCATCTGTTTAACATAAATTTTAGAACTATCAGAGAGTTTTTTCCTCTAAATCCATCATTTCCACCTGTAGTCCTTATCACCAAGAATATTACTAACATGGTTGCCATCCAGAGACGTGGAAGCACTTTAGATTTCTTCTTATCCTTCTACTTCCGTCTGTTAGGTAAGATGAATGATCAAGATTTTCTGTTTCTGTCACTAATATAATTTCTATGTACTCCTTTTTATGCAACTGAAACTGGCCTGTTTCAAATACTCATCATTGGTCACTTTGTCCTAAAACAACTGCTTACATAGTATGCTTTTTCCCCATAGACTTTTCATATTGTTCCTCTCCGTCACCAAATTACTGCTCCATGTAAGCACACAGAGTGAATATCTCAGATACAAATTCTAGTATCATTAATTACTCACTACATTGACTGTTGGCATTACATTTCTCATCTGTAAATGGATATAATCTACCAGAAATATTGAAGAATGAATTTGTTGAATTCTAGAGCAAGAAAAAAGAAAAGTGAAGAGTCCTTACATTTTCCATCTTACCTTACAAATAAGAAAAGAGTCAAATTCAGTTTGTTGGTTTAAAATCACAATTTTTTTTCATGCAGAAATAAAAATAAGTCATCATCAGGCTACACTGTGGTCATCATCCTCACCAAAATTATTATTAGCATCATAAGTGCTAATTATTGAAAGTCTGGTATGTGTCTATGACGTTGCTATCATTTGTCTTTTGATTAATAATTTTAATGTTACCACTGTGCATGCATCCATATTAAAATTTTGAACAAATAAAGAAACTAAAAAAAACTAAACCATATCAGGTAGCTTGACTATGTGCTTTTAACAAATTATGGAATAGATTTTTGAAGCATTACAAATTCCTAACCAGTATGAATTAACTTCTCTCTCCGTCACTACACACAAATATTTAAGAGTTTGAACAGAACTTTTTTCAAGTGATATACTCTAAATGTTACTACAATATCATGTGTATATCTAAAATTTCCTTTAAAGTAATAAACTCTACTTTCAAATCAAGTATTAGTTATTTTATTCTCAGGAACTTTTAGAAAAAGACTGTATATCTTTGAAATGTAAAAGGTCAAAATAGTAGCATAAAAATTTTAGAGGGAGTCTGTCTTCAGAAATACATATACATATATATCCATATATACGTTATGTGCAGAAAGATATAGATTTTTAGAGATTATTTGTCATCAGAAATATGTACATATATTTAAATTTCTGTGTAGAATGATGTACATTATAGTGAAAGATACATCTTAAAACATAATTAAAATTTAAAAAATACATCAAACCAAGTGCCAGTGACACGCTTATAATTCGAGCTATTCTGGGTGCTGAGATCGTAGAATTGTGTTCGAAACTAGCCCAGACAGAAAAGTACTTGTTAGAGTCTTATCTCCATTTAATCACTAAAAACAGGAATTAGCTCTGTGCTTCCAGTTGTGGAGTGCTGTCCTTGAGCATAAAAACATTGGGGACAATGCCAAAGTCTTGCAAACAACAACAACAACAAAATGTATCACATTAATTTCACAAAAGCAAATTTTAACTGCTGTGAACATTTCTTAGAAACATGAATACATGCCCCTGGAAAATGTTAAGTAAAAGTATAGATTATTTATGCCTATGTTAAAGACAAGACTATTTAGATTGTTTAAGATATTTAGGTGAGGATTAGGAATTAAGAATAATGAGATTTGGGTAATAGATTGGGATTGGACTTTAATTATAGTCTATAGTAGTAATAAAATGATATTTGTAATGATTATATAAAATTATTCTTGCTTGGTATATGAATTATAATAAGTGATAAACATTTTAAAATGATTTCCAATGCAAAGGATTATCAATTCTTTTGTACTTTCAAAAAAATTAAGAAATCTATTCCAAGGCTAGTTTGCTCTAAGACTATATTTGTTTTCTAAAATTAATTTAGGAATGAGTTAAGATTTAGATAACGATGCACAGCAGAAGAGAGTGAGAGGGGATAGAATGATGGACCACATAGGAGCTGTATGTCATTGGTACTGTGTTTCAAAAAACAGAAAGACTTCAGAGAAGAGAAAGAGGAATATAAGGTGTCCTGAATCAAGTTTCGTTTTAATCCAACTAATAGTTTTGACTGAGAATCAGAGAACATGGGAAAAATAGAAAATAAAGCATTGTATAAACCTGTTACAATGTAAAGAAATTGTAATAGGAAGATGATAATTAATTTCCAAAGAAATAAAAGAAAAGGTAGGTAAATTCTAAAGGGAAAAAGAATGAAGAGAGAAAAGAAGCAAAATAAACCTTTATCAATAACAAACACAAGCGTTTGGAAGTGGAAAGGCAGTAGAAATATTGTAAATAACAATAAAATAACAATAAAAATTGCTAACGTGGATAGAAGATGGATCATATTTTATCATATATAATTTTGAAGTTATAGGAAATGAAAATTTAAAAGTCATAATTTAAAACACTATAGCCCAATGGTAAAACATTGGCATAGCATGTGTGAAGCAATGGTGTGATCGCCCAAACATTACAAAGTACACCCAAAGCACACACACAAAAAAATCCACATTAACACACACACACACACACACACACACACACAACATACACACATTTGGAATATTGATATTATCATATTAAACAGAGGTAATTATCACAAATAGTAAAAATATGTTAATATGAAATCATATTATTGCTCATACTATTTAAAAGTTTACTAGAAATAAAATACTCACAATATACTTGGATTCTTATAGATCAACTAAATTGAAAATTAAGAAATAGAAGACACGAGAACCTTTGCAAACAAGTTTTAAATAATAAACATTTTGAAACATGTATACTTTTATTTTGACAAAAGATTGATGTTTCTGGTATTTTAACTCAAGATTTAGAATATGATAACCAGATGCTCTATGTCTCGCTAGAGATGGCTATATTTCTAATCATTTCACTCTGGATACTTTTATAATAAAGGTCTCATCATTTCAAAGCCTCTCCCGAATCACAAACCCTGCTTATATTTCCCACCATAGCTAGAAAATGGAAGCCACAAATCACCATTCCCTGCTCAAACATTTTTTTAATTCAAGTACAAATATTTCCAAAAAGTGACCAGGTAATGAACCTTCTTAATAAAGTATGTACTTCTTGGAAACACAGTAAGGACAAATATGTTTAAAACTATAAGAAATTAAAATTATTTAAATTCACCAACCATATAAAAATTAAGAAAATAATTTTTAAATATTCATGTTAAATATTTTAAAAGCAAAATATATGTGTCTAAATAATTTACATTGTAAAACTCATGCAAAATTGAATTAACTAATCCTTCGACTCTGAAAAAAGAATTACTCTAAAGAAACAAAAGAAAATAATTAAGTTCAAAATTTGAAATTTAGAAAATGAAATGAATTGCATTCTTTAGTTGACTGAAGAAACTGTAAACCCTCTGTATATCAATTTTATAATAAAAAATGCATGAACAAAGAAAGCAAAAGTACCCATTGATCAATAGCACCAGCTAAAGTATCAGTATTCCTTTTTTTGAGTGTACAAGAAAATCGATGGAGGGGATAAGAATGTTCCTTCCATTAAAAAATGTACTCATTACCTTACTTATGTTACTGTAACCACTTTGTACATTACCTTTACAATAAAATTAAATTGAAATTAAAAATAAACTAAATAATATACTAATTAAGAATTCTTAGAAGCCATTGGTTAAAAACTTTGTAAAAAACTGTCCTAGGAACCCAAGGAATATACATTGATGATACTATTTAAATACTTAAACTTCAGCAGAGAAGCAAAAAGTTTATAAATGTTACAAGTAAAGTAATAAAGCAGAATATATTACTATTAATAAAAATCATAAGATGAATTTATAGTGTTAGTCAAATATGTAACAAATGAGATGAATTGCCATTCGTTTGCACTTAATAAATGAGAAAGAATTCTCTAGGTCTTTTAAAATATATCTTAAGATAATGAAGAAACTATTCTGTCACATCATATGATAATCAGATAAAGATGATATTAAAACAAAGAACAGATTGTACTAAGTTGTGGGATGTTAATGTATTTACCTATTTTGGTTATGGGTAACTGGGGATTTCAACTTGGAGTATTGTTCTTGCTAGGCTGGCATCACATCAGTGGTTAATTATAGGATAGGGGTTCCCTTTCCACAAGAACATGCACCTGAGCTGTCCTTTTAGCCTTCCCATCATCAATGGCATCAGAGTTGCACACCAACTTGTCTAGCTGCCTACCTTGGCTGGCCTGGATTCTGCAGTCCTTCCAATCTTTGCCTCTAGATAGTGCAGGATCGTGGAAATGATCCAGTGCATCCAGCTATAGAGTGAGAAGGAAGTCCACTAAACTTTTGGCTTGGGTTCTGTTCTCAAGCCTCCTAAGTAGTTAAGAGTAAAGATAGGAGCCCCTGGTGCCAAGCAGTAGCAGTATTTTTAAAAAACTCGACATATATATGAGTTAGGCTTGTGATTACCTCAGGAAAAGAATCAAAGAGCAGTGAAGCATAAAGGACAGTCAGAACTTTAACTAGCTACTCAGAGGCTGAATCAGCTTAGCTAGCTACTCAGGAGGCTGAGATCTGAAAACCACTGTTCAAAGCCAGTCCAATCATGAAAATACATGTGATTATTTCCAAAAAATCAGAAGTGGAGCTCAAGTGGTAGACCACTATCCTTGGGCACAGAAGCTTAGGGATAGTGCCCAGGCACTATCAAGCTTCAGGAATGATGAATACATGCATGAGCTCCTGCAAATATGCGTGTGCATACACACGTGTGCGTGAACACACAAACACACCAATGAGTATTTCAATGCTACCTTCTTTAATTTTTTTTACCTTGTTGTACCCTATTGCCATGTATTGGTACACAAATTAACAAAATCAGCTAAGCAGCTATTTACATACAACTGATCATGTTTCTCTAAAGTCTATTCTCTTTTTGCAAGCCTGCTTTTATATGACCCAAAAGTAAATTATTCAGGAGGGCAATTCATCTCCCTCAACTCTGTAGTATTAGATGATTGTTTAGGTTCTTCCTAGCTATATGATTTTGTGAAATTCTGCATCAAACAGCGTATTTCTTTCACGAGAAGGGAAGCCTTTGTCAAACAATTAATAATAGGATTTTCTCCTCCTGGCAAGCATGTGTAGTTTTATTATCTTCGTATATTTCATGATCTGTCTGTGTATGCCAAAGACTGCTGTGAAAATAAAAAGCACTTAGCATTCGTATAACATTCATATGTATGAAGGTATTTAAATATTACTGAAATTGCTTTGGAATAAATAATGTTCACCTTGACTATTTTGAGAAAGAAGAATTGGTTTCTCAGCACTTAGGTAAGAACGTGAGTGAAAGAAACAAAAGGAAAGTTTGGAACAACTCAACACATACATTCAAATGAAACAAAACAACTGAAGAAAACACAAATTAATTCAGTACTTAAAAACCTGCAGGAAATGCAATGATTTTTTTAAAAAATCAGCTATGATAAGCTTTTGAGAATCCTGACTACTTGGGAGTCTACTGTTGTGAGGAGAGTGGTTAAACCCAGACTGGACAGAAAGATCTGTACACAAAGCCATGCCATGCACCTGTTATTCTAAATTCCAGGAAGAATAACATAAAGTGGAATGAGCCCAAGATCATACACAAGGAGGAAGCCAGATTCTATCTGAAAAATAATCATGGTAATTTAGGGCTGGGGCATGACAAAGTGTTAAGAACACCCATTTAGGAGACACAAGA
This sequence comes from Dipodomys spectabilis, assembly GCF_019054845.1. Taxonomy (NCBI): domain Eukaryota; kingdom Metazoa; phylum Chordata; class Mammalia; order Rodentia; family Heteromyidae; genus Dipodomys; species Dipodomys spectabilis. The sequence goes on along the minus strand of NW_024870989.1, from coordinate 2,417,703 downwards.
CACTCAATGCAAACTCTATTATGGGTAATGAAGAAAAAAGCTATAACTTTAAATAATTGGAATGATTGTAAGATTTGAGTATTTCAGTGGAGAAAAAAAAACATGAGAGAGATAGAGTGAACCCATGTTGTGATCCCTTCTACTTAAGCTATAATGTTGTGTGGAAGTCCAGACATAACAGAGTTATCTTGCAAATGAGTATGGATATGCATTTGGGTGATGGAAATATTCTACTTACACAGGTGTAAATTAGATTTTTGGCTAGATTGTAGTTCTTGAACTAAGAGCCTGTGCGATGCCCTGAGCTTTATCTCTCAAGGCTACCACTCTATTACTTTGAGCCACAGTTCCAATTCTGATTTTCTGTTTGTTGTTTGGAGATAAGAGGCTCATGGACTTTCTTGCCAAAATGGCTTCAAACCATGATCGTCAGATCTCATCCTCCTGAGTAACCAGGATTCCAGACATAAGTTGTCTATTTTTTAAATAGTTTAGTAAATCATGTAGTTACAGAAGTCATAAATTATCATTACAACCTGTGTAATAGATGTGTGTATGTATATATCAATGCATACAGACAGAAATATTTTATCGTATCTTTGTATCTACAGTAGATTTATGAAATATCAACCTTCGTTGTAAAATAAAATGGAAACAAAAGTTATTAAGGAGCAAAACAAAGGGAATTGTCACAAGTTTCTTGTTGTTTAATGGAATATGAATTGCAAGAATCAGTTTGGGAAAACCATCTTAATTTAACATAATGGATAATGGGTATTAATTCCAATCTATCTATTTGCCCATATTGTGCATCCTCACACATGAGTATCAAAATCAAACCACAATTTTTGCTTTTGTATTTAACGCACCTGTTATAATTTAGGGGATTGATGAAGTACTCAAATAAAGATTAAAATAATAGTAAGTGAGGCTATGAGTTAGAGCTGAAAATGTTTTTAAATATTATAATAGCTAATTAAATTGAAATTTTCTTACTTTTACTCTATTGTCATGTCCCTCATTCCCACATTAGAAAAGTACGTAGAAGGTTCTCAGTAAATTATGTGTATAATCATGAAAAAAAATGTATTGAAAGAATATGGGCCCAGTGTGGTTTTAGCTTATTGAGACCTGTAGGGGGTAATGTGTTTTTAAGGCCTTGCAAAACGTTGTGATGGAGATGAAAGGAGGGATGTGCTTATTCTGGAAAATTGTCTAGAGGATTGCTCCCAGAAAGATAGTGATGAATTCTTCCAAAAGATACAGAAAATCACTTCCACAACCATGTTGAGTGCTGCACTATTTACCTTAGCCAAGTTATGAAAACAGCCCAGATGTCTTATGGTTGAGGGATGGTTGGAGAAAGTGGGGCACATATACACAGTTGGATTGCACCCATCCATTATGAAGACTGTTACGTAATTTGCAAAGAAATAGATAGATCTAAAAATATGTTAAGTAAACTAAGTCAGAGCCAGACACACGAAGGACCCATGTTCTGTCGCATATTTGGAACATAGGATTTTGTGCAAGTTTACACAACAGTATTAACCAAAGCATGCTCTTTGCAGACGAGTATTTAAAAGTGTAATTTCTTATAAAATTGAACTTTTATTCCAACAAAGTGAATACCAAGAAACTATCATTTGGAAGATATGAGCGGAAGTCAAAGGGAAGGAATAAAGAGAGTTATGGATGAAGAGAGGGAAGGTATAATATTCAATGCAGAAACTAGAAGCAATGAAAGTGGGGTGAGGTTTGGAAGGGTACTGGAAAGTTACGTAAAGATCCATTGTACTTATAAACTGATTTGTTGAATGGAAATGCCTTCATACAACTATTTAATAAAAATATAATTAAAAACAATGGAGATGGGGCGGGGAAGGTGGCTCAGTGGTAGAGAACTTGCCTTGCAGGCCTGAGGCCCTGGGTTCGATTCCTCAGCACCACATAAGCAAAAATAAAAAGCCAGAAGTGGCGCTGTGTTTCAAGTGGTAGAGAGCTAGCCTTGAGCTGAACAGCTGAGGGACATCACCCAGGCCCAGTGTTCAGGCCCCACGACCGGACGCCCCCCCCCAAAAAAACAGTGGAGACATCTGAACCTTAAACTGTGTTCTCTTAAATCATGAGTCAAAATAATAGTTTCCTTCTCAGAAATTTTCTTTGCAGTTATTTTCCTCAAAATGACAGAAAAGTGACCAACAAAATGAATGTCAATACATCACATTGCATATCCTAAAGAAAAACAATATAAAAATCACAGTAAAAATGTTAGAATTCATCACATGATAAAATAACAGGTAGAAAGGATCAAATGCTGATTGTTTTTCCAAGTACGTTACCTATGGTATCTAATTTAATCCTCACAATAATCCCATAAAGTAGAACTACTTCTATTTCTAATTCTCAGATGATGATATTGAAGTCTTCAGAGTTGGAATTACTAGTACAACATTTCACAAATGGTAAATCTTAGCCTGCGGCCCATTCCCACCATATCAAATAACTTCATTCTATTTTGTGACTAAAATACCAGTACTTAGTCCATTAATTCTAGGAAAATTTCCCAGAATTATTGTCCACACTTTAATAATATGTCACTTTATCTTTGTTAGAAAATAGGAAACTAAGCGGGATGTCGGTGGCTAGACCTGTAATCGTAGCTACTCAGGAGGCTGAGATCTGAGGAACGCGGTTCAAAGACAGCCCAGTCAGGAAAGTCCGAGAGATTCTTATCTATAATAAACTGCTAATAAACCAGAAGTGGCACTGTAGCTCAAGCGGTACAGTGCTTGACTTGAGCGGAAGAGTGCAGGGACAGTACTCAAGCCCAGAGTTCAAGTGCCAAGACCAACCAAAAAAAAAAAAAAAAAGGAAATAGGTAACTGCAATATGCAAGTTCATAATCAATTTATACCTCCCTGGTGAAAGGAACTTCTAAACTATAACATTCTTGATTTCTAGCTCAAAATTGTAGAAATTATATTCTATCCCATAACAACACTGCATCGCAGTCATACTGAAAGAATAATCTCCCAAATTCCTAATGGAAACAGATTACAGGTCTTATAGACCAATCATTTCCACATTGTAGCTCACATAAGTTGTGTACCATTAGAGGTATTTTGATTGCTTTTTATACCCAACATTTTGAGAGAAATGCTTTACTTTAAAATGTTATTAAAGCAAGACTGATATAAAAATCACCTTTGACCCCAGATGAATATTTACCTTTCATATACCCAAAAATGCAGTCTTACCTATCATTAATGTTAGGAACGGGAGGTTAAAATCATGGACACCAAGACCTAAGCATGAATTAAAGACTCTCCAACTTGTGAATACAATTGTTTTAAAAAGACATCAATACTACTGCATGTTTTTCAAAATTTCTTGTGATATTGAAGATTCAATGATAAAATATTAACAATTGAAAATAACTCATTTTCTTGGGAGTAGGACAGAAAACACAAGATTAATCCTTCATTTTCAAATACCTTTATTTTTCTACAAATTCACTCTTATAATTATCAAGATTATAAAACTAACTGAAGTACAGAGCCACAAAGGAAATAATTTAACTGCATCATCTACATTCAAAAAACTGTTACTGGGGCTGGGAAGGTGGCTCAGTGGTAGAGTGCTTGCCTTGCATGCATGAGGCCCTGGGTTCGATTCCTCAGCACCACATAAGCAAAAAGGAAAAAGCCGGAAGTTGCGCTGTGGCTCAAGCGGTAGAGCACTAGCCTTGAGCTGAAGAGTGGAGGGACAGTGCCCAGGCCCAGAGTTCAAGGCCCCACGACCGGACCCAAAAATAAGAAAAAAAAACTGTTACTAGAAAACAAAGTTATACTAATAATTAGCTTACCAAATTCACTTATATCCTTTTATTCTATTTCATAATATTTCATAATATTCTATTGCATAAAAAGCCTATATACCCACTTACATCTTCATATCTTAATATTTATTTCAGAAATGTCTATAGCTCTATAGTCAATGAACTGAAATAATACTAAAAATATTCAAAGGCTTTTCAGAAATTGCAAGACGCTCTCGGGGTTGTTATTTATATTGGAAAAGATATTCGAAAAGCCTTATTTGTTAAAGTTGTGATAGTTACTTCCACGAAAGAGCCATTAGTGAAGATCCCATTGCATGTACAAAACAACTTCAAATGCATCCACAATCTGGAGGTGACACATGCTTTTTGTTTGTTTGTTTTGAAAGGTATATCTAGCAAGCATATCCACAATACTGGTTTTCAGTCAATATGATGGGATATTCAAACCTAATAAATACAGGGTTGATTATCTTAGTGAGAATAGATATGATGTTACAAAGAAAGTTATTTTCAACAGAAATCCGGAAAGAGTTTATTCATCTTGTGAATAACCAGAGTGTAATACCTGTTTGGTCAAGTCAGTGAAACTCACTCCATGAGTATATCTTAAAAGTATAACCAATTTAAGAGGTCAAATACATATTTTGTACTGACAGTCATCTTACAGCAATAACTTACTACCTAATTATATCTGTATCTTCTTACCTAACATATAATAAGAGCTGAAAGTGGTCTCTTTTATCTAACTTAATTTTGTATATGCTTTGATTATGATGATGTTATTATTTGACAAATAAAATGTACAGAAGGGTGGCTCCACAGAAATGACATGACAGAACACTGATAAATAAAAACATTGCAACACAGATAGCTCTTTTGAGCCTCAACTTGTCCACATTGGCAAGCAACATTGCAACAGCACACGCACACATATACACATACACACATGTGTGCACATGTACACACATAAACTTGCATGCTAAATTCAGGGTTTAGTACAAAAAAGTACAAATAAAGTTTTAGTGATTAGGACAATCGTTAATTTGCCTTATTACAAAATAATACACAATCCAGTCACCATGGGTGTTACATTTTACTTGCCTTGCCACATGTGACCACTTAATTTATTTTAATTAATTAATTAATTAATTTGTTTGGTGCTAATACTAGGCTTGAACTCATGCCCTGGCTCTGTCCCAGAATTTGTTGATTTTTTGTTGTAGTTTTCTCAAGCCTAGAATTTTACTGCTTGTCCCACAGCTCCATTTCTAGCTTTTGCTGGTTACTTTCAAATCAGAATTTAATGGACTTTTTTTTGTTTGGTTTGGTTTCAAACCACAATCCTCAGATTTCATCTTTCTGATTAGCTAGGATAAACACATGAGCCACGAGTGTGGCTTCTAGTTTTTCCTCTATAGCTATCTAATACACATATTAGATAGTAATTTAAAACTTAGAGTATAGAAGCAAGTTGTACAGTGATGATATTGTCTTGTCAGAAATTTAAGCTAGTAAATTTCTTCTTAAAACCATAAACAAAAATACCATGGTATAATATAAGAGAACTCACTATTGAACATATGAGCTGTAAGAGCTTTCTAATAGATCCATTATTTGTTACCCAACATTAGAAAAAAACTATATAATGCGGTAGTAAAATAGAAGTCCTTTGTGGGAATACTTAATTACCTTGTTTTTAAAGATACTTGTTTTCATCTAAAAAAGTAGGCCTGTCTATTGCCTTCATGTGATTTTGATGATTGAAGGTGCTTAATGAGAAGTCAAAGTGAATTACTAATCTTTGCTATCAATTAAATCTCACCTTTTCTTCTTGGAACTTATAATTATTAAAGCAATAGTTCAGAATCAGCAAGCAATAGTTCAGATTCACACTTCCAGTGCAAGTGGATCACCAGTAATTAATCCTTGATACCATTTTCCACAAAGTTTTGTCACAGATACAATCGGCCTGTCTTCTCTAGCTGCTTTCCTAGCCTGGACCTATTCTTTACTCTACAGGAAAAGTGTGATTCAATTGATTTCAGTCAGATCTGTTACTAGAATTATCAAGGATTTAGATTTTTGTCTGTAATTTGGTCAAAGCTATGTCTCTTTATGTAGGCTAATAAAAATGTATTTACTAAATTCAAGTAAATACATAAATTCCATTTCCATCTCTTTTAAAAAATAAAATTGTTTGCTCTATAAATTGATCAGAGGCATGGTCATTGCACATCTGTCTCTCTCTTCCTCTCTCCCTTTCATGGTTCTCATAGATAATGTGACTGCTCCATAATTATCCTAATTTATTTTGCTTTTATATTTTTGGTTGCATCATTTCACTTTCTGCTCTGCCATTTCCCAAATCATTTACATAGGAGGCATTATTTCATATTTTCTCATTCCTATAATAAGCTGCACATGAAGACACCACTGGTACCATTTTCAGTCTGTACCTTTGAATATGGAGGAAAACCTTTCCTCTGCTCTCTATCAATTCCCTACTCTCCAGTTAGAATAATTTCCAATAGTAAAATTGGAAAAAGAGAAAGAAAATCATGGTGAAATAACAGATGTAGAAAATTCACTGGATTTTTCTGACCAGTTCAACCAACGTGAACTATTAGGGAATACATGTGCACCCCATTCCCACTGGTACTCACTGTCTCTGGTTAGGCAATTCTGATGAAGACAAGGAACAAGATGAAAAAGTGAGGAATGGTATCATTTGCAAAAAAAAATGGAGAAGTATTAAAACAAATTTTTGTTTGGGCTGCTGAAAATAATCGGCTTACTACAGTGCAGATACCTCTCTTCATCGGGAAGCCTCCAGTGGGCACTTAGACATTGTCCATGAGTTGGTGGCTCAAGGCAGATATTCATGCAATTACTGTGAATGGCTAGACACCCCTGCACAGTGCTTATATGTTGAATAATACCAGAGTGGCTGCTTTCTTAGTTCACATTGAGGCAGATACCAGTGCCCAAACTAAAGTCCTCTTGCCTCCCTTGCATCTTACTGCTTGGAATAGAAATAGCAAAGATATGCTGGATCGCCTTCTGTTGAAGCATTATATCAAACCAGGTCTGAAGAACAACTTGGAAGAAACTGCATTTAATATTGCCAAAAGGATAAATATGTATCACTACCTCTTTTAAATTGTGGAAGGCTGTAAAAATTGTTCTCCTAACTCATAATTGGTTGGTTAAGATTCTTAAATTTCAAAAATGCCAATCTATCTTTGTGTCTGTACAAAATATTTTCACAATACAAAGCAACAGCAATATCTTACTTTAAAAATTCATGGATTCCATAGTATTCTTCAATGAATTGCCTGATTTTGATGTCAAAATGTATTCAAGAGTTGTTTGTATACATCTATAATGATTTCTGCAGGGTTTGTGATTTTTAAATCAGAAATCACTTTAACTTATCTGTTGAAATGAGTAGTACAGAAACTAAAAATATTTCTGGTGCTTGTATGAAAAAAGTATATTTTAAAATACTCTGTATTTTGTTTGTATAATGTCCATAATCTATTTAATTCTCTCCTAGATATAATACTTTGAATTATACATTGTTTTATAATATATAGGTTCGTTAATAAATGTGTTATTTCAGATAGCATTCTATATAGAAAAAGTTTAAGATTCCTTTTTTTCCCTAGGTCCTTATAGTATTTTATTTCTTTGGGATAAAATGACAATGTTATCCAATTTCAAATGTTTTGTAAAGATTATGCTATGTAAAGGCTATTCTAAGGTGAGGATTTAACGCACTGATGTCAAACTAACTTTCAGTTCAATGAATTACATATATTGTTACATTTGCCTTTTTTAATTTTTTATTGTGAAAATACTGTACAGAGGGTTTACAATTACATGGGCAAGATAATGAGTACATTTCTCATCAAGCATTGTAGCCTCCTCCTGTATTTACCCTTCCCATCCATTCCCATCCTTCCCCTGCTCCCCCACTCAATCCTCCCTGCTACCCCTCCACCCGCACAAAGTTGTAAAGTTCATTTTTCGACATAACGACTTGTATTTTTGTAATCAATTTTTTAATAACTGTTTTTCATTTCTTGCATCTCAAGAATGAAAAATATGGAATAATTCACAAATTTTCATATCATCCTTGTGCAAATGCCATGATAATCTCTATATTGTAGTAATTTGGGTAAACGTCCTGCTGAAGCATGTAGTATCCTGTAAATTTAAGTAGTTATTGATGCAATCTTTATACAGGCATATATCCTTGGTTGACTGTTTGTAACTAGGAAACCTTATTGTTCCTAAAAATGTTATTGATCTTACTTCTCTAAAATTCTGTTTATATTGGGAAAAGCTTATATTGTTTGGTCGATTGCTCACATTTGCAATTTTTTGTCAATGACTATTTTAAGTCTTTTTCATTTTAAATTTGGTCATACTTTGAAGCCTTTATAGCTAGGTCCAAAGGTGATTGTTTTTCAAGTAATTATTTATAAACTGAGTTAGCTTTGTGGAGTTAATGGATTCAAAGTAAGCCTTGCTTACGAGCTACTTCTAAACTTCTGCAGCTTAAAAATTCCTAAATGATGTCTTACTGGTACAAATGTCTACCTGACCCTTTACTCTTCTTCCCTGTACCAACAGACCAATCAGAATATCTTACCCTGACAGCGTAGATTTTCTTATTGGAACAAAACTAATATTAGTTAAAAGAGAACATAGAGAGATAAACAGTTACGGCAGAATCTTTTAGGCTAGAAGGTATTTTATCAAAATATAATTGTTTTTTATACCTAACATTTCAAAAGTAGCTAAAGCCAAGAAGGTGAAAAAAATTTCACATGCATGATTACCAAATGTCCTGGCCAGTCTACCATCCATCCAGGCAGGAATTTACACTACTGCCTTTCTTTCATCAAATATTTTCATAGTTACAAGAGAAGTCTAGATGTTTCTCCTCGATATTAGGCCTTAAATTGGTAATGTTTTAATCACAGTGTTTCCTCTTGTCTCTAGGCTGTAAATCTCCAAATGGTAAAGCTTTAGGTCCAACTCTACCAAACATTGAGGTAGAAATAATGGAATAATATTTTAAAAGACAGTTGCCTTTGATACCGTAACCACAACAGAACATTGCAAAACATGTGCCTTTTTTATTATATTTTATAGTTATATATTCTATATTTATACGTGCTGATATTTTATTTCACACAGTGGAACTTACTAGAATTAATTGATAATTTGACAAATAAATAGATATTTATTACAATAAATAGATTGGAATATAAATAATAAGGTTTAGAATGTAAATTAGAATATAAAAAGTATCAATGCAATGTCTTTGGTATAAACTTGTGATATGTTCTAAGTATTCTTGGTCTTCTGAATTCACATTGTAAAAAAAAAACAATTGTTTTCCTCTAATCTATAAGGGATTTTACTCTGCTGCTCTGTCCATTGTTTTAACTCACTGGTTGCAAAATGTTTTTCTCTATATTTCTGAAGCATTTCTACTGATTGTACCCAAATTTTGCTGATACGATATCTAAAAGGTATTATTCTTCTGCAGGACCCACAGGTCCTAGGATCCCAGGTCTTAGTTATCCTCTTCATCTGATAACAAGGGGAAGATTTCTCACCTAGGCTCATGAAACATGCCAACAGAAAGTAATTGAAAATCCATCTCAATTCCTTATGACACCAGAATTAGTGGTAAGCAATTGTGCAATGCAATGCAACTTAAAATGAAAGATGAGATCACAAAATCTGAGAGAAAGTACAGTAATTCAAACTTTCAGTTTACAAATGACCAGCCCATATGAGTGACCAAGATCACAAATGTCACAAAATTATTTTTAATACCCCTCTTCTAATGATTACTCAAAGATTTCAGTCCAGCATAAGTAGGCAAAAAAAATAGTTCCTAGAATGATAGATCCATAATTGGTCTACCAAGGCTAGAAAAACTTGACTTACAGGTCAAATATAATTCACAAAAACATTAATTGAGAAGATCGTTAATGCTTCAAAATACTGGTACTTCAGTAAAACTTGTTTCTGTAGAATAAAAATGTTATCATTCTCAAACCAATGATAACCTACACTTAATCTCCTGAAAACAGATTCCTTTTCAAATAATCTTTTAAAAATCACATTCACCAAAATAACATTTGACAAGTAGACAATATTGACATTACAAATTTTTCAAGTTTAGGGTGCAAGTTACAATAGAGTTGTTTTATTTACCCAGCACTAATGCCAAACAGGTTCAACCATTCATTAAAGTGTAGAAATAGTACCACTCACCATTTGTGTTGTTCAGTAGGTGCCTTACAGAAATGTGTCAAATAGAAAAACCTCCCATAATTCAAACCCAAACACTAGCTAATAAAGTAAGTTTAATCACTTACTAAGGTACATTTTTTTTTTTTTTTGCCAGTCATGGGGCCTGAACTCTGGGCCTGGGCGCTGTCCCTCAGCTCTTCAGCTCAAGGCTAGCACTCTACCACTTGAGCCACAGCGCCACTTCTGGCTTTTTCTGCTTATGTGGTGCTGAGGAATCGAACCCAGGGCCTCATGCATGCAAGGAAAGCACTCTACCACTGAGCCACCTTCCCAGCCCCTAAGGTACATTTTAAAAAGTCAAAAATAGTTGCTTTATCATATGTTGTTTTATGTTTTACCTATCAGTCTAACATAGTAAGAAGAAATATGACTTAAAGTCATGAATATGGGTACTCATCAGAGATGTGACAAACATAAAATCTGTCTTCTATTTCTACCATATTCCTGTATAGTAGTAAATCGTAGTCTTCTTCTTTTTCCAAAATTTATAGGTAGTAGAAAATATTATCCCATGTAAAATAAAATAATCATAAACCTTTTTCAAAGCCATTTATAAAATTTGGTAGTTAGGAATATATTCTAAGCCATTTTTAAACTTTCTTGTTGACTAAAGATTAATCTGCCAAATGGATGAGAATAAAATCATGTCTAGGTGCTTCACCTCTCCAGTCTTGCAAATTGTTATTGCAGATGAATGAATTATGGAAATATAAGCTGACATCAGTTCAAGTGTACGCAGGATTGAAACTCCATGGATAGTATATAAAACTTTCAGAATATTAACAGTTTAACAGAATGACTATCAGGAAGTTGAAACCAGAGAGGAATAATAGTAAAGACAGAATGAATGAAAAATGGAACAAGGGGCAAGTACAGTTAGAATACTCAATGTACACATGTGATAAAGGAAGTGATAAATCTGAAATACATCTTGGAGAATGGTTGGTTGAGAATGATAGAAGGAGTCACTCTGGTCCAGGAGCATTGGACAAATAGATGGACATATTTATTGTAATACACTTGCACAACCTTTTGAAATTTAATTAAAAACACAACAAAAAACAAAAACACACAAAAATCACAACCAAACAGCAATCTCTAGAGAGGAGTATATGACCTCTCAAAATTTTAAATAGTTCATGAAGGGTAGTCTGGGGAATAGCAAACAAAGCTGTTCAAAGAGGGCAGTTTGGGGTAGCAGAGAATTTTGAACAGATTTAAGTAGATTGTCTAAGGTTGTGAATCACCTACATCTGCTGCAAATATTTTCTTCTGTGAGTTCTCTTTGTCTGAAATGGATACTCCAGTCCTCAGCCACACTTGATGGCTTGTGAAGATAGAATGGAAGAAACAAGATCAAGAATCCATTACTCCACTGGAGACAGAAGAGTCCTCTATGTTTTCTCCCATCTCTCTTCACTACTCTTTCTTCATACTTTTAAGTCAAGTGATTTTGAATTATATCTTTCATTCTTTGTTCTGGCAAGTAATTAGCCAAACTAATTTCCTAAATATTATTTGCCATTTTTTTTCTACCATGCTGTTTACTTGTCCAAGGGAGTCCCTTAAGCTTCACCTTTGCATTTGGTTGCCATGAAAATCCAACATTTATGTTAATGAGGACAAACTCTAATGTAAAACTTTGTCTCCAAAAAACCGATCCAAGAAGCTGTGATCACAAATATTTAGCCATACTTTTTTTCTTTTACCTTGAAAGTCTTCTTGTGTCTAAAGTTCCACAAAAATAAGTACTCCACTACTTTTTGGTTCAACCACTTCTAACCTCAAAGATATATTTTACTAACAAGATGCTTAGAGGAAACCGAAGTATACTCCACTTTTATGTTCTCTCTTAAGACTCTCCTTAGATACCATATCAGGATCAGTGAAGTTATTCTTTGCAAAATTATTTCAATAGATTATTTTTTCTTGGTCTTGCATTTGCTCAGCAAGATGTATGGAACAGAATAGAGTTAAATCATCCATACCTTGGGTAACAGTGTCTATTACAAAGGACAATGCTTCTATGTCCTAATTCTATGTCCTCCTCCTAGCTCTTCCCTGATTTCCAATTAAGCACAGCTTCTTGACTTCAAGTCCAGTGAAGCTGAAAGACTATAAGATCTCCTCCTCACCCCACCCCGCTACATCTTCATGGTTTCTCTTTTAAAACTCTTTTAAGTTGCCTCATTTGGACGTAGAATTTATTTTCCTGTCCTCATTCAAACTGTTCTACATTGTAGTGAGCCAAATAGGCTCTGTAAAATCACTTTAGGTAGCAAAAATATTAAGACAAAATTATCAAAATTTTTGGCCTCCCTCCACTGCTGAAGTCAGTATGCTTATACAGGGCTTCTAAGAACATTGTTTTCTTACCCTTTCAATTTTCTCTATTCTTTTCTAATCCCAAACTTTTTGGCTTATGTAATAAGAGAAGTCTTCACTACCTCATGTTAATAAGGATATTATTTTTTGTGAGCTACTTAGAAACGTGTAGTCATTGGCGTAACCAATCAGATTTTTTTCTGTGTTTCAGTGCTTCACGTGCAAAGACATTGTGGAAAGTGTTACAAACAGAAAAGTGTGAACCCAATACCTTCTTTCATTTTGAAGGGCCCTTTCTCCCTAAATATTTTGACCCAAATTATCTTTTTCAAAGAATAATTTTGGTAATTAAAGGTCAATTCACAAAATTTGATGTCTTAGTTTTCTTAAGAACTTTGAATTTCACACAGTGAGAGTATATTTCCTGGGTAAGGACAATTCTCAAGGGAACCTACAGGATTTACAGTAAGGTTTCTAAAGTTTGTTTAGTGTGAAAATGAGCTATCTTTACCCACATTGCTCCCTCTCAACTAGGTCTCCATAGCTTTCTTGGCATGAAAGCCTATTTTCCCAGGCAATTTTCTTAATAGGCTAATTTGTTAAAAATTTGAACAATTAAAATATACCTGTCATAATTTTTAAACTCTTTTGAAATTCCTTTATCAGAATCACGTTTTCCCCAATCCTAATTCAACCTTTTCCATCAAAAACAGTAACATGTTGTTTATATGATATAGTGTCCATGCAACTATTATTTTCCAGTGGCTTTATGTGTATATATGAACATATAAGCTGATGCTGAGCAAAATGAACTCCAAGGTATGGAAACAGAGATTTTTTTGCAGTTGTTTATAATGTACTATATGATTTCTATTTTCTTTGGGTTTTCCACCTATGGCTTGGCATCGGCTGTATTTGATTTTGTGCCCTGTGTGTTGTGTATACACTTACCTTAATTAGGGAAGGGAAGAGGAATAACAAAATGGCAAGACAAAGGACAAAGGGCAAGCCAATGCAATAACAATACTCACAAGACAATATGTTGGAAATGTACATTAAAACTTGTGAGGAGTATGGAGGTGAAAGAAAACTATAAGAAAAATGAAAGAGGGTGTAAAAAGTTTGAAAAGTTATGTTTTCACTACCTTACAATTACTGTAACCCATTGTTCACCAATTTGACAATAAAATTAAATTAAAAAATAAGCTACATAAAAAATAATTTCACTGTATTGTTATAGTAAATATTTTATGTAGTAACTTTTTAAAAATCAATACTATTTGGCATCTAATTTGAATTGATTACTACTTTTTTTTATCAGAGAGTCATCAACTTGAATGTTATCCAACTAGACACTATTTTCACAATAAACTTGACAATATTTTGAAAAAAGGAAAAATTTAGTACTTTCTCATACTAAAACCGAATATAGTTTAATTCTATGGAAACCCATAACTTTTAAAAGTAAATGAGTTGTTAAGAGGACAGAATATATGTGTTCCTCAAAATTCCTATGACTAATAACTACTCATTTTCAAATTCTGAACATTCCATACCTGAGTGATTCAAAACAGTACCTGTTTGCATGTTAAGTAATTTTGCAATAGATGCAGTTTCCAATGGAGTGTTACAGATTGAGAAGTCAACAGAAAAATAGCCACATTCTGGTAGAGGATAAAATTATGAAGCATCTGTAATTAATTCTTCAAGAGTAAGCAAATTTTATCAGAGTAAGCTATAATTTCTATGAACCATCAATCCAAAGATTTATGCCATAAAGTCATCCTAGTCCAATAATTTCCAACTTGTAAAGTGTACCTTAATATTCCCTTAATTCACATCATGAATAGCTTATCTCTATTGTGAAAAAAAATACTACACCTCTGATAATGTGATTCTCTCCTTGTTCTGGAAAGAATACTACAATTAACTGGGTTGCATCATTTTTCCCCCAGTGAGATTCTTGAGATCAGAACACTTGCAAATGTTATTTATATTTATACTTTTTTAAACTATCACAGATATTTAGGATGCTAAGGTCAGAAGATTATGGTTCAAATATCCAATAAACTCAGAAAAAGTCAGACACAAGTGGCACTGAGATTGAAGTGGTAGCGCACGAGCCTTGAGCATAAAAAGGTTCAGAGACAGTTTCCAGGCCCAGATTTCAAGCCCTAGGACAAATCAATAACCCCAAATGTAGCATTTTTCTCATTGTATACAGAGGCACGTAATTAAGGAAATTGCTTCCTCTGTTACATATAGGTAGAAGAAAGAAGAAGTCACACAATTATTCTCTTCATACAATGTTATACAAAACCCTCAAAAATTGTAATTTTTCTATATTTATAAATTAATATCGATTTTTTGGCAACTCTGTCTAGATTATTTACATTATCATTTTATACATGAATGGTTGGAATTTTCTATTAACTAAGATCTAATTATAACTCTCTTGAAAGCATATTCTAGGCAAATAGAATGCCAGAATCATTTGTGAATTTGTCAATTAAACCCTCTACTCAAAAAGAATTTTGTAGTATCCTATAAAATATGAAATTACAAGCAAAACTAAAATATTTATGTTAACTCTAAATTCTAATTTAGCAAGATCTACAAAGTCCTGCTTTAAATGAACTTTGAAATTTCTCTAGGCTTAAGATTTTGTAATCCTTCCTCATTTCTTTGGAATCCAACAGAATGATGCTTACTTACTTTTTCAAATTTTGGGTGGGAATCATGAGCCATTTTGAATCTAGGAATGTTCTGTAATGAAGAGAGCATTTAAAACAAAACTGAAGATTATATACGAGTTGCATTTCAATAGGAAACTTGACTTCTCAAAACATAATAACAAAATTAGCCCAAGCTTCTAATTGTGTATTCCTTTCTTGTTGTTTGGTTTGTTTTATTAGACAAAATTATACTACCTGGTCCAGGAAATGTATCACTATTTAATTCCACTCTCTAATCTCCTGCCTTAGTCTGAGTGCTAGAATTCCAGGTTTGTATCACATTGCCCTGCCATGTTTGTTGGTTTATTTAATCTAGACATAGACTAGCCTTTCTGAACTTCTCCAATGATATTATCCACTAGACAGACTGCTCAGAGTGTTTATGTACTATTTTAGAAGATCTTCTAACATTTGACACAGGATATGATCATTTTCAGATGCAACTGCTGGGATCTCTGATTCATTCGATCCCTTTAATAATGATTAATTGACTCTCTTACTATCTCTCGTCCCTACCTATGTAATAGTCTCAAACTTTTTTGAAGAAAGTTCATGAGGACTTTCTAATACTAAAATTCATCTCTTAATTCTTACTAAAGACATATTTTCTATTGCTATTTTTAAACTTTTCTACATATTCTAAGAGTTGTTTCATTTGTGTATTTTTGTGTGCACAAATAAGTGCCTCTGTGTGTATGTGTATGTTTGTATGTATGTATGCAAAAGCCTCAAGCTCTTATTCATCAATCTTGCTCATGCCTGGTATTCCATCACCTGAGACATTCTTCCAATTCAGGTTTTGGCTGGTAGTTTGGCAAAGACTGTTCTGCCCAGGCTGCATGCAAACTGAACTTCCCAGACTGCTTTACATTCTTAGGTTTTATATCTCCAGAATTATCAACTTTTAAACTACAAACATTTTTTGAGTGAAAAGTCTAAGCTGTAGCCCACATTTTTAACTCAAAAATTCATATAAAGATAGATGAACATACACATTGCATATGCTGAGTGTACACTGTAAGAAATGTGATCCTAAGCTGCGTGGTGGAGAGATCTGGGGATTGGGGTTCAAAGCCAGCCCAGCTAGGAAAGTCCCAGAGACTTTTTTCTCCAATTAACTACAAGAAAACTGGAAGTGGCACTGTGGCTCAAGTGGTAGAGCAGTAGCCTTGAGCTGAATAGCAGAGGGACAGTGCCCAGGCCCAAAGTTCAAGTGCCAAGACCAACAACAACAAAATGCAAGTAAAGGAAAGAAAAAGAAATGTGATCTTAGCCACTAGTTCAATGCCAGTATAATCCCTGCTCTCTCAAGATGGACTTGTTTTTCCAGTTAAGTCCATGCCCTTATATCTGACTTTCATTGGAACCAGAATTATTCTTCCAGTCTACTTTTAAAAATTTGTGCGTTTAGCAAACGTGATTGAGAAAGGGAAAGGCCTCATACTTCATATTCCACCTAGGAACACTCCCATAAATCTACATATTGGACTTGGCTTTATTGTTTCGATGTTGTCTTATTTGTAGTCTTCTATATTGTATTGAACCCTTATATTTAAACACAGAACTTCTCTTTCTCCTATTGTTGCAAATGTTTCTCTTACTGTTAATTCATGTGCACTAGGGAAATAACGCACAGAAAATACACTCACAAAAAGAATGATCTGAGGACCTTCTTCCCATTTAAAATTTGGCTTAATTTGCAGAGCAATTATGAAGTTTGAACTAAATATACTCATGGATAACGTATTTATTTTTTTTTTAATTTAATTTAATTTTATTTGAGAACATACTGTACAGAGGGGTTACAATTACATGGGCAGGATAATGCATACATTTCTTACCAAGCATTGCAGCCTCCTCCTTTGTTTACCCTTCACCTTCCTTCCCAGCCTCCCCCCTCCCTCCCACCCAATCATACCACCCCTCCCCCCCCGACATTGTAAAGCTGGTTTTGACATGACATTTTGTACTTCTCATTGTTGCAACAGGTCCACCTGAATCCTTAAACGACTTGTTTGTCCCCATCTCCTCCACATGTTATACTGACATCAAATATAGTGAAAGCGGGGGTTACACTGTGGGGGAGGGACATACAAAGCAACAAAGAGATAATATTATAAATGCGTGGATAACGTATTTATAAGCAATATAAATTTTATATTTTCTCTTTTACTAAGTTGTCTCTGAAACACCTATTACCTCATGTCCAAAAGTGTCCTTGTGTTATTTCAATGAAGACAGAAAACATTCATTTGACCTCAAGAAGCACCAATGATTGTTACTGGACTTTGTGGAAACTGATCCCAGGAGAGGAATTGAACACAGAGAAATGATAAAGTTCAAATTAACTTGTGCTTTCCTTTTTACTGTACAAGAAAAGAATCCCAAGGCTTGAAGGAAACTCTGTCCCTTACTTTTTCCAGTGTGTTTTTTATTCATATAAACTTGTCTGTTAACTTCTAGTTGAGAGTATTACAAAAGATAATAATGTGCCATGTGAAGGCCAGCATAGAATAAAAGGAATTAACGTTGTTTTTTTAGTTAGTTTGCATTTGTTTTTGTCAATTGTGGGGCCTAAAGTCTGGGCCTGGGCGCTCTCCCTCAGATCTTCATCTCAAGGATAGTGCTCTACTACTTGAACCACAGCGCCATTTCTGACTTTTTCTGTTTATGTGGTACTGAGAAATCAGGGCCTCATTCATGCAAGGCAAGCACTGTACCACTGAGCCACATTCCCAGCCCCTAATAACATTGCTTTAAAGTTGTTCTACTGCAAAGAAACGAAGACATGGAGGTTTAAAAGTGTCTTATGTATGGATATTTCACCCCTGAGAAGATTCTCTTTTGGCAGGAGTCAGTTATCAATTCCTTTAGTCTGGTCCTGAGTTCTCCATAGCAATAAGGATTCCAAAAAAGCAGGATCTTGTGAATATGTTCAGCACAAGCAGCCTCTTCTCAGAGCAGTACTCCTTTAAGGACAGTCCCAAAGAAATATCTGGGGGTTGTTTTTGTTTGCTTGTTTGTTTAGTTTGTCCTGGTTCTGGGACTTGAACCCAGGGGCTGGACCCTGTCCCTTAACAGTTGTCTTTCTTGCCCACCTATCTTCAAAGCTAGTACTCTACTGCTTGAGCCAAAACTCAACTTCCGGCTTTTTTAGTGTTTATTTAGAGATAATAGTTTGACAGACTTTCCTGCCTGGATTAGCTTTGAAATAGGATAGTAAGAAAGCTAAGTGATATCGACAGTATGGACTTCTCTTTTGGAAAAAAATATTAGATGAAGTTTATTATAAAGCTAATATTTGACAATTTTTAAAAGAAGAGAATATACCCAGCAAAGAAGCCATAACTTAAATAACTCAGTGAAAGAGGGTGCACTGAATCATTTTGTAATTTTTTTTTATGCTTTGAAAGATTACTATTGACCTTGTCATTCCTTTTGGGGAAACTGAAAGTCATATTTGCACTTTTTTTTGTGGGCGCTGTCCCTCACCTCTTCATCTCAAGTTGAGCACTCTACCACTTTAGCTACAGCACCAATTCCGGGTTTCCTGTGATTAATTGAAGATAAGGGTCTCATGGACTTTCCTGACAAGGCTTGCTTTGAACCACAATCCTCTGGTCTCATCCTTCTGAGTAGCTAGGATTACAGGCTTGAGCTACCAGCACCTGGCTCATATTTGCATTTATGTGTACTTAAAGACACTATGTAGACAAAGAATGGAAATTTGAACCAAATGATGACATTGCAGCTTTTCAGAAAAATTGGGGTAGGAGTAAATATGTCCTTATTTTTCCATGTTGTTATATTAATGACTCATGAGCTATGGGACTCTTACATTAGCATCCTCTGCCATCTGTGTAGGTGTTATTTAGTATTAGGCAATATTCATAGAGTAATATAGAAAGACTGAGATTTTTAGAAAGCAAAGGAGATCAGGTATGAAAGAACAGCATAGAAGGAGATACATTTATCACACAGAGATTAAAAACTAGCCTAAGAGATTTACAATGTTAAAAGCAATGAGGTATAAGCCTAGTTGATAACTAGTTCTTCAATAACCAAAAATATTTCCCTAGAACAGTTTCTGGTATATGTTAGTTACTATCATTTATTCCTTCCATCTGGAGTTATTCCTTCTCTTCTATCACAATTGTTAATTAGTCTCTGCCTTTTTAGTGCCATGACTGACCAAAAAGATTTCCAAATCTCACTTAGACTAGCCTTCTCTGTGATTAGCAGTGACCACTCAAAAGCCTGGAATCTTTTAATTTCCAGAATTCATCTTCCCTTGACATCTAAGTACATTCCTGGCATTAACTGCAGTGACCTAATGAACAACATTTTTTTTTCAACACAGTATCCTAATATAGGCAAAATGCATGAATTAGGGACTATTGTCAGGTATCAGTATGGAAGGAGCAATTATATATTCCAAGTATGTGTTCTTTATTTTGCATTTACTGTTTTATTTTGTTTTGTTTTGTTTCTGACAGTCCAGGGGGCTTAAACTCAGGACTAGGGAATTATTCCTGAGCTTGCTTTTTTTTTTCCTCAAGGCTACCACTCTACCACTTGGGGCACAGCACCTCTTTCAGTGTTTTTCTGTGAGGAATTGAACCCAGGCGTTCAGGCAAGCTAGGCAATCACCACACCATGAAGTCACATTCCCAGAGCCCTAAATGACTTTCTTAAGATGGCATTATATTTTCATTCCATAACTATGTATCATAATTTTGGCCAGGTGCTAGAAAATAACATACAAAAAATACTAAGTCCAGTAAGGCTGGATGGACAATGAATAACTGTTATAGTCTAGCCAGGTCACAGAGGGGCTTACCTCATGGAGCTGGTTCAACAGGCTGAGCAAGACAGCTCATAACCCACAGTCTACCTCCAGAATGAGAGGGCCACCTTGGGTTCCAACCACATGGGGACGCTGGGCCACCTCCTCCAGCACACATTCAACCAGTTCCTGTGAGAGAGAGAAAAAAAGTCAGAATTAAACTTAAGCCGGGTGCCCATGGCTCAGACCTCTAATCCTAACTACACAGGGGGCTGAGATATGAGGATCATGGTTCACAGCCAGCCCGGGCAGGAACGTCTGTGAGACTCTTATCTCCAAAGAAGCACCAAAAAACTGTAAGCGGCACTGTGACTTAAGTAGTAGAGTGCTAGCCTTGATCTGAGGAGCTCGGGGACAGTGCCCAGGACCAGAGTTCAAGCCCCACGACTGATAAGAATTGGACTTCTCACCACAAGAAGTGGACTGAATAGCACCCATTGTACTAGGGAGTATGGCAGAGAAGTCAGGTAGAGCTTCCTGTGAACTGGAGGTCATGAGTATGTCACCTGGCTTCTCCTTGCCTCAGTATCCCCAGCTGCAAAACTGAACACAGTGAAAGATCCCCTTCCTCATGGGGATAAGGTAAGGATGAAAGAGAGACATGTTTTGTTTCATAATCCCTCACCTGTTCCACGATTAATAACAAGCCCCACGTGAGCTTTTTCCAGGTATCTTCCTTTCATTTGCTCACAGAATTGCCAAGAACCGTATCTAATGGCCGCTCCCTCTGTGCCCTGTGCCAGAGATCCCTCTGTATAAATCCCTTGTTTCCTCACAACTGTCCCAAGAGGAGACTGAGGTCCAATAGTTGAAGCCTAACCCAGGGCTTACCCTGTGGTCAAGAATTGACTGCTGTGCACTAAGGGTTTGAGATAATCCATCTAAACCGATGAATGAACGTGGTGCTACATGTCTACTATCCCAACTACAGAGGACCAGGCCTGGTGGAGCATGCCTGTCACAGATAAGAGGACCATGATCCAGCCCAGCATGACCATATATTTAGTCTCTATTTTGGAAATGCCCGAGACAGAAAGGCTTGGCTCACATGGTGGAATACCTGACTGGCAAGCCTAAGGCCTTGAGTTCAAACCCTAATATACCAAAAAGAATCAGAGGCCCGGTGCCAGAGGATCATGTCTGTAATCCCAGCTACTCAGGAGTCTGAGATCTGAAGATCACAGGTCAAGATTTAAAATAGGGTTGGCCTCAACCATCAGACATCATGATGAGAAGACCCGGAGTCTGACTTATGCTGGTGCACTCCATACTCACAGGGTGCACATCCTTACTAAGTGCTGGCCACACACTCTGTCCCCCTGGGAAACCACCCCCTGTGAGATGCACCCCCAGGTCCTACCAAGCTCCCACTGCCACCAACCAGGCCCAAGTGAGTAGAGAGCTCCAGGGCACACAAATCCCTTGGTCTTGTAATTTAAAGGTGATCAGTCCCCTTCAAACACCTTACCCTTCCAGGCCCCTGGACCTCAGCCGTGAAGCCCATGCACCCCTCCTCCCCTCGCGAAGATAGCAGGAAAAGTTACCAAAAGGTTCAACCATCTTTGTTGTAACCCACTTCTACACACACACAAATCCAGACTGGTGACAAAAGACTTATCCATGCAGCACCTGAAATTTGCCAATTGATCACTCACGTGAGCACTGTCAGAATGTACAAGTAGAAAGATGATCTCTCTCTCTTTCCCTCTCTCTCTCTCTCTCTCCCTCCTTCTCTCTGTTTCTCTAATGCACACACACAAACACACACACACACACACACACGACTCAGAGCAGTGCCTCTGTTCATTCCTCATCTGGGACAATGTACAAGCTGGAGCATGGAGGTTCCCTTGAGACAACCAGGGGCTCCCATCCAAGGGGAGCACCACTCAAATGATGCAACACCACCCTGCCTCTCAGTTTCTCCAGGGTCAGATCCTTCCCCTTGGGAACAACCAGCCTTGACTCTACATTCACCAAAACCCTAGGCCAGGATGCTGGGTGAAGGAGTCCTGAGACAGATGTCTCCTCAGAGCCTGGGAAAGGAACTAGCAGAGGGTCATGGTGACCTCAGACGGGTTGTCTGACCAGGGGTGGGGCACTGTTGGTGAAATGGATGGAGTCCTGAGGCTACATACATCGACATACTCCTTCCTTCTGGCCTACATGCTTCTGGGCTAATTGGTGGATTCTTGGGGAGGACGAGGAGACCAAATGGACCAAGCATCATGCTGGCAGAGCTGGGAAAGTTGATGAACCTGTGAGAACTGTTGACAGCTGAGGGGTAGGGAAACAGGCCGGGTGTATGTGGGGGGGGGGGTTGGGTTATTCCTCCCAGATATTCACCTTCTGCTTTGACCCCCAGCGCCCTTCACCTCCCTCCTGGGCTTTTCTGGGACCCTCTTCAGGTGAAAGGATGACCAAGCACAGAAGACAAGAGCTCACACAGCAAGGGGGGGGGGTTATCTTCTGCATCCAACAACCCCCATGCCCAGAAAAAAGGAAAAGACCCGAGAAGGCAGGTGTGGAGGTGCTGTTCCCCACCTTTGACTAAAGCCACCAAGTTCCCACTAGGGAGAGAAAGGGTGCAGATGCATGGCTCTGTATCTCCCACTGCTTCAGGCCAGGGATGATGTCGTGCTCCCTTTTCACCCATCACTGCATCTGCACTTTTCCTGGGACATTGGTCACTAGGGATGGGAGTGGGATCCCCGGGTTGACACCCACCCCCTACCCTTGGGGTGCATTAGTGGCAGAACCCTGGCTGGACTGTGGGGTGTGAGGGAGGTGCAAGTCCGTGACCTGGGGGGGGGGTGTCACCAGGTACGAGTGTCGCAGGGTGCAGGCCCACTGGGCGGCCACTCACCTGTGCTGCTGGGAGAAGTTGTTGGTGGATGCTCCTGGTGGGGTGAGCAGCAATGGAGGGGGCATTGCAGGCACTCAGGTCCAGAGCAGAGGACTAGGGGCCGGGACCAGGTCAGGGCTGCAAGCCTGCCAGCAGCTTGCCACCACCTGAGGTTTGAAATGCAGTGCCTTGGAGGAAGCAGGGGAGGGGGCTGGGAAGCAGGAGGGCACATCAATTTCCTACTCCAAAGTAGCTTCAAGATTCTTGCTCACTACTCAGCCATCTCTACCTTCTTCAACTGCTGGTAGTGGTGACAACCAACCTAGGGAATCCCAGGGGGTACAAGGCAGCATGGAATGTGGGCGTGGCCGCCATTCTTGTATTCCATTGGTCAGAAAGAAACATGAAAGAATGGTGGTGTGGCCAGAATCATGTGATGCAGGCAGCATGGGCAGAGTCAAGATGACAGCAACTCCCCCAGCCACTTTCCCAGGGAACTATGTCCAATTCAGTTGGGGACAAGAGGGTAACCTGCTTTAGCCAGATGGCTGCACAGATTCTTGTGTGTGTCTATTTGTTGCCAGTCCCAAACCTTGAACTCAGGATCTGGGCACAGTCCATGAGCTGCTTTTGCTCAAGGCTAGCCCTCTACCACAAGAGCTACATGGCTCTTCTTCTGGCTTTGTTGGCACTGAAGTTGGACAGGGGTCTCAAGGACTTTCCTACTTAGGATAACTTGGATCCTCCCATCACAGCCTTGTAAGTAACAAGGAGGATTGCTGAGAGCCACTGGGCCTGCCTAATCACTGCTCTTGTTTATGGTCGTGGACAGACTGGTGAGTTCCCTATCCTCAGGTTGAAGTGATGGGAGCTGGAGCCCACTATTCGAATCCTGGTCCTGCCACCTCTAAATGGTAGGAGATCCTAAGAAACTTGTTCCTATCCATATGATTACCAATGGAATGTGATGTAAGTCATGATTGAACAGTTCTTGAATAATTCTAGGATACAATGATACACAATTACATTATAAGACACTGATTGATTTTAATTAATACCTTATTAAGCATTTAAACAATCACATTCATAAAATGGAGGCATAATGAAATACCTAAGAAATGGACCTTATATACTATAAAGGAGCCATTTTTTTCTGCCAAAACTGGGATTGGAACTCATGGTCTGGGTAACTCTCTTGCACTGTGTGGGAAGGGGAAGATTTCCTCCTTGAAGTCAAGAAAATCGAGTTTGTTCCTTAGGCCTGAAATTGATCCCCACCACTAGAAAACATCCTACTCATGTATAATTTCCATATATGATTTACATTTATATACATATGTTGACTCCATATTGCATTCAGTGGAGTTATTCATTTTATTTTTTGTTTTAATCATGTATTGACAGTTTATTTTATTGACTATTATGACACATAGAACATTGATTAAATTGATTACATAGGACATAGGTCTGCATATGTATTCCACTTCATACCTGACACTCAGAAGATTCACAGTAAAGAAAAACATGTCACCATCAGATTCTTACTCCACGATTCATTGTTTGGGAGTGCTGGCATCTGAACTCATGGCCTACAAGGCCAAATTCATGAATGGGTGAGTGTCCACATGCCATCCTGGGGCAAATTGAGCTGACAGGCAGTTCCTACGACCTAAGATCGACCCCCAGGGGTTGACAAAATAAGAACAGATTGACACGCAGGTGGCAGTATACTAATAAATATATATCTTTATACCATTCCAGAGATGTCTGTCCATTATTCACTTATATAGACTACATTTGTACCAATTCTTGGATATTTATTATACCTCCATGTAATTATTGTTATTGTTTTCATCTTTAAACTATTAATGAAATCTATGTCTTGAAATTATTGTGTTCCTGTAATAGTATTCTTTTAATGCTTCATAATATTAAATAAAATCAATCAGCCTCCTGAAATTATGCTGTCTAATTTTATAGAAGCATCATTCACAATCAACTCATTCAACCGTGCCATTGATAACATTCCATTGTTATTCCTATGGATGAGAATAAATCTCTTAGTATCTCCTGCCATTGGTTGTGTCAGGACAGGGATTCAAAATCAGGGCCTACATTGCCACATGGGCCTATGGTTTTCCCGGTATTCTGCCAGCCTTCAGCAATGCAAGGTGAAATACCCTTTGCAACAGTGTCATTTAGACCCAGGAGGTCACCGTGCAAAGGAAGAAAACATAAAAAGCTGTCTCACAGCATTTTTCTGTGCATTTTTTCCCTGCAAGGCCTGGGGGTTTAGGATCCCAGGAGCAGCTATGGGTCCAGTGGCTCCATCCCAGCCTTGAGTGATCAAAGATGAGGCAGAGTTGCCACGACCTGAGTTCAAGTGCTGTGCTGAGCATAAAATAAAATAAAATAAAAAATAAATTAGCTCTCTGGCTTGCAATTTGCACTGTTTATTCTGCATGGTTTTCGATTTGAACTCAGGGTCTGGGTACACCTGCAGCACTGTGGATGAAGCGGAATCTTACCATACTTGAAGATAAGAAAGTCAGGCCTGTTCATTAGGCACGAATTCAAGCCCCAGCCCTGGAAAACATACTATTTATATACATTGTAAAGATAGGATTTATACTTACCTATAGATGTTCAGTCCATACATGTTTGGTGTGGTTGTTCCTTATATTTTTTTATTCATTTATTTACCATTGATTTTATTAACTACGATGACACCCACTCCATTTATTACATTGATGATATACTATCACATAGCATCTAGATTTGTAGACATGTTCTCCATCATGCCTAACACCCAGGACTCTCAGAGAAAAGAAAAATAATTTTCACACTCAGTTTCTTACTTCATGATCCACTTGGTAATGCTGGGATCTGTCTCAGGGCCCAGCAGAACCAATTGGTGAATACGTCAAGGTGAACAAACCAGCCTGTGAGCAACTAAGGAGCTAGGTCATTCCCAGGATCTGACATTGATCCTCAGGGTGCCCCACGATAGTCATAAATTAATTATTTAAACATAGGATCTATATTTACATACATGTGTGGACAGCATTTTGCATTCAGTGTACTTCTTATTTTATGACTAATTCATGGAGGTATTGTGTATTTTATTGAGTATGGTGACAGGTATAACTGTGCTGACATGGATAACAACCTGTTCCTATGGTTATAGGGTTGCCTATGCATTCTCCATCCTTGTTGAGACCCAGGACTTCACAGGAGAGGAAAACATGTGCAACGATTGCCTTCTGACATAAGGAGGAATCTTTTATTAGTGCTGGGATTTTAACTCAAGTCTGGGTAGCTCTGTTGCACAGTGGGGGAAGGGGAAGCTCACCATTCTTGAAGACTAGAATGTCAGTTCCAGTCCAGAGCCTAATTTGAAGCCCCAGCACTGGACAAAATAATAAACCCATCTTTTATAAACATAGGATCTCTCTTTACCTACAGGTGTCGTATGCATCTTGCATTCAGTGTAGATTTTTTTTATTTTTTTATTTATTCATGGATATATTGTGTATATTATTGAGTATGGTGACAGATATAACTGTGCTGACCTGGACAACCTATTTCTATGGCTATAGAGTTGCCTATATAGCATTCTCCATCCTCTCTGAGACCCAGGACTTTCACAGGAAAGGAAAACAGGTAGATCGATTGGATTCTCACGTCAGGATGAAACTTTTGGCTGTGCTAAGATTTGAAGTCAAGGCCTAGCAGACCAAATTGGTGAAAGGGTCATCGTGAGCACACCAGCCTGTGAGCCACTAAGGCACTAGGTCATTCCCTAGACCTGAGATCAAGCCCTGGTGGGGGACAATATAGTCATAAATTCATAATTAAACCAAGGATCTATATTTCCATACATGGATGGGCAGCATCTTGCATTTGGTGTAGTCATTCTCTTTATTTTGTCTCTTATTCATTGATATATTTTGTATTTTCTTGAGTATAAGATGACAGATATAACTGTGGTGACCTGGATGACAACCTAGTCCCATGAGTATAGAGTTGCTTATACATACTCCATTCTATTTGAGACCCAGAACTTGCAAAGCACAGGAAAACAGGTGCAATGACTGGCTTCTCACATCAGGGTGAATTTTTGGCAGTGCTGGGATTCACACTCGGGGCCTAGGAGGCCCAACTGCCCAATGAGTCCACGTGAGCACACCAGCCTGTGAACCACTAAGGAGCTGGTCTGTTCCCAGGAGCTGAGATCGAGCCCTAGGGAGGCCACAACAGTCCTCAATTTATCATTGAAACATGGGATGTATATTCACATATGTGTTTGGACTGCATCGTGGCTTTAGTGTAGTTATTCGCTATTTTGTATGCTATTCATGGATATATTGTGTATTTTCTTGAGTATATGATGACAGGTATAACTCGGCTGATGTGGATGACACCCTATTCCCATGGCCACAGGGTGGCCCATGCATTCTCCATCCTAGCTGAGACCCAGGACTTAAACAGGAAAGGAAAACAGGTGCAACGATTGGCTTCTGACATCAGTATGAATATTTTGGCAGGCTGGGATCTGAACTCGGGGCCTAGCAAGCCCAATTGGCGAATGAGTCCATATGAGCACAGCAGCCTGTGAACCACCAAGGAGCTAGGCCATTCCCAGGACCTGAGTTTGAGTCCCTGGGGAGTGAGAAGGAGAGCACAATAGTCATCCATTCATAAGCTGAATTTAGTATGCAAATAAGTACGTATTTGTATAGAGTAGGAGAGAAGGCGACCTGTGATGGAATCCAATCTACCGTGTCACTTCCGATTTTTGGATCTTTCCTGATGCCTCCATTTCATGACTGTGATGATTATTGTCATGCTTCATCAACTCTTCATTACAAATAATTGATACGCCATGAGTCTTGCCTATCATTTTCTATTCCCATCATGCACAAACTACTCATTCAAGGATGATAACAATTGCATTCCATGGCTCTTTCTAGGTCCAGAAACGAGAATCCCAGGCTCTCCTGCCATTCCCTCCTCCTAGGGGGGCTGAATTCAAGCCTCAGTCCTGGAAAACATACTCCTTATATACCTTTTAAAGAAAGGATTCCTATTTCCATACAGATGTTCAGTCCATATCATGTTTGGTGTGGTTATTTATTTTATTTCTTGTTTTATTCATTTATTTACCATATATTTTATTGACTCTGATGACACCTATACCATTGATTATATTGTTTACATCTTATCACATAGCATCTAGATTTGTAGATGTGTTCTCCATCATGCCTGGTATTGCTAGGATCTGAACGCAGGGCCTAGCAGGCCGAATTAATGAATGGGTGAGTGTGAGCATGGCATCCTCTAGCCAATGAAGCTGTCAGTTGGTTACTAGGCGCTAGTTTGTGCCCAGGTTTGGCCAAAACAGCGATAAATAGATAGGCAGACGGTGGTATACAAATAAATAAACATTGGTAAACAGTGCCAGAGCCATCTATGACTGAATAACACCTACTACGTTCCTACCAACACTTAGGTATTTATTATTCCACCATTAAAGGAATATTATTCTTTTCATGCTTAATAAACTATTGAGATCAATCAGCAACCTAGGATTATTGCATCCAATTTTAGACTCAACTTGTGCATGGACTACTCTTTCAATTGGCATTCATATGCATAGGAACAAGTCCCTTGCATTCTTCTACCATTGTTATGTGTCAGGACCGGGTTTGAACCAAGAGCCTATGTTGACAGGTTGGCCTATGGTTTCCCTGATAGCCCGCCAGCTTTCAGCAATGGCAGGTCAGCTCCACTTTGCAACCAGGTAATTAAGACCCAGGATAGTCACCTTGCAAAGAAAAAAATCCTAAAACCCTCCAGCCCTCTGCAGCTCACCACTTTTTGTGCTTTCCAGCTTTTTTTTTTCCTGCACTCCCTCTGGGCCTAGGATCCCCCAATCGAATATGGGTCCAGATGCTGCACCCCAGCCTAGGGTGATCGAAGCTAAGGCAGACTTCCATGACATGAGTTCAAGCCCCATTGTTGGCCAAAAAAAAAAAAACAAATAAAAATTAATTAATTAAATTTAAAAAAATAAAGCTCACTTGTTTGGAATTTCTGCCAGTTTTCTTTCCTAGCCTAGGATTTGAACTCAGGGTCTTGGTAAATCTGTAGCAATGTGTGGGAAGGTGCAGTGTTGTCACTACTTGAATTCAAACCCTGTGCCAAGCCAAAAATAAAAAAAAAATAAGTCACTGACCTGGGCAGTGGGAGTAGTTGTGGAGATGGTAGAGAAGGTATGGTAGGGGGAAAACAAAGGAGGAAGCAACAATGCTCAATAGGAAATGTACTCATTACCTTGCTCATGTAACTGTAACCCCTCTGTACAACATTTTTACAATAAAAATGTACAAAAAATGAAACAATATAGTTCTCAGAGAAGCACTTTAGGGGTAAAGGAAGGATGTCTGAATAGCTGTACAAAATTCGCCAGTGCATTTTTGTTTAATGCTCAATATGAAACTGAATAAACATAACTGCTTCCATTTAAAAAATTAAGTCTCAGTCTTGGAACTGGTGCCAGTATTTCTGCTATTGCTGGGATTTGATTTCACTGTCCAGGTAACTCTTTTGCACCATAGGTGAAGGCAAATCTCACTGTCCTTGAGGAAAAGAAATTCAGGCTAGAGTTCCCAGGGCCTGAATGAAGGCCCTGCAATGGAAAAACTATTTCTGTACATGTGTAATATATGATATATACTTACATATGTATATTTATTACATATTATGATACTATTGATTTTGATTTTGTATTTTATTTTTATTTGATTCATTAATTTATTGTTTTATTATTATACACATAATATTTATTACATTTTGAACATACATTATAAAATTATACACAATAATTTAGGACATTAACTCATTTTTCATTAATATTTTATTAAGTGTTGAAACATGATACATAATTAAATGGAGGCATTTGTCATAGTCTTCACATGTTTAGAGTCTCACTCAAGTATGAGCTGTGTTTGACCTTTGGATACCTTACTATAGTGATCTCTTTAGATGATTTATAGTCAGAAGCCTTTTCTTGAGGATAGGCAAGTTGAGGGATAAAATTGTAAGGGTGGGGCAAGAAATGTGGCTTAGTGTTATAGAGCTCACTCAGCTTGCATGAATGCCAGGGTTTGAATCCTCAGTGCCACATACTCAGAAAAAGCCAGAAGCTGTGGAGGGGCTCAAGTGGTAGAGCACTAGCCTTGAGGAAAAGAAACCCCAAGACTGTCAAAAACAATAGGCCAGATGCCAGTGGCTCACACTTGGAACTCTAGCTTCTCTGGAGGCTGAGATCTGAAGACCACCGTTCAAAGTCAGCCTAGACAAGGAAAGCCTGTTAGACTGTTATCTCCAATGAACCACCAAAAAACCCACGTGGCGCTGTGGATCAAGTG
Organism: Dipodomys spectabilis; assembly: GCF_019054845.1. Taxonomy (NCBI): domain Eukaryota; kingdom Metazoa; phylum Chordata; class Mammalia; order Rodentia; family Heteromyidae; genus Dipodomys; species Dipodomys spectabilis. The sequence goes on along the minus strand of NW_024870989.1, from coordinate 2,387,336 downwards.
GTACAGTGTTCGCCTTGCTCAGGAAAAGTCCCTAGACTTGATTCAATTCACACAACTGGAAAAAATTAAGGGTTAATCAAAGTACTTTTTCTATTTGCTAATTAGGAGAACATTCTCTGGAAAATGAACGCTGATACATAGCAGAATTGAAATCAGAGCTCAAGGTTCAAGTGTAGCAGATCCATATGCCCAGCCTCTCAGACTCTAGCATTATAACCTTGTGTCCTACGGGGTTCTGAAAGGTCAAATGTTGAAAGACATAATATGCTCCCCAAGCCCTTTGTGATGAGCAGTTGACTTGTATTGTCGATATCATTACACTTCTGAACCCAGCAGAACAGTGGTGGCTCACACCCATCATCTAGCTCAGGAGGCTGAGATCTGAGGATCACAGGGTGAAGCCAGCTAGGGCAGGAAAATCTAGGACAATCTAACTTCCACTTTGGAAAGGTCAGATGTTCAAGAGCTTCCTGTGTTTCTCTTGGTGATGAGAAGTTACCTGCACTCTAAATGTTCTTAGAATTCTTGAGCTATAGAAGCAGAAAAGAAACATTTTTGACCCATCCTGGGTTCAAATGAAGTTTTCAGGATCCAAGCCCTAGCCCTGTTAGCAGGAAGAACTCCTGTGTAACATTGTATTTGAAGGACCAAAAACAGTTTCAAAAGACATGCTAGGTGAAGAGACCTAGGCTTGCAGGATTAGGAGGCAGAATGTACATAATCAACAGGGAAGTCAGCTGCAAAAGCACTTCATGCATTCCAAGCACAGCCAGCAAAGGGGGGGAACCCTGAAACATTTGTTAGAGTTACACCAGGGTCAGGCCTTTCTCAGCCTCTTCAAACAATGACTAATTAACCTTCCTCTCTCAGGTGAAGGGAGCCTCAGGCTATCTTTAGGTTAACAATAGAGAGCCAGTTTAGAGCGGGAGAGGGGAGGAACAGAGAAGAAAAACCCTGCTCTCTGCCTTAAGGAATGGGATTTTGACTCTCCTTCTGTCAGATTTAAAGACCATTCTTCCACATCTGCCAATCCATTCTCCTTCCTTTATTCTGCACATCATTAATGCAAATTCCCAGTCCAAGGGGAGGCAGGGCCCTTTCTCTTCTGTCTCTAAGCACCTGAGTTAGAACCTGGCTCTGCCCTCTTGGCTCTTGGGCCTTCCGCTGCCTGAGAAGTGGGACAGAGACAGTCTTCCTGCTCTCTGGTTGTGTGAAGGCAATGTGGTGGCCTGGCTCCCTGCAGAAGGCCTCACACTGGGAAGTATTCCCTTCTTTCCTCCTGACGTCCAAGATCTATCTATCCACCTATCTACCTACCTTCCTTCCTACTTACCTACGTAGCTAGCGATCTCTTACCAGTTCTTGGGATGAACTCAAGGCCTGGGCACTGTTTCTAGCTCTCTGCTACTTGAGCCACAGCACCAATTCTGGCTTTTTTTCTGTGTGCTACTGAGGAATCGAACCCAGGGCTCTTGTATGCTAGGGAAGCACTCTCTCACTAATCCAAATACCCAGCACCCTCATCTTTTTCTTCATTGTAGTTTTTACATAAGTATGCTACCATTTTACGTCTCCAAGTTTAATTCTGAATACTGGCTATTTCTATGAACACTTTTCTACCCCTGCCTGATTTGTCACTGTCCCTGCCTTGGCCTCATAATAAAATGTAAATAAAGGCTCTTGAGAGCTTAAGTGTGCATCATATAAAGACACAGGCCTGCTACCCTGGAAGAGAAAAGCCATGGGCTTGAAATGAAAAGAATGATGCAGTATGTGCAACGAGTATATCTGAAAAATAAATCAGTAAATAAAGCAGAAGCATTGAATATGGTCTGTTTGCACTGAGGGTGGTAATATACACACATAAGTAGGTAGGGCACTGATACATAACTTGGTATTCTCTTCTTTATTTTGTGGCCATCCCAGGGCTTAATCTCAAAGCCCGATGCGTTCCTCAGCTGTTTTGCTCAAGTGTGAGGCTCTACCACCCTCACAGCTCCACTTCAAGCCATCTGGTCATTAATTGGACATAAGCACCTTCCAAACTTTCTTGCCTGGTCTGGCCTGTTTTTCCTGCTCGGCTTTCTCTCTCAAAGCTGGAGCTCTACCCTCTGGGCCACTGCTTCACTTTTGGTTTTCTGTTGGTTTTTGGAGATAAGAGTCTCAAAGACATTCCTACTTGGGCTGGCTTTTAACGGCAATCTCCTGAGGAGGCTTCAAACGGCTTTCCTCAAGGATTCGCCAAGGAGGTGCTCCACAGAAATCCTTAGTCTAAATCTTGAGACCATGAGCTCAGAGCAGAAGCCCAGAGCTTTACCATTTTGTGCCACAGCTTCACTTCTAGTCTGTGTGTGTGTGTGTGTGTGTGTGTGTGCGCACACACACACACACACAGGCTTCTGCTCTGAGCCTATGGTCAGCACCTAGTCCCTGTGTTCAACCCCTAAACCTAGCCACCCAGGGCCCAACTAAGAGAAGTGAAACATTTCAAAACATGATGAGCTTCACCAGACTCATATGACAGGAAGCATCGTGATACCACACATGTGCTTGGATTTCCCAAGCTTCCAGAATCCTGGGAGAGGCATCATAGGTCCATCATTGCTACAGGTCCTGGGGTTGAACTGTGAGCCTAGGCATACTCTCTGAGCTCCTTTTACTCAAGGGTATTGCATTAACCTTGAATCCAATCCTTACTTCTGGGTTTTTCTGTGATCTCTCAGAAATAACAATGTCAGGGACTTTCCTATGCTGGCTGGATTCAAACTAAGGTTCTCTACATCTCAGCCTCCTCAGGAGCTAGGATTACAGTCAGCAGCCCTTGGCACCTGCCTTTCTTTTCTTCTTCATTTTTTAATCTGGACAATCTGACTTCTTAACAGGGTCATTCCAATGGTTTGAATTTATAAGTAAACTACCCCAATGTTCTTACAGCTGCTTTCTCTGAGAAGGATTTTCTCTCCTCATCTTCTCCTCTGGTCACAGGTTTGAAGCCAAAAGTGAGAAATGAGTGTCCCAGGATTTGGGAGCAAATGTCCACAGGACATGCCAGCTTTGTCACTTAGCATTGAGCTGCAATGAATTTACTGTTTCAGGATGAGAGGACCGAAAGCTGGAGCTATCCTCATACTCTCTGCATTGCTCCTTTTGCCTATAAAATGACCTAATTATTATGAATGTTTTTTTTTGTCTACACCCTTAAGTATCTAGAACACACTAGAAGCATATTCATGTTTCTGTTTTCTCTAGCACACACACATGCACGTACAGCTTCACTTCTGGTCTCTGTGTGTGTGTGTGTGTGTGTGTGTGTGTGCGCGTGCACACGCTCATACACACACGTGCGCATGTGTGCATACACCAGTCCTGGAGGTTGAACTCAGGACCTGAGCACTGTACCTAGTTTCTCTTATACAAGGATAGCCCTCTCCCACTTGAGCCACAGAGCCACTTCAGGCTTTTTTCTAGTGATGTGGTCCTGAGAAATCAAGCCCAGGGTTTCATATATGCAAAGTACTCTACCTCTAAGGCACATTCCCAGACCACTAAGTCAGGTTTGTTTGTTTGTTTCTGTTTTTTTTTTTATTGTTGTTTTTGTAGGTTGTAGGAGTTAAAGTCTGGGTCTGGTGCTGTCCCTGAGCTCTTCAGCTCAAGTTTGTGCTCTACCACTTGAGCCACAGAGCTACTTCAGGTTTTCTGGTGGTTCATTGGAGCTATATGTCTCAAGGACTTTCCTGCCCAGGTTAGTTTTGAACCATGATCCTCAGATCTCATCCTTCCGAGTAGCTAGGATAACAGGCATGAGTCACAAGCACCCAGCTTCCACTTCAGTTGTCTTAGTGGTGAATTGAAGATAATAGTCTCATAGGACCTTTTGTGTCTGGGATAGTTGGGAACCCATATCCACAGATCTCAACTTCTTATAAGGCAAGGCAACAGACTTCAGCCATCAACTCCTAGGCCGTGGCATTCTGCTGCAAGGTGGTTAGTGGCTCCACGTGGTGGAGTGTTAGCCATGAGCCCAAGAGATAAGGGTCAGCACCTAGGCCCCGAGTTCAAGGTTCATGACTGAGAAAAATCAAAACAAAACAATTGTCCACAGGAGACAACTCACTAGTCTTCAGTAATACATAATTTTGTCTCTGCCATGGGGACATATCTGAGCCTCAATATTCTTGTCTGCATAATCATCTGAGTTGTGGAGGTCTTTGAGTACCAGGTGAAAGAGTGCACCCAATGAAGGACACAGCACATGTTACTCTGCAGGACTCAGCTGAGAGCACCCTATGAAGGACTCAGCACATAGCTCTATTGGATAAGCTATCATTAGGATTGGGGTGCTTTCATCAGTATCACCATTCTTTGAGGAATATTTCACAAACCAAACAAGTTCACATCTCATGGTTTAATGGGATTTTGGGGGGGGGGGGGGAGTTACCCAGGGTGCTGGAACTCAAAGCATGGGGATACCGTTCTAATAACATTTGCTCAAGGCTAAAGCTGTACCACTTCAAGCCACATTTTAAAGTGTCCCGCAGACTTCCTGCTAGGACTGGGTTTTAAAGCCCCCAAGAGCCAGGATGATAGGGGTAAGCCAGCAGCGTCTGGTTCCTTGCAGCTGGGTTGCAGGGGTTTACATCTGGCTACGTCAGGTTAGGTGGAAGCTTTCAGCACCAGACTCCTAGCTTGATTTGTGATGAGGTATTTGAAGGCCTGTCCTTCTACAGTTGCAGTTAGAACATTCTGCCTTTTTGGCAGCAGTCCTGGGGCTTGAGTAAGGGCTTCGACAGTGTCCCTAACCATTTGTGCTCAAGGCTGGCACTCAATTGAGGAAAGGCAGCAGAACTTCCAGGTTTTCTGTTTATGTGGCACTAAGGAATCAAAACCAGGGATTCGTGCTTACTAGGTGAGAACTCAACCACTGAGCCCCAGGAGTGAACAAGATACAAATAGATAGAGATTGCTGTATATAAATATTATATACACAAAAAGAGAGATGCCTGTATATTATTAAATTATAGATAATATTACTACCAATTATTAGGTATTAAATTATGTCTCTGTTCAATGATGTGTCCCAGTTGAACCATTAATAAAGCATTAATTAATAATTACTCAATATCCTGTTATTATTTATCACATATGTATATATCATACATATAATTACATATTTTATAGAACAAGACAGATGTCTACATAAAATTAAATTATGTATGCATCATGTGTTACTACCAATTATTATGTATTTAATTATGTCTCCATGCAATTTTTATTCTGTTAGTGCTTAATAAAATATTCATCTTAATGCAGTCCAATAGTTCTTATATCTAATTTTATCCTACAATGATTCACTACTAATTCAATTTGTTTATCATTTACTGTAGTGATAATTTTTCCACCTATGACATTTATTACATTTATGACATCCTCTTACATAGCATATAGATTTGCATACGAATTATACATCCTACCTGACACAGAGCACTTTCAAAGAAAAAGAAAACAAGTGTCATGCTCAGCTTCTCACTCCATGATTACATTTTTGGCAGAGCTGGGATCTAAATTCAGAGCCTACAAGGTTTAATTCATGAATGGGTGACTGTCAGCACAGCAGCCGCTAGCCAATTCATCTGCCAGGCAGTTCCCAGGCCCTGAGATCAAGCCCCATATGTTGACTCCATATTGTGTTTAGTGTATTCATTTTATTTTTTGAATTATTCATTTATCTATCATTTATTTTATTGACTGTTAATACACATGGAATATTTATTACATAGGGCATAGATTTGCCTGTGTATGAAACTTCACACCTGACACCCAGACCTTTCACAGAAAAGGAAACGTGTCACTTTGGGCTTCTTAATCCGCGATTCAATTTTTGTGAGTGCTGGCATCTGAACTTACAGCCTACAAGGTCCAACTCATAAGTGGGTGAGTGTCAGCATGTAAGCCTGGGGCATATGGAGCTGACAAGCAGATCCCAGCATCTGAGATCGAACCCCAGGGGTTGACAAAATAAGAACAGATTGACATGCAGATGGTAGTACACAAATAAATATAGATCTTTATAGTGCCAGAGATGTTTATACATGATTCAGTTATATATGCTACATTCCTACCAATTCATGGATATTCATTATGACTCCATGTAATTAATATTATTGTTTTCATCCTTAATGAATTATTAATTAAATCAACCACTGTCCTGAAATTATTGTGTCCATGTAATTAATTGTATTCTTTTAATGTGTCAAAAATATTAATTAAAATCAATCGGCCTCCTAAAATCACTCTAATTTTATAGTAGTATCATTCAGGTAGAACTAATTCAACCTGTACATTCAAAACCTTCCATTGGAATTCCTATGAATATGAACGAGACTCTTAGAATGTCCTGCCATTGGTAGGGGTCAGAACTGGGCTTTGAACTCAGGGCCTATGTTGCCATGTTGGCCTATGGCTTCCCTGGTAGCCCACCAGCTTTCAGTAAGCCACGTTAAGAGCATTTTTCAGCTGTGTCATTCAGATCCAGGAAGGTCACCTTGCAAAGAAAACAAATGTAAAACTGTCAGCCATCTGCACGTTGAACGGTTTTATTCTGTGTTGATTTATTTACTTTTTTCCTGTCAGCCTTTGGGGCCTAGGAACCCAGGATTGGCAGTGGATCCAGTGGCTGCACCCCAGGCTAGAGTAATCAAAGCTGACGCAGAGTTGCCACGACATGGGTTCAAGCCGTGTGGCAAAATAAAAATACATACATACATACATACATACATACACACATACACACATACATATGTACACTATAAATATTTTAAAAATTATGAGGCTCCTTGGCTTGGAATTCATGCCATTTTTTTCTGGCAGGCCTGGGATTTGAACTCAGGATCTGGGTAAATCTACAGCACTATGGGGGAAGGGCAAGCTCACTGTGTTGGAAGACAAGAAAGTCAGGCCTGTTCCCAGGGCCTGAATTCAACCCTAGCATTCAAAAAAAAATATTCGTATACATTTTAAATACATGACTTACATTTACTCTCAATTGTTTACTGCAGGGGCTGGGAAGGTGGCTCAGTGGTTGAGCGCTTTCCTTGAATGCCTGAGGCCCTGGGTTCGGTTCCTCAGCACCACATAAGCAAAAAGAAAAAGGCCGGAAGTGGCACTGTGGCTCAAGTGGTAGATTGCTAGCCTTGAGCTGAAGAGCTGAGAGACAGCGCCCAGGCCCAGAGTTCAGGCCCCACAACCAGACCCAAAAACAAATGTTTACTGCATATTACAGTTAGTGTATTAATTGTTTTATTTTGTTTTTAATTATTTGTTATGTATTTTAGTGAGTATGATTACATGTATAACATTTTTTACATCCTATCACATAGGACATAGATTTGCATATATATTGTACATCATACTTGAGACCCAGGACTTTGACTGGTAAGGAAAACATGTGGGACAATTGGCTTCTTCCACCAGGATTAAGTTTTTGGCAATTCTGTGATTTGAACTCAGGGCCTAGAAGGCCCACTTCATGAATGGGTCAATGTTAGCATACCAGTCTGATGCAAGTGAAGTTGTCGAGCAAATTTGAAGACCCAAGTTCACGTCCTAGGAGTGGCCAATATATAAACAGACAGATGTGTAGACTGAAGTGTGTGTGTGTATTTATATATGTATATGCATCTATCAATAAATGTATACAGAGACAGACATTTATGTAGATTCTAGTGTATAACTATATATAAAGTGTGATATCTATATTGTATTTATATATATATATATTCTATTACTACTAATTATTTGGTATAAAATTATGCCTCCATTAATTAATCATGGTAGAAGACTTAATAAAATATTAATTAAATTAATCAATAATCTATATTTATTGTGTACAATCTTATACTAGAATGACTTGCTAAATAGTGATTCAATTAGTACATGTCAACATTCTATTAGTGTTCCTATAGATAGGAACTAGTTTCCTAGGATCTTCAGCCATGTGTAGGTGGCAGTCCCAGGATCGAACTAAGTGCTTCTGTGCATGGATTGGGCTCAGGCTTCATTGACAGCCTCGGCTATGCAAGGTCACATAAAATTTTCAAGCCAAGTCACAGTCACCCAGGATGGTTACAGTGCAAAGGAAACAAAGGTAATACTGTTGTGTAAAACTTCCTGGTTTATTCATCCTCCATTTTTGTTGGTTTGATGATTTTTTGCCAGTGAAGGAAGTTGAACTTGGTTCCTAGGATCCCTGGGTCATCTGTGGGTGTAAAAGCTGTACCCCAGCTTAGGGTAATCAAGGCTGAGGCAGAGTTAGGACAACCTAATTTCAAGACCCATACCTGTCCCCCCCCCCCCCCGACACAAAAAATGTTAAGGCATTGACTTGGAATTTAGGCCATTTTTTCTGCCATACCTGGGATTTGAACTCAGGGGCTGGGTAACTCTCTTGTGATCTGGGTGACATAGGAGCTCACCGCCTTGAAGAAAAGAAATTCAGGAACATTTCCCAAGGCATGAATTCCAGGCCCAGGACTGGCAAAAATAATCTTTATATACATTTATAATGTATATCATATATATGCATGTATTTGCATAGATATTACATATTGTACCTAGGACACAAGATTTTCACAGAAAGGAAAACAGTTCAAAATTGGCTTCTTACTCCACCTATTAACTTTGGCACTGCTGGGATTTGAACTCAGGGCCTGGAATGCCCAATTCATCAAGTGGCCATTAAGCACAGCAGCTTCAAAAAAATTTACTGCCAGGCAGTTCTAAGGACCTGACTTCTAGCCCAAGGAGTCGCCAATATATAAATAGATAGAAGTGTAAATTGCTGCAAATATATATATAGAGAGACAGACAGAGAGAGAGAGAGAGAGAGAGAGAGAGAGAGAGAGAGAGAGGGCTGGGGGAGAGAGAGATTTATAGGTTTATTTGATTGTATATTTAAATATATAAAAATATTTATAGAATGCAAGATGTTTACATATTAAATCACATGTAATATATTACTAATAATTAATAGATATTGAATTATGCATCCATTTAATGATGTATCATGTTTTAAGGCACAATAAAATGCTTCCTTGAGCAAAAGGAGCTCAGGGACAATGTCGAGGATCACAGCTCAAGACTCAGGACCTGCCGCAAAAAAAAGAGCCAGTAACTCCACGTATCTGTGTATATATGCAAGTATTTCTATCGGTGAACATCCAGAGTCCCTATGAAGAAAGGAACTCAGCTAGGAAATTTGCTTTGAATAGAATGATTTCATAGCACAGCTTTCAAGACAGTGCATGTTCCAGAGCTCTCCTCACTGTTCCCAGTGTAACTTGAGGGTTTCTCCACACCCCAGGCTGCTGGAGGAAGTCTGCGTCATTGTTGGAACAGGCAAACAAAAAGCCTTACTCCTGTACAGCTGTGTAACAAACATTACATCTGGGGCAATTAGTGAGGATGAGTGTGGGTGGGCTCTAAAGGCCAGGTGAAAAAGCCCTCCTTTTCCCCAAGCTATCTCTCTCCCCAGTGCTCTGTTTGGACAGGAAGTCTTCATTTGTGCCACCTCCTGTGGCAGGCCAAGTTCCCTGCACTCATCCTGTATTTGCTACACTATGTTCCAATGTTGAGACAAACTGCTACAATTAATTGAAGAGTACTTCTGACAGACAACTAGGGCCCTGAATCTAATGAAATGACTCATTATTGGCAGTGTTGCCTCCCTAGGTTTCCGGAAGCTTCCTAAATCTAAGCATTGTGCAAAATCACAATGCTTCCTGTCATCTAGGGCTGGTGAAGCACATCAAGATTTGAAACCTTTGACCTCTCCTAGTTGGGCCCTCGGTGGCTAGATTTTGGGGTTGAACACAGGGCGAAGGTGCTGACCATGAGTTCAAAGCAGAAGCTCAGTGTTTTCCCATTTAGTGTCACAGCTTCACTTCTGGTGTGTGTGTGTGTGTGTGTGTGTGTGTGTGTGTGTGTGTGTGTGTGCGTGTGCATACACCAGTCCTGAAGGACTCAGGAACTGACCACTGACCTGAGTTTCTCTTGTACAAGGACAGCACTCTACCACTTGAGCCACAGAGCACTTTAAATTTTTTTTTCTACTGAGGTGGCACTGAGGATTCAATCCCAGGTTTCATGCATGCAAAGCACTCTACCCCAAGACACATTCCTAGCACTCCACTTCAGGTTTCTTTTTTCTTGTAAGTTGGAGGAGTTGAAGTCTGGGCCTGGGTGCTGTCTCTTCAGCTCAAGTCTAGAGCTCTACCACTTGTGCTAAAGAGCCCCTTCAGATTTCTGTTGGTTCATTGGAGATAACCATCTCAAGGAATTTCTTGCTCAGGCTGGCTTTGGACTGTGATCCTCAGCTCTCAGCCTCCTGAGTAGCTAGGATGACAGGCGCGAGTCACTGGTACACAGCTTCCACTTCAATTTTCTAAGTGGTGAATAGGAGATAATAGTCTCATGGGACCTTTTGTGCCTGGGATAGTTTGGAACGCATATCATCAGATTTCAGCTTCCTGAGTAGGCAGGATGACAGACCTCAGCTAAAGACACCTAAGCTCTGACACTATACTGAAAAGAGTCGTTGGCTCCACGTGGTAGAGTGCTAGCCATGAGCCCAAGATGAAAGTCAGTGCCTCAGCTCTGAGTTCAAGGTACATGATGGAGAAAAGTAAACCCAAATAATTGTCTGCAGGAAACAACTCACTATATTTCAGTACATACATCATTTTGGCCCTGACATGGGGACATATCTGAGCCTCAACTTTCCCATCTGCACAATCATCTTACTTGTGGAGCTTTTACAAGGACCAGATGAAAGAATGAACCCCGTGAAGGACTAGGCATACAACAACTCATGAAGAACTCATCACATAGCTGTATCCCACATGCTGTCATTAGAATTAGGGTGCTTTAATCAGTATCACCATTCTTTTAGAAACACATCACAAACCTCACAAAGTTCACATCTAATGATTTAGAGGGGTGGTTTTTTTTTGGGGGGGGGGGTCAGCCACATGGAATGCACTCAAAGGTTGGGGGTACTATCCTAAGATATTTAGCTCAAGCCTAGAGCTCTGCCACTTTGAGCCACAGGTCAGAGTTTCGCAGACTTCATGCCAGGACTGAGTTCTAAACCCACCACTGTCAGATCTCAGCCCCCGAGTATCTTGCATGACAGGGGTGAGTGATCCAGCAGCATCTGTTTCGGTGGAGCTGGGTTGCAGTGGTTTACCTCTGGCTAAGTCGGGTTAGATGTCACCTGTCAACACCAGTCTCCCAGCTTGCTCTGTGATGAGGTATTTGCTGCCTATCCTTATATCATTGCAGTCAGAACATTCTATCTTTTTTTTTTTTTTGGTGCCACTACTAGGGTCTTGAATAAGGGTCTAGACACAGCCCCTATGCTTTCATCCTCAAAGCTAGTACTCGACTACTTAAGCAAGACAGCACAACTTTCGGATTTTTCTGTGCATGTGGTAGTGAGGAATCGAACCCAGGGCTTTGTATGTCCTAGGAGAGCACACTACCACTGATCCCCAGGAGTGACAAGTGTACAAACAGATAAATGTGTAGATTGGTGCATAGATAGGTAAGTAGGTAGATAGATAGATAGACAGATAGATAGATAGATAGAGAGGTATATGCTTAAAACAAGAAAGAGATGTCTGTACATTATGAAATAGCATATACAATATTGCTACCGATTATTGGCAATTAAATTATTCCTTCCTTTTTTAAGTATCATGATTGAATAAATAATAAAGTATTAATTGAAAATTAATGTAGTATAAATTTTGTATATAGTTTTATAATATAATCATACACTAGTAATTTATTTGTTACTTTTATAACATTTCATTTGTATGGATGTATATCAGAATGCGCCTTAGAATCTCCCACCATTCATTAGTGGCAGTACCAGGATTCAACCTCCAGGCCTAAGTTGCCTCTTTTGGCTATGGCTTCCCTAATAGCCCACCAAATATCAGCAATGCAAGGTCATGTACACTTTCTGGGCCTTGTCATTTAGACCCTGGATGGCCACAACGCAAAGGTGGAAGAAAAAGTAAAACCACCTTCTTGAACTTCTCAGTTTTTTTTTTTTTTTATTGTGAGAATACCATACAGAGGAGTTACAATTACATGGGCAAGATAACCAGTACCCTTCTTATAAAGCATTGTTGCCTCCTCTTTGTTTCCCCTTCCCATCTCAATTTTATCCTTCTCTCTTTTTTTTTTTTTTTTTACTAGCCTCAAGATTTGAACTCTGGTCCTAATATCCCAGGGTTGGTTGTGGCAGAGATGCCAAGACCTGAGTTCAAGCCCCATGCTTTGGCCAAAAAAAATAATAATAAGGCCCTGGCTTGGAATTTGCACCATTTTTCTGGCAGGGTTTTGATTTGAACTCAGGGTCTGGGTAAATCTGTGACACTGTAGGTGAAGGGGAAGATCACCGTCCTTGAAAACAAGAAATTCAGACCAATTCCTAGAGCCTGAATTGAAGCCCCAGCACTGGAAAAACTAATATTTATATATGAGATCTATTTATATTGCATGGGTTTACAGCTTATGACGTTTATTACACTTATTAATTTAGTATTATTACACATATAATGTTTCATTTCCTCATATCACCTAGGATATATTTGAATATGGATTATACATAATACTGAGACCAAGGACTGTCACAGAGAAGAAAAAAATGTGTCAAAATTAGCTTCTTACTCCACGAATAAATTTTTGGCCATGCTGGGATTTCAACTCACAATGCCCAATCCATAAATGGGGTCACAGTCTTAGCAGACCAGGGTGTGGCAAACTGAGCTGCCAGGAAGTCCTGAGGACCTGTGATCAAGCCACAGTAGTGCCCAATATATAGATAGATAGAAAGGTAGAAAGATAGATAGATAGATAGATAGATAGATAGATAGATAGATAGATAGATAGATGTATATATATGTGAGTATGTGTGTATATATATATGCATATATATTCAGGGAGGGAATGTTAAGATATTATATATATAACCAATTATTAGTGATTACATTATGCCTCCATTTAATGAAGTATTGTGGTTGAATACTTACAAAATCTGTAATTAAAAATTAGTCAAAACCCTTCCATTAGGTGCTAGAATGGAAGATATAAATCCAGTAATTTGTGTGTGGAACTCTAAAATAGAATCAAGAATTAACTGCAAATTATTACTTTTATGCATTCCATTAGCATTCACATGAGTAGGAATGAGTTTGTCAGATTCTACCTCCATTTGTGGGGGGCAGTCCTAGCATTCGAACTCCAGGCCTGGGTAGTTTCCTTCGAATGCAAACCATTGGAATGGCACTGTGAAGACTTCAGATTGTCACGATTAAAAAAAGAACAAGAAGAAAAGAAAGCCAGGTGTCAGCGGCTTCTGCCTATAATCCCAGCTCCTCAGGAGGCTGATATGTAGAGAATGCCAGTTTGAATTCAGCTGGGGCAGGAAATTTCCTGACACTCTTATTTCTAAAAGACCACAGGGAAAAAAATGCACAAATGGGTGGGGCTGTGGCTCAAGGGCAGAGCACCACCCTTGAGCAAAAGGAGCTCAGGGACAGCGCCTAGGCTCATAGTTCAATCCTGGACCTGCCAAAAAAAAAAAAAAAAAGGAGGCAGTAATTCTATGTCTCTGTGTATAGATGGATGGTGTATGGATGATGGGCATTCAGCAGGTTGCCCATGCCCAGCCCCCAAACCTGGGCAAGCTTGGACAAGCACTGAGACAATACTAAGTCTGAGCCGGCAGCTTGAACAAAGCATCCTTCTCTGCCATTTAAGTACTGAAGCCCCAAAGGCTTTGCCTGGGCTGGTGTGTGCAACAGGTGCATTATGTTGTGGGTTAGGTGTCCCATCAGGACACCTAGAAGCCAGCCACTGCCTCCAGGGAGACCACACTTCTTAGGCTGTAGGAGTTGTCCAAGGTTCTGGCTCCATATTCTAGATCCCTCTGTAGGATGTGGGGCCTGGTGCCTATCACTCATTCATTATTCCTGACTGCCAAGTCTCAGGCTGGTCCCAAATCCTGCGAAAGATAGGACATAGCCAGTGATTTCTGTGCCGAAAGGGGTTAGCCAATAAATTCCACCCTCGTAGCTCCTGTTAGAAGTGAGACTTGGGCTGTGAATGTGGCTTAGTTGTAGAGTGCTTACCTAGATTGCATGAAGTCATGGGTTCGATTCCTCTGTACCACAGAAAAAGAAAAAGCCAAAAGTGGCACTGTGACTTAAGTGATAGAGTGCTAGCCTTCAGAAAAGAAGCTCAAGAACATGCTCAGACCTTGAGTTTAAGCCCCAAGACTGTCAAAAAAAAAAGGGACCCGGTTGAGACATATTCTTCTGGGACTCAGAGGAGGGCCGAGGTTAGAAGTAAGAGGTAGAGGTCAGGTACTGGTGGCTCACCCCTGTAATCTTAGCTACTCAAGAGGCTGAGATCTGAGGATCAAAATTACAAGCAGGAAAGACTATAATGAGACACTTTTCTCCAATTAAACACCCAAAAAGCCAGAAGTAGAGCTATGGTTCAAGTACTGTTGTGTTAGCCTTGAACACAAAAGCTCAGGGATACTGTCAAGGTGATGAATTCAAACCCCCCAGTCTGGCAAAACACACACACCAGTCAGCCTTCACAAGTTCCATCTCTAGCAATTCCATATTTTTTTAAAAAAGAGGGAAAAGTGAAGGAAAGAGTTGCTCCAGGAGGTGATACAACCTGTGCCAAAATTCCACAGGAGTTATAAGATGTGGAACAAGACAGAGAGCCTCAGGCAGAAGGTACAGCATGGGCAAAGGTCCTGAGGTATGGTGTAGAGCCGGTGGTGTGGGTGGAATGAAGATTCTGTGGCTTCAGACAAGTCTGGCAGGACATTCAAGGCTGGGTCAAGGTTTGTACTTGAATCACAGGTAGGGCAGAGGGTGGGGACCCAGAATGGGGCCCAGGGAGGATTAGCTTGGCTTTTCACCATGGACCCCAGCCATTTTCAGTGGCTAGAAGCCTATTTTTCACAGCTCCTGACCCTCAGAGGCCTCCTTTGCATGGAGGAGTCAGGGCAAATGCAGGGAAGAACTCTTTCTTAAGAACAGTTTCTAGCCATCAGTGGCTCAACCCCTGTAAATCCTAGCTATCCAGGAGACTGAGATCAGATATAGTGGGTCAAATATAGCTCAGGAGAAGAAAGTTGGTGAGACTCTTTTCTTGCCAATGAACTACCAAAAGACAGAAATGGAAATGTGGCTCAAGTGGTAAAGTGCCAGCTTGAGAAAAAGTTAAGAGACCAGGGCTCAAACTGAGTTCAAACCCCAGTACTGGCACAGAAAAAAAATAAAGAAAAGCTTTAAGAAGCTCCTAGCCCACTGTGGTGAAAGGCCAGATCAGCTAAGTGCGTGTGGCTCTTACATGTCCTCCTAGATCCTCAGGAAGCTGAGATCAGAGGATCGTGGTTCAAATCCAGCCCTGGAAGAAAGTCCAGGAGACTCTGATCTCCAAGGAACCATCAGAAAACTGGAGGATACGCTGTGGCTCAAGTGGTAAGCTGAAGAGCTGAGCTACAGTGCCCAGGCCCAGAGTTTGAGCCCCATGACCAACACCTGCTTGTAGCTCACTCTGTGACTCTAGGCAGAGTACTTTCCAATGGGCCCCTGAAAGTCGGGTCTCCCAACGTCTAGGTGTCTTCAGAGCAGTCTCTTTGGCAGCCTTTGTGTATGGAACGGGCCACAGTATCAGAGAAGGGTCCCGCCTTGGGGCATGGAGGTCATCAGCTGGGTCATCAGAATGGCATCATTCATGGGTACAGTGTGCATCTGAGCAGTAAACTGATGTCTCAGACCACGGTTCTGGGCCAGGAGGGCCAGGAGCTGCAAGATGGCACAGCAGGTAATGCCTACTCATGCGCGTATCACAAGTTTGTGACTCTGTCAGGCACACCTTGGGCAGGTGTTGAGTTGGGCTCATGAAAGACTTGTAGTCTCAGGAATCCACAGCTGGCTGGCTGATGCTTGTAGCAGTCGCTATCCCAGGAGTCCCAGGGCTTGGAGCCCTGCTTTCCTCTCCACTGCTTGGGGACAGATGAAGGTCTTCAATCTTGGACTGACTACAAAGGAGCATCCATAGTGTCCTTCCCTTGGTCCTGTGGCCCCGTGCACGGATGCAGGGGAAGATTCCATGGAACTTCCTGCCATGGCCCAGACCCACTTGGCCCAATAAGGGCTTATGGAGAAACCACTTGATCTACTTTGAGAGTTTACTATGACTATGCCTCAGGAGTGCCCCCAGTTCTAGCTCAGCTCATCATTAACACCTTCCTCTGTGTGTGTGTGTGTGTGTGTGTGTGTGTGTGTGTGTGTGTGTGTCTGTGTGTCTGTGTGTCTGTGTGTCTGTGTGTCTGTGTGTATGTGTGTATGTGTGTGAGCATGTGGGTATCCATGCATGTTTGTGCTAGGGCTTGAACTCAGGGCCTGGGATCTGTCCCTCAGTTTTCTCGTTCAAGGTTACCACTCTACCAGTTTAGCCACAGCTTTTCTTCTAGCTTTTGGGTGGTTATTTGCAGAAGAGAGTCTCACACACTTTTCTAGCTGGACTGGCTCTGAATGGTAATCCTCAAATCTCAGCCTCCTGAGGAGCTAGGAATAGGACAGCATCAGCTATTATCATCTGGCCACACTTTCCTTCTTGGCTAAAACAGAGTACCTCTCTCCCAGCCGAGTACCCAGCTGCAGCTACCCCTCCTAACCCAGGCTTCAGAGGAAACATTCCCTCCCCTGAGGACAAAGAAATAGGATCAAGTTTGAGCTTTATGTTCTCCACACAGTCAGGGGCTGCTGGGAGCTGATGTGGAGGTCAGAGGATCTAGGCCAGGGCAAGTAGACAATGTGTTATAACAGAAGAGAGTATGAGAAGACATCCTTGTAGCTAGATGCCAGTGGCTCATGTCTGTAATCCTAGCTACTCAAGAGTGACACCTGAGGATCAATCAAGATTCAAAGCTAGCCTGGGCAGACTCTTCTCTCCAATGAATCACCAAAAACACTGGAAAGCAGAGCTACTCTAGTTCAAGTGGTACAGCACCAACCTTGTGCAAACAAGCTAATGGATACCACCGAGGCTCTGAGTTCAAGCCCTGGTACACACACACACACACACACACACACACACACACTTACATGTGCACGTACACACACATACATACGGTAACATCTTTAGCAGTTGCCAATGGCTCATACCATCAACCCCAGCTACTCAGAAGCTGAGCTCTTAAGATGGCAGCTTGAAGCCAGCCCAGGCAGGAAAGTCCACTAGACTCTTCTCTCCACTAAACTAGTAAAAAGGTTGAAAGGTGAGTTCTGGCTCAAGTGGTAGAGTGTTAGCTCAGGGACAGTGCCTAGGCCCTGAGATCCAGCTCTGAGATATTTTTTCTTAATAGACACCCTTTGCCATCCCCATCCCCACAGGCCATACATCCAGATTTTGTTTATCCTAGATCTCATTTCCACTCCTGCCACTTCCACAACACTGCCACAAGAGGTTGGTGTGTGGCCAGCACTGGATTAACAAGTGAACATACACAAGGGGGGCATAGCCAGATCAAGGCTAATGCCCCAGAACATTGAGGTATTGGCCATACCAGTCTCTCATCCCCCAGTTCCCTGGCCATGGAATCTAAAGTCTGTGCCTCTGTATTCTGGGCATCTGGAATTGTCTAGAAGGACCTAGAGAGGCCCAGCTGGAGCTGGAAGATAGTTTCCTGTGGTAAGGTACATTGACATTTCCTAGACACTGACAGATACTTCCAAGCCACCATGGCCTCACCTCCCATGTAGCCCCAGAAGATCCTTGGTTGGGCGGCCTTCAGTCAGCTATCATGCTTGAGTTGGCCAGAGCCACTGGCAACCACCCTTCCCCAACTCCACTACCAGCCTACAGGAAGGGACATGCAGCCAGAAGTCCAACTGAGAAAAAGTACAGGACATCACATGACTGAGCCCTTGCCTCCCTCACCCTGTTGTCAGGGGAGAACCTATGCCAGCCTGCCCTGCTAACCCAGAATCCCCTGGAGGTGGCCAAAGACATGGATGACCAGACTTGGGCCCCAAAGAAAAGCTGGAATATGCAGGTCTCTGGCAATTTAAGACTCATTGTAGACCCTGGTAGGGGGCTAAAGGCAAGGTGCTGTGCAGGAAGGGCACCAACTGAAGTCAGAAAGAGGCAAACAGGCACCAATGAAGGGGACAAAGAAAGATGAGGGAAAAAGACACACACACACACACACACACACACACACACACACACACACCATGGGTAGCCCAAGGCCTCAGCAGTCCCTGAGCACCTTAACATCCCAACCCTTGAGAAGATGGCACTACCATCCTCAGACCAACTGTAGACAAAACTCAGAAACTCTCACATGTCTGGAATGGCTCATGACACAGCATGCCATTTCCTACTGTACACACCGCTATGTAGAATACTCAGCTACCTTATTTTTATTTGTTGGTCATGGGATTTGAACTTCGGGCTTGTGCGCAGTCCCTCAGCTCTTCAGTTGAAGGTGCACTCTCTACCACTGGAGCCACAGCGCCACTTCCGGTTTTCTGGTGGTTCACTGGAGATAAAGTCTCACAGATTATCCTGCCCAAGCTAGCTTTGAAACTCGATCCTCAGATCTCAGCCTCCTGAGTAACTAGGATGACAGTTGTGAGCCACTGGTAATGCCTGGCTTCAGTCACCTTCTCACACCCAGGGGAAACCCACTTTGTCATGCCACAAACCACATGCAGCCTGTCCCTTCAGACTTTGACACCAGCATACAAAACCATTCTGCCATGGATGGGGAGAATATAATTGACACTACCCTCCCGCCCCTATTCCCATTTGCCACTCCCTGCCTAAGAAAGGCCACGACCTCTGGAGTTCTTGGTAAGGCAAAGCCCACCATGCTGTAACTTCACCCTTGGGCAAAACTGGGCAGTTCTTAGAAATGTCTGTACCCTGAGGCCAGCACCTGGTCTCCCAACCACAGCAAACCCACTCCTTCACCATCTCTTGCAGGCAACGGCAAGGGGTGTCTTTCTTTCTTGGTTTTTTTTTTTTTTGGTTGAGGGTCTTAAACTCAGGGCTTGGGTACTGTCCCTGATGATGATTTTTGCTCAAGGCCAGTGCTCTACCATTTGAGCCATGGTGCCACTTCTGGTTGGAGATTGGAGATGAGACTCTCCTGGGACATTCCTGCCTGTGCTGGGGAAACAAGATACTCCCGAGTAGCCAGGATGACAGGCATGAGCCATAAGCGCATGGTTTACGGTGTCTCAGACTTTAGAATTTCCAACTAGTCCTCCTCTAGATACTCCCACCTAGTCACTCCTCTAGATCCCTTAGGGACAGCAAAGGGAGGCTCAGAATCTGGGTAGGGCCATAGGCATTAAGGTGCCCCTTCCATATCACTACTCCTCTCTAACTTCCCATCTGCCTCCTCTGGAAGGCATGGTCATCTGGGGCAGATCAGACCCACTAGGACTTCTGTGGCCTACCCTGTATCCCCCTGCCCCACCCAACCAGTATCTGAGGATTTCTGGGGCCAGCTGTTCCATGTCCTGGTGGAAGATGTTGGGAGGGTTGCTGATAACTGGGTCCAGGGGATGCCAGGGCAGAAGGAGTGTCCAGCTCCCCTGTGTCAAACAAGGAGACACATAAAAATGGATGGATCTACTAAGAGCTACAGGGCATAGCCATCCACCTGTCACCAAGGACCCTTGGAGTGCTGTTTTATGTTGACAGTCTAGGGGCTTGACCTCGGGGTTTAGGTGCTATACACAAGCTTCTTTTGGTCGAGGCCAGTGCTCTTCCACCTGAGCCACGATGCCACTTCCAGCTTTTTCTGTGTATGTGGGACCTAGGAATAGAACCCAGGGTTTCCTGTGTGCTAGGCAAGCCCACTACTGCTAAGACACAATCCCAACCTTGGATAGCTGTTCTTCTGTAACCTCTCGGGCGTGTCTCAGGACAGTCTTGCACATCTGTACTGAGTTTCTCAGCAGCAGCTCTGGCTGAAAGTGAACATGCTCCTCTATGTTGTCCTTTATGTACAGCATCTTTGTTCTGTGTGCTTCCTGGCAGAAACTCCTTGTTAAGCAAGACCCCTTTTCAAGTGCTGCTTCTAAGAAGCCTGCTCCAATCACCCGGGCAGAGTGGGGTCTTCTCTCCTCTGCAGGATGTTGGCCTTGTCATGCCTTCCCTTCCTGCTGGTGTGGGTTGAAAGCAGATGAAGGGGAAGGTCTGGCTTTTACCACCCAATTTCTGAAGGCTCTGATACACTACCCAGGGACTGGTGCTGTATCACACTCCGTGAGAGGGCAGTCAAGGTCCAGGCAGTCTGGGGGCAACAACATGGGTCCATTTCTTTGGTGGGCTTGAACTGAGGATCTGGGAGCTGCGTCTCTGAGTTTTTGTGCTCAAGGCTGGTGCTTTACCACGTAAGCCACAGCTCCACTTCTGACTTTTTGGTGGTTCCATGGAGAGAAGAGTCTCACCAGCTTTCCAGCTTATGGCTGGCTGCAATCTTTGATCCTGAGATGTCTGCCTCCCAAGTAGCCAGGATGTCAGGTGTGAGCCTGAGCCAGTGCCAAGGACTGGCTCTGTCTGGACGATGGAAGACACCTGGTGGAGGTAACTGGAACAAGTGGGGAGATGGCAAACAGACAACTCACACACAAGAGGAGTGAATGCTGAGTGCGATTTATTGCAGAGGATAACAAGCTTTTATAGCAAAAGTCTCCATGAGAAAGGGCAAAAAGTTACACAATCTTGTTGCAAGGCTTCGTTCTTGGGTGGTCACCAGCTGGTTGTCTGATCTTGTTTTTTGGATGACGAGTTATGATGATAGGCACTTGTTTTCGGCTTTACCTCTATTTTTAAGAAATACAATTGGTTTTGATGTTTATCACCTATTAACCATTAACCAGAGCATATGGGCAAAGTGCTGGACAGAAAGGCACGAACTCTAGTACTTTATTATTATTTTTGTTTAGTTTTGTACTTTATGTGTTTTAAATCTTTTCTAAGCAATTGTGCTTCTTTGCCATTCTTTAGAGGGTCCCCAATTTGTGGCCAAAAATCATGATAGTCAGTATACTTAGTTAAATCTGGCCATATATCAAATTTAAGCTCATAGTGTCTTCTCTGTAACCCTTTCACAAAATTGTTTACTCTTTTTATAGAGGCCTTAACTGTCTCATAAGATCTTTCTTGTTTCTTTTTTTTTTTTGATAGTAAGCACCTAGATCTAGCAAGTCTCTCAGTAAATAGAGAGTAATAGGAAGTCCTTTCTCCTAAGTGGTTTAGCCAACGGTTGCCATCCTTATCATACACACCTGTAAAAGGCCATGGATCTGGGGGAAGTCTTTGGGGTCCTCTAGATAATGGAGGATTCCACCGTTTTCTTCTGATAAGTCATTGCCACCTTCCATCTACCAACCTTTTAGGAATCTTATTTAGCTTTTGGTCTAAATATCCCTCTACATCTTTCTTATCTACAGGATATCTATATGGGTCTATTGTATATGTTTCAGGATTAAAGGGAAGTCTCCAATAGCCATGCACTCTTTTTGTTTTAGCCGTGCCGACAGCTTCTTGTAAATCTCTTACAAACAATTCCTTCTGCTGAAGTGATGTCATGAAACCCCCAATACTTTTTTATTTACTTATGACTTGTCTAATAGCCTCCATAAGAGGGGCTTTTAGGGTAGCACTTAACTCTGGTGAGTTAGTCATATTCTTAGGACACTCATCGGATGTTGGAGTCTTCAACACTTCCAAGAAAGAGCCCTGAATAAGGGAACGTTGAGCATGAGTAAGTAGAACAAACAGCAGGAACAGTAAAAGATTAATAGGCACTGCTATACAGCGAAGAAAAGAAAAACAGGAACAGAAACATATCTTTCCCAGGGGCTTACCAGCCTTTCCAGGAGGTAGGCCTCTTTGATGCCCCATTTTCTGAGGTAGGCTTCGGTGAAGTCCCATTCTCAGAGGTAGGCCTCTTTGAAGCCCCATTCTCTGAGGTAGACTTCGGTGAAGTCCATTCTCAGAGGTAGGCTTCTGTGAAGCCCCATTCTCAGGTCTGAAAGTAGGTGTTCCATGCTAAGCAGACTCCGCCGGAGTAGGCGTGGCAGTGACGGGCACCAGAGCCTTTCTTTTGAGCTTCTTTTTATCTCATGTCAACTAGCGAGCCCTAGTTAAAATAGTCATTTACAGGGGATCAAGTTCCTCTCCTAGGTCAGTTAATCCAAGGAGATGAAGTGTCTTTGGAAAAAGCTAGTCTGAGTCGGCCTGGGTGAGTATGTGTGTGTGTGTGTGTGTGTGTGTGTGTGTGTGTGTGTGTGTGTAAGTTTCGGGGATACCTACTCTATCTCTCCGGTGCCTTATCCTCCCTGTGGTGAGTATAACCAGGATCCCCACTCCAAGGAAGGCGGGCAGGGGAGGGTACATAAGGTCACATTGAGTGGAATGATCTGAATTCTATCCTTCAACTGAAGCCTGGAAAGATAATGGAGAGAAGGAGAAGTTTAGAGGAACATCAAGAGAAGCCCATTATCTTTGGATACAAGTACCAGAGAGAACACTGAATCCATCCTTTTTGGTAGTAAGGTAACAGATGCCCATTCTTCATTTATTTCATTATTTTTTGTGAGTCCTAGGGCTTGGATTCAGGGCCTGAGTGTCATCCCTGAGCTTCTTTTACTCAAGGATGAGGCTCTACCACTTGAACCACAGCACCACATCTGGATTTGTGTGTGTGGTGGGGTGGTTGTTGGTTTATGGGAGATAAGAAACAGACGCTCCTGTCCCGGCTGGCTTTGAGTCACGTCCATCAGACCTCAGCCTCTCCAATAGCCAGGATGATGTACGGGAACCACCGACACCTGACCACCACCA
This sequence comes from Dipodomys spectabilis, assembly GCF_019054845.1. Taxonomy (NCBI): domain Eukaryota; kingdom Metazoa; phylum Chordata; class Mammalia; order Rodentia; family Heteromyidae; genus Dipodomys; species Dipodomys spectabilis. Next base: position 2,364,368 of record NW_024870989.1, on the reverse strand, counting down.
TCCATTTATAATCCCCTAGGGCAAGTGCTGGACCACCTGCACTGCACCCCCTTGTTGTGAGTGGGAAGCAGACATAGGTGTGTTTGATACTTCAACAGCCTACATACCTTTGAGCATTGTTCCAGGTCAGTCTGATGGCGGCTTCCTCATCATACACAGCAATGACTTGGCTCTGTCACAAGAACAAATGTCCCCCAGGAGGTGGCAGTTCTGGGGTCTTTCCTCTTCACACTGCCCCCACTCCTCGAAACGACACCCCAGCAAAGTGATATAGACATAGAGTGAATTCATTTTCTTATAACCAGGGTCTGGCCAGAAAGGTAACAGTGAGGAATCCCGATGGAGACCAGCCTGAGCATATATTGAGACTCTATCTCAGAAATGCCCAAGACAGAAAGTCTTGGCTCGCATGTTAGAAGATCTGACTGGCAAGTCTAAAGCCTTGAATTCAAACCCTAATATACCAAAAAGAATCAGAGGCCCTTGTGCCAGAGGCTCATGCCAATAATCCTAGCTACTCAGGAGGCTAAGATCTGAAGATCACAGCTCAACATTTAAAATAGGGTTGGCCTTGCCCATCAGACATCATGATAAGACCCAAAGTCTGAACCATGAAAGTGTGCTCCATATTAACAGGGCTCTCATCCTTACTAAGTGCTGGCCATGCTCTTTGTCCCCCTGGGGAGCCACCCCTGTGGGCTCCACCTTCAGGTCCTCCTAAGCTCCTTCTGCCACCAACTAGGCCCAAGGAAGTAGACAGCTCCAGGACATACAGATCCCTTGGTCTTATAATTTAACAGTGCTGAGTCCCCATCAAGCATCTCACCCTTTCAGGTCCCCAGACCTCAGCCACAAAGTCCATGTACCCCACAAAGAAAGCACGCAGAAGTTACCAAAGGGTCCACTGCTCCTTGTTACAGCCCACTTCCACACTCACATACACACACACACACATACACACACACACACACACATACACACACACAACCTGCAGGGGTGGTTCATGTTTGTCTTCCTTGCTAATCAGGAGGCTGAGGTTTGAAGATCACAGTTCAAAGCCAGCCCATTCTGGAAAGACTGTGAGGCTCTTATCTACAGTGAACCACCAAAAATCCAGAGGTGGATTTGCTCTGACACTTGAGCCACAGCTTTGACCACAGAAGCTCAGGAACAGCACCTAGACCCTGAGTTCAAGGCCCAGGTCTTCTAACTCCAAACGCACACACACAGACCTAGACACAGACACAGAAACACACACACACACACACACACACACACACACACGGACAGCCCAAGGCTTCAGCAGTCCCTGAGTACAGACCCATGAACTGTCTCAATTAGGATCACATCCTACCCTCAAGAAGGTGGCACTACCGACATCAGACCCACTATAGAAAAACCAGTAAGCCTCTCACATATCTGGAATGTATCATAGTCCAATATGGCAGTTCTTAATGGACATACTGCTATGCGGAAAACTTAGCCCCCTCTTTTTTTGTAGTTGGTCATGGGGTTTGACCTCTGGACCAGGGTGCTGTCCCTCAGCTCTTCAGCTGAAGGTGAGCAATATCCCACTTGAGCCACAGCACCAAATCCTGTTCTCTGGTGGTCCGTTGAACATCAAGTCTCACAGACTTTTCTGCCCAAGCTGGCTTGGAACTATGGTCTTCACATTTCAGCCTTCTAAGTAGCTAGGATGACAGTTGTGAACCAGCGGCTTCCAGCTTCACCTCGTCAGGCCACAAACTTCTTGCAACCCTTCACTTCAGACTTTGTCACCCAGCATCCAAATCCGTCCTTCAATGGAGAGAATACAGACACAATAATCCCACCCCTACACCCATTTGCCCACTCCCTGCCTGCCACAGTCCAAGTCCTCTTGAAGCTCTGGCTTCAAACTGGGGCAAACGGGGAGTTCTTAAAAATGTCTGTACATTGAAGCCAGTAGATGGTCTCCCAAACAAAGCCTTTCCCACACACACACCTCCACCATCCTTTGCAGGCAAAGATGTTTTGCTTTCTTTCTTTTTTCAGTTGTGGGGCTTGAATTCTGGGCCTGGGTGCTGTCCTTGAGTTCTTCAGCTCAAGGCAAGCACTCTACTACTTGAGCCACAGCACCACTTCCAGTTTTCCAGTGGTCCGTTGGAGATAAGAGTCTCAGGGTCTTTCCTGCCCATGACAGCTTTGAACTGTGATCCTCAGATCTCAGCTTCTGAGTACCTAGGATGACAGCCATGAGCTACTGGCACCTGGCCAAAGATAATTTTCCATCCTTTTCATCCTATCCCCTCAGGAGACTGATATCTGAGGACTACAGTTGGATTCCACCCATGGCACAAATTCCATTAGAACTTTTTTTCTACAGTTAAACACCCAAAAAAGTTGGAAGTGAAGCTTTGGCTCAAATGGTAGAGTGCTAGCTTTGATCATCAAAGATAAGGGATAAAACCCAGTCCTTAGTTTCAAGATTTTCTAGCAAAGACCCACCCAAGAAAGGGAAGCAGGTTGGTACACGGGAGCTCAAAGTTCACTCATAATACTCAGGACTCCCAGAACAGACCCCATCCGGCTCTGATTCTCTAGATTCTATGTCCTACATCATGGCAGTCTTAGATGGGACTGACCATGAACCAAGTTAGGATGTTGAAGTACAATCTCATACTGAGGATCCCCTGAACTTATCAAAGACTCAGGATCTCTCACTGTCCTGCCTTGACACTGGGCAGCAAGGTGAGTTGCAGTTATCCAACCACAGGATGTGAATATGAAAGGATTTCTCCGCCAGGGACTCCAACTGTAGGGGCTCTCTCTGGAGGAGGGGCTCCCTCTCTCTCTGGAAGAAAAGTGCTGGTCCATCCCAGGAATGTTCTTAGGTTGTGAATATCCTCAAAGAAACAACCCTGCTCAGAGCCCAGTGCCTCTTGTTTTTCCACCAGCCTCTATCCAAGCCTGCCCCACCTTCAGCCAGCCCTCTCTGAATCCCAGATCTGCCATGTAGACTAAAGGTTGAGCCAGCAAAGAGACCCACCTCTGCCTCTGAGAATGGCAGTCACATGGTCCTAGTGCCCTCTACAGGAAGTCTCGAAGTAACTCCGGTCCCAACTCCATCCTCATTCCCTGGCTGTCCTGTGCCAGTGGCCCACTTACCTCTGTCTATGGTGGCGGAATAAACACCGGGGGTGTCATCTTCTGATTGAGCCAACGAAAGTCTCAGTCCCCAAGGATGTACTGCACAGGCATCCTGCAGTGGACAACAGCCAGGCAGTCTATGGTGAACCCAAGGTTCTGGGACTCTTAATAGAAGTGTGGCTGGGTCAAAGACTCTATAACTGGTGGTCTATATTGTCAGGAGAGGTCATGGCTCCAATGTCCTGAAACACCTGACCTAAGATCATCCTACCTCTTCCCTCATCCCAACACCTCCCTAGCCCTTAGACAATTTCTTATTATCTGTCCAGGAAATAAACTTGCTGGGGCCGGGATAATTGAAACCTGGTGATGCCCCCCTGAGCCCTAGGTCCTTCCTGAGGCTGCTTCCCCCTGCAGTTGGTGACCACACAGCTCCTGGATGTCATGAAGTTGCTGAAGGGTCAGTGGCTTAATCCTACATACTGGCTTTAGGCTCTGAAATGTTACCCACAGAGATTGTGAGTGGTTGGCTCTCTTGATCCAGGGACTCCAAACCAAGGCTCACATGCTCCCTTCTTCCTTCTTTTCCTCTTTTTTTCCCTTCATCCTTCCTTCCTCTCTCTCTGTTTCCTTCCTTCGTCTCACTCCTGGCCTTGAATTCAGAGCCTGGGTGCTGTCCCTGAGCCTTTTTACTCAAGGCGACCAGTCTACAGCTTGAGGTACACATATCCATTTCTGGCATTTTCTTTTTGGTTGTTAGTTGGAGATAAGAGTCTTATAGTCTTTCCTGTCTGGGCCTTAAGCCTTGATCCTCCCATCTCAGCCTCCTAAGTAGCTAGGATGACAGGCATGAAGCCCCAGCATCCAGTTCAAACCAAGGTTTCTTCATGTGCTGTGGAACCAGCACCGGAACCTTTCATCATCTATGACCCCCACTCCCTTATCCCCTTGAGCATGGCGTATACTGTAACTCTTTGTTGGATTACTAAATGAGCATCTGTCTATGACAATCTTATAGAAAAGTCCCATTCAATTCATGTAAGCATCCTGGGGCAGGGCGGGGGGAGGCAAAGCCTGATGTAGCTCTCCCACAGTTCTCACTCGTCCCTCTTCCCACCCTCCTGATGCCACCGCACTTAACTGTTTTGGCTCCCAGGATGTGAGCCATGATGTGCTCGCTGGATTCTGGGGCCACTGGGCTGCCTATCTTCTCAAAGATCTCTGTCCAGTGGCTGACCAACTCTGTGGCACTCCATGCCCCCTCAGGTGTGAATGAGGTTGCCGTGAGCTGAACCCCTGGCTCAAGTGGCCTCCTTTCCTCTCCGTGGGGCCAGACAGGATGGTCCACTATATCTGGCCCCCAAGTTTCATGTTACAGAGAAAGGATTCTCGAGGCAGCCCGGATCTCTAAATCTCCCAGGGTCCACTGCAGGTGCTGAAAATCATCTCTGCTCACAGCTGGCAGGCTGGGGATGGCGAGGTCACTCTCTGCTCCCCATGACATCCTCGACTGTGATGGTCACCCTAGAGAGAGCTGTAGAAGAATCAGCAGCTGCCAGAGAAAGGCAGCCAAGGCACGACATTCATAGCAGGAGACCATCTGGCTTGGGAACTCTGTGTGTGCCACTTTGAACTTCACTGTCTGACCGCTGAATTGGTTCATGTAATTTGACCCATGAACCCAGGCATTAGTGGAAATTGCCAGCTTCAAGAAAAAAAAAAACCTGGAAAAAGTGGCATATCACTTGTCCCAATCAAACTTAAAGGGTTCCAAAGTCAGTGGTCCCCTTTTCCTTCCAGACAGCCTAAAGCAGGTTACAGAAACTGGCATTCAGAGAGCTCTAGCTAACTGCCACGGTATGATACCGAGCAGGCTCCAGGAGGGGAAACTTGTCAACCACTGTCCAGCTGGAAACGGCCCAGGTGGGACACAGATTGGAGACTGCAAGACTCCAGGGAGGACTACACATGGATGCACTGCCCCAGGAGGGAATCCACGCCACCAGCGGGGGCCCAGAGCCCCCTGCCCAGATGCCCACAGACACCGTCAATGTCCTGGGTAAGGTTCTACTCTCATCCTTGGTTGTGGTGAACCATCTGTCATGTTACACCGTTCACCACTCCCCAGACACTCCTAGCTTCACAGCCCTTGCCCTACTCACACCCATCTCATTCCTTAATTATGTTTGGCAGACACATTCCCAACACTTGAATTAACTCCAACTATACACATGAGAGCAGAGTGTCTGACTGGAAGAATGTGGCTGTGGTCACACTGGCCTCACGAGCCTTCTGGCTCAAGACAGAAGGACAGGTGTCCACTCTGTTCTGTGTTCACACAGGCCTACTAGGGAGTCCATGCAGGTCCAGCAGCTACTGTGGCTGCAAGAAAGTGGAAGAGGGAGGTGGAAAGAGATGGAAAGGAACATATACTGAAACCTTCCCCGAAGGAGCCATGAAATGGTGAAGGAGAAAACAAAAATTGTGGCTGAGCTCATACTGGGCATTATGAAAAAAGAACAACAAATACACACATACACACAAATAAACTGCTTTTCTCTTTTAAACATGATGACTTTAATATACTTTCATTTTTCTCATCTCCTAATTTCCCAACACACACAAACACACACACACACACACACACACACACACACATCTAAACCGGTCACAAAAGACTCATCATGCAGCACCTGCAATTTGCCAACTGATCACTGATCTGAGCACAGTCAGGCTGTACGAGGAGAAAGATAATCGATATCTCCCTCCCTCCCTCCCTCCCTCCCTCTCTCTCTCTCTCTCTGTCTCTGTCTCTGTCTCTGTCTCTGTCTCTCTCTCATACACACACACACACACACACACACACACACACACACACACACACAGAGAGAGAGAGAGAGAGAGAGAGAGATTCAGAGCAGTGCCTCTCCTGAGTTTGTTAGTTCCTCATCTGGGCAATGTACAAGCTCGAGCATGGCAGTTCCCTTGTCAGAACCAGGGGCTCCCACCCAAGGGGATCACTGCTCTAATAATGCAGAACCACCCTGTCTCTGGCTTTACCAAGGGCCAGACCCTTCCATTGGGAACAACCAGCCTTGACTCCCCATTCACCAAAACCCTAGGCCCGGACACTAGGTGAAGGAATCCCGAGACAGGTGACTCCTCAGAGCCCAGACAAAAACAAATCAGGCAGTCCTGGTGCCTCCAGAGAGGTGTCTGACTTGGGGTCGGAGCGTTGTTGGGGAATTTGATGGGGTCTTAAAGGCTACATACATGGATGAATTGCCTACTTCCAGCCTAGATGCTTCTGGGCTAATTGGCGGATTCTTGGGGAGGACTAGGAGACCAGAAGGACCAGGAACACCAGCAGAAGCTGGCAGAGCTGGGAAATGTGATCACCCTGTGAGTACTGTGGACAGCTGGGGTGGGGGGGGGGGACAGGATAGGTGTGTGTGTATCAGAGGGGGTGTGTTCCTCCCAGATAGTCACCTTCTGAACCCCTGTGCCCTCACCTCCCTAGTGGGTTCTTCTGGGACCCTCCTCAGGTGAAAGGGTGACCTAGCACAGAAGACAAGGGCTCACACAGCAAGGGGGGCCTATCCCCTGCATCCAACACCCCTCACCCCCAGCAAAAAGGAAAAGACCCGAGAAGGCAGGTGTGGAGGTGTCCTCCCGACATCTGACTAAAGCCACTAGGTTCCCACCAGGGAGAGGAAAGGTGCAGATGTGGCTTCCACTGCTCTAGGCCAGGGTTTCTGTGGTGCTCTCTCCTCACCAATCCCTGTATCTGCCCTTTTCCTGGGACACTGGCTGCTAGGAATTGGGGTGGGATCCTTGGGTGACACCCACTCCCCTCTCCTGGGGCACATTTGTGGCAGAGCCAGGGTGGACTGTGGGGTGCAGAGGAGGTGCAGGCAGGATGGGAGAGAGTAGGCTGGAGGCGGGGGTCTGGGTCTGCGGGGAAGGGGGGGTGAGGGGGCGAGGAGGTTCGCTGGGTGTGAGAGTCACCAGGTGTGGTCCCATGAGGCGGCAACTCATGCTTGCTGCTGGGAGAAGCTGTAGGCAATGGTTCTGGGTGCACCCAGGCCCGGAGTGCAAGGACCAAGGGCAGGGACCAGGTCGAGCCTCATGCCAGGCAGAGACCCACCATCTCTGCTAGGAGATTGCTTAAGGGGCCGCCGATCAGAGCAGGTAGAGCCATATTTGAAACTCGGTGCTGCTGGGAGGGGGCGGGGACACCTGCACGGGGCTGTGCTTTCTGCCACCCCTGCCTCAGCTGCCATCACCACCATCACCACCTCTGCCTCAGCTGCCAGCTTCCGCTGCCTCCACCACAGAAGCCACCACCGTACTTACCGTGCCAGGACCTCAGATTCAGGGCAGCCATGGCCGCCATGCCCTGTGGGGCTGCCCGCAGTGATGTGCCTGCCTCGCTGGCTCCAGGTGCTCTGTGCTTCTGTCCAGGACTGAACTTTGATTGCTTCCCCTTGTGCTTGTGCTTGCTCTTCTCTCTGCTCTTTCTCTCTCTGCCCCCACTCCACTCCTGGGCCACCACAAAGGCGTGCCTGCTCCCCACCCCATCGCTGCCACCAGAGTGCACCCCAGGGCCCCACCCCCTCATCCACTAGGGCATGCCCACTCCTCCCTTAGGCCATGCCCCCTACCCTTAGCTGCAATCACAGCCCTGACTGGGCTCCAAGGCTACCAGGCCATGGCAATTGCATCATCACCTCAGCTCAGCAAGCTCCCCCAACCCCAGTACCTTCCCCAGGGATCGAATCTGCCCTCAGCTCCACCCTTGGAGGAGACTCTCCTCCATCCTCCTTCACTCCACACACTAAGAACGTGCATGGTGACCCTTGTGTGTGTGTGTATGTGTGTGTGTGTGATTGTTGGGGATAACTACCTCTCAAGGACTCAGAACATAGCACTCTTTGGGATGACACACAGCACACTTCCAAAAACAGCACAAAGCACCCTGTGTAAAGGACTCAGCACACAGCTCCCTTTGAAGGACTCAGCATATAGTACCCTGTGTAGAGTACTCAGCACACAGCACCCTTTGAAAGAGGGAGTCCATAGCTTGCAGTGTAAAGGACTCAGCACATTGCATGCTTTGAAAAACTCAGCACATAGCACAGTTTCCCAGGGGCTCATTACACAGCACCCTCTGTGTTAAGACTCCACACATAGCCCTTTGAAAGGCTAAGTACAAAGCACCCTTTGTACATCACTCATTGCATAGCACCCTTCGAAGAACTCAGCACATAGAAGAATTTTGAAGGTTTCAGCACATACCACACTATGGCAGGACTCAGCACATACCACACTGTGGAAGCACTCAGCACACAGCACCATTTGAAGGACAATACTGAGCACCCTGTGTAAAGGACTCAGCACACAGCACTCAAAAAACTCACCTCATCCCTCTCTTCTCAAGAGCTCCGCACATAGCAGGACCCTTTCAGATGAATTAGCACACCACACCTTTTGAAGGACTCAGCATACAGTACTTGTGTAATGGACTCAGCACACAGCACCCTTTGAAAAACTCAGCAATGCCCACTCTTCTCAGGGACTCAGCACATAGCACCCTATGTGATGTCTCAGCAAATAGCACCTTTTGGAGGACTCAGAACAATACCCCCATGTGGGAAAGACCCAGCAAATAGCACCCTTTGAAGGACTCAGTACATAGCTGTATGTCACAGGTTCAGCTTTCATTAGAATTAGGGTGCTTTCTTCAGTATCCCCATTCTTCAGAAACACTTCACAAATCCTACTAGTTCACATTTAGCCAACCTGTGTTTTATGGAGGAGGGTCAGCTGGGGGTCTTGAACTCAAAGTTTGGCGGCCCTGTCCCTGAGCTCTTTGGTTCAATGCTAGAGCTCTACCACTTGGAGGCACAGCTCCAATTTTGGCTTTTTGGGTTGTTCTTTGACAGGTCTTATGGTGATAAGGAAGGCCAAGTTGGGGTGTCTGTGGGCAAAGGCTCTTAGCTCAGCCTGGAGCTGACCTCTCTCTTTCATGTGCCCCTGGGAAGCTAGGCCTCCTGGAGCTCTCTTGGCCTAGGGTGGAACAGACTTGCTCTGGCATCAGCACTCAGGGTGAACAAAAGTCAGCTTGGCCCTGGTCACTTCTTAAAATTGAACTTTAGAGGACAATGGCACGGGGCCGCATGTCCCGCATCTGGCCACCAGGGGGCAGGAGTGTCCCGCCATAGGGATTCTACCTGTGAGTTGTGCTACTCTTGCTTCCCTGGGGTCTCCATCATGCTTCCAAGTCACCCTGGACAGGAAAATCCTTGAGACACTTACCTACAATTAACAATCGAAAAGCAAGTGGGGCTGTGGCTCAAGTGGCAGAGCAGTAGCCTTGAGCAAGAAAACTCAGAGATAGAGCCTAGGCCCTGAGTTTACACACACACACGCACACACACACACACACACACACACACACACACACCACATGCATGGAAAATCAGAGATTTCTACACCGCAATCTTTAGGTATTCTCTACTTTTCCCCCACTAAGCCTGGTGGCTGCTGGCCTAGGTGTCTGATGCATACACCGCTACCTGGCATCTTTAATTTTGGGGAACAGAATGGGTAGAAGGTCATCCTTCTCTGATCCCAGCTCCTTGATTGGGTCATGTTCTATCCAGGCCCTTTGGGGCTCCTTTACAAAATTGCCAAGATGCCTTCAAAAGTCATCACATACTGGGCACTGGTGGCTCATGCCTGGCATCCTAGCTACTCAGGAAGCTGAGATTTGGAGGATCACAGTGCCAAGACAGCCTGGGCAAAGTGTGTGACACTCTTATCCTCAATGAACTGTCAGAAAACAAAAGTGGTCCTGTGGCTCAAATGGTAGAGTGCCAGCCTCGAGAATAAGAGCTCAGGGACAGTGTTCATGGCCAACGACAACAAGGAGAGGCTTTGCATGTTGGCTTTGGGATTGGCATTGGCCAAATATAATTGGAATTTCAAGTGCTCCACGACAAAGCAGTGCCTCCTTTAGTCCTGTGCTGGTCCATCTTGTCTCACCCCCTGGTCTTGTCCATGTTTTGGGTCAGCATGGCTCTGGATGGAAGGGAGGGCTCCAAGGAGGAAGATCCCAGAGCAATCACCGCATCTCCTTCTGCCATGCTCACCCTGCTGCTTCTGCTCTTTGCTACAGACCTTCTTCCTGGAATCCATCCATGAGGTCATCACCGCCAACATAGTGGTGAGTGGTGGGTTTGGCCTAACTCAGGGCAGTCAGAGGTGGAAGTAGGTCTGGGATTAGGAGCTTCCACCCTGGGTGTGGGCTGAGCCCAGGGTTGACCTTTATTTCATCCTGAGCCTTGCAGTGGTGGGAAGTCACTGTAGACTCCACATTGAGTCAGGTAAATTGGAATCTGGAGGACCCCTTGTGTGGGGGAGGATGTGGGGCTTAGGGGGCCACTGTTGATAGTCCTCTCTTGGGATTCCCCTCTCCCTCCCTCATCCCTCAATGGTAGAAGAGAAACTTCAAGTAAGGGTGTGGGAATAGGGGCGGAGAAGTATTTTGGTGTGAACCAGAAGTGCTTCATATTAATCTTAGCCCCTACTTCTTATTTATCTGAGGAATGGCCATATGGGTTTGGGAGGGATGAATCATCCTAGCTGAGAATGTGGCTCAGTGATAGAGTGGTCACCTAGCATGACTGAAGCCCTGGGCTTGATTCCACACAGAAAAAGCTGGAAGGGGAAGTGGAGCTCAACTGGTTGAGCACCAGCCTTGATCAAAAAGAGCTCAGGGACAGTGGCCAGGCCCTTAGTTCAAGCCCCAGGACTGGAAGAAAAAAATCTTTGTTGGAGGCTTTTTTCCCCTTTGAAAACAATTTATTCTTTGTGATAAGCATAACATGGGTCTCTTCTCTCACCACCAATGGGCCATTAGATGTCCCTTGAACTTGGACCACCTCCAGGCAGCCTCTACCCTACCCAACCACCAGTTTAACCTTCCCATCACCCAGCAGATGGAGGCCTGAGAGAAGGCCACCTGACCACCTAATTCTGGTGGCTGCCAAGGCTTTTGAGAGTCAGTATGTCATATGGAGAGTCATTATCCGCATCAGTCTACAGAAGAAAGGGAGGGAGTGCTCCTCACCTGAACTGTGGGCAGATCTGTATCTGGGGCATCTGCAGCAAGATATGTTCCTTGGGGGAGTCCTCTATGGTGACGAGAACCCTGACCTATCCTCTGGCAGTTTCCACGCTGTCTTCAAGTTGCAATTCTTCAAAACCTTTCTGCTCCTCCCTTATTTCACCCACCACAGGCCCTGATGCATCTGAAGCAGCTTTGGTGGTGGGGCTCAGCCTGTGTTGGCATCTGGAGCCTGCTGTCCATGCCTTCCTGTGTGAGGATCAACAGCAGCTCCTGTAGCACTCTCCTCTTCTCCATCTTCTCCTGGAACAGCCAGCACACACACTAGGCTTTCTCCCAAAACAGCTCATTCAGGACCAACATCTGCTCTTTACACACCACGAGGGACTCCTCAATTGTTTGGATGTGAGCTGACAGCTGGCTGCATCGATGGTGGAGCTCACCTGCTGGATTCTGGAAGTCCACCTCATCAGGCAGGTTGTGGATGAAGATTTTCTTCTTGGACGCCCACGTGTCCCGCTTCCCATCCCCATGATTGCTGTGGTGGCAGCTCATGGGACAGGGGGCTGTAGCTCCAGCTCAGTCTGGTACTGAGCTGCCAGTAGGGCCAGGTGCCTGCAGCTGGCCCACCGCTCCTGTGGTATGATTTCTCCCCTGCTGAGCTCAGCCTCAGTGTGTTAACAGAGCCTCATCCTTCTACCAGGCAACATGGAATGTGGGCATAGCCACAATTCTTGTATCCCATTGGTCAGAAAGAATCATGAAATAATGGGGGTGTGGCCAGAATCCTGTGATGCAGGCAGAATGGGCAGAGTTAAGATGACAGTGGCTCCCCCAGCCCCTTTCCCAGGAAACTCTGTCCAATTCAGTTGGGGACAAGAGTGTGACCTGCTCTAGCCGGATGGCTGCACAGATTGTTGTGTATGTCCATTTGTTGCTAGTTTTGGACCTTGAACTCAGGATCTGGCACAGTCCCTGAGCTGCTTTTGAGGCTAGCGCTCTACGACTGGAGCCACACGGCTCTACTTCTGGCTTTGTTGGCATTGAAGTTGGACAGGGGTCTCAAGGACTTTCTGGCTTAGAGTGACCATGATCCTCCTATCACAGCCTTGTAAGTATCAAGGAGGAGCCACTGGTGCTGCCTCATCATTGGTTTTGCTGATGTTCTTGGACACACCCTTGAGTTCCCTATCCTTAGGTTTAAGTGGTGGGAGCTGGAGCCCACAGTTGGAATCCTGTTCCTGCCACTTCCAAATGCAGGAGATCCTAAGAAACTCATTCCTATCCATATGAATACCAATGGAATGTGATGTATGTTGTGATTGAATGGGCAGTTCTTGCATGATTCTAGGATAAAATTATACACGATTGTATTCTAGCATACTGATCAATTTTAATTAATACTTTATGAAGCATTTAAACAATCACATTCATTAAATGGAGGCAGAATGAAATAACGAAGAATTGGGCATCACATAATATAGAGATGCCATTTTTTCTGCCCGGACTTTCTTTACTTAATTGCTATATAACATTTTCTGAATGTACTTTGGTATAAGCAAGTAGGATATATTATACTTGATCTGGAAATCAATTATTCAAACTGTTTTTTTTATCAAAAATGCTTATAGCACAATAAAGAGGTAAATCCAAATTATGTATATTTGAAGACAATGCTTGGTTAGTCCTCTTCTCACATTACCCATTCCCTTCTTGAGAATAATACACATTGTAAGGAAATGCTTAGAATGTTTTGGAGAAATAGGTTGACTTTAAACCAGAGTTACTCTATGTTGCATTTTGTTTACTTTATATCTAGAAAAGCTAAATTCTTATCTTATCATTTTCCTTAGGCTTTATATTCAGGTTTAATCTCTGATGGGCGACAGATAAAGATATAAACATTTTTTAACAGTTGTTAAATTTAGGCTGAGGAATCTAGGTACAATTATTCTCATGCAGATAGGCCTCATCAGTCATGAGACCATGATACCAAAATGTTAACCAATGCTTATTGGTGTCATGCTTATGACATTTTGTGTATTATAAACAGTGCTTATTACTATTTATTTTGTAATCAATATCATTTCATGGGTTAGGAATTGATGTGAGACATTATACTCAGAACTATATTGAAGGAGGAATCCAAAATCAGTTACCAAGATATACACTTAACGCAATGTTTTTAAAATGCAAGCGAAAGAAATAATTTATGAAAAAGTCAACATTTACAATAAATACAGAATCAGTATGATTGATATTTTCTTTTATCTCAGTTGCAATACGGCTTGCATGATGACTTTTCTGGTTATATGTTTAGTTAGGTCTTGATATTTAGTTGAAGTTCTGTTTTTTCATATATTCATTTGTCAGATCGAAGAGGAAATTAATTCCATGCCAGAGTCAACATCCATAATAATGTCACAGTTGTATCCTGCTACTTTGCCAAAGTTTCAAATGAGCATGAATATCTTGGGTCTTTTTTGGATCTAACTAAATATGTATGCAATTTTGTCAGTAGTAGAAAGCTTTTCTGACCACCATTTATTAAACTATTATTTTCCAGAAGCAACTACTCTGAGAGTAGTTGTTTTCAGGTCGTGGGGCCTGAACTCTGAGCCTGAGCACTGTCTCTCAGCTCTTCAGCTCAAGGCTAGTGCTCTACCACTTGGGCCACAGCACCACTTCCGGCTTCTTTATTTTTGTTTATGTGGTGCTGAGGAATCGAAACCAGGGCCTCATGCATGCAAGGCAAGCACTCTACCACTGAGCCACCATACCAGCCCTTTTCATGAGATTTTTAATGTCATTTTTTTCATGGGTTGATATTTTCCTTTAAATAACCCACATTCTGTCTGCTACAATGTGTAATTTGGAATAGATTTAAATTATGTACACTCAGGTACATGGCTCAGATTCTACTATTTGCATATTTTGTTCTTGTAAAATCAGTAGGATTTAGTTCTCAATATGGATACTATTAGACTTATTCATTGCGTTTCTGAATTTTTTAAGATGTCATGATGTTTGTTATTTTATTCTCTTAAATATATTCAGATCTCACTCCACTTACAGTCACATTTCTTTTAAACAGTTTGATCCATTCAAGGGATTTGCTATATTAGGTTCATCTAGATGAATTTAACTACAAATGAACACAACTGTATTTCTGAGACACAGTTATCTTTATGGTTCTAGTCAAGGGTAACATGTATTTGAGGTTTTTGTGCTTAAAAATAACTGGGCACAACATGTTTTTGTTCCTGAGGGCGTTCTAATTTGTTGGTTGTTTTTCCAGCTCTGGTGACTTCAACATATGTGTGCATTTTATTTCAATTGTTTTGTGTCTATATTTTGTTTCATATAACAGAAAGTACAAAAAGAATAAGTGATTTAGAACTTTTCGAAATAGAGTTCTAAGGGAGATACTTGAAGTTTTGTGACATCTGGGACCTGATAGGTCTTGTTAGTGGAGGGGGTAGTAGAATAACAGAGAAATTGACACGATTTGAACTCTTCCTCTTATTGCCTCACTATTTCATATAGTAATACTTCAAAGTCTTTAGTGGAAAGAAAATAATTTTGTTTGTATGAACTCAGAATTTTTGCTTTAATTGGGACACACTACACATTTATAATTGATTTTAACTCTAAAACCTTCTTTCCTTCTTTTAAAATTACAAATGTGAATTTATAATGCTCAAATAGCATCTACTAATTTATATGAAATAATCCAAGCTATTTCCGCTTCACACTATATGCAATATAGACTGTAATAATCGTGAGTAATATAGTATGTAATAACTGACTTTGGGGAAAGTCAATTACAGTGGATTTTGTGAGATACTGAGTAATAGTAAAAATTATATTTGATTCTATTAAAAAGTTCACAGTTACATCTAAAAATAACTCATAGTTATAAACTAATGCTAAAAAGTAAGATTGCTTATTGGAAAAACCAGAAGTTTCAATAAGCTTGCTTTTTAAACATTGACTTGGATCTGGGCTTTGGTGGCTCATGCCTATAATCCTAATTACTCAGGAGTCTGAGATTGAGGATAGTGGTTCAAAGCCAGCCTCAGCAGAAAAGTCTGTGAGACTCTTATCTCCAATAATCCACTTGAAAACTAGAAATGGCACTGTGGGTCAAATGGTACAGTGGTATCGATGAGCTGAAGAACTCATTGAAATCTGCGACCAGGCCCATAGTTCAAGCCCCACAACCACCAAAAAAAATTGACATGGATTTTTACTTTATTATTTCATGATTTTTTATTGTGAAAATACATATAGAGGGGTTAAAATTACATGAGCAAAGTAATGATTACATTTCTTATCAAACATTGCTTCCCTCTCCTTTGTTTCCCCTTACCATTACTTCCCATCTTCCCCGCAAAGCAACCCAGGCACCAAAGGTCTAAAGTTCATTTTCCGACATAACTTGTTGTATATCTGATTGTTGCATGGGACCACCTGTATCCCTAAACAACTTGTTTTTCCCTTCCCCTCCACAAATTATAACAACATCAAATACAGTGAAAACAAGGGTTATGTCATGGGGGAGGGACATACAAAGCAACAAAGAAATCATCTTATAAATATCCTAAAAAAAACAATAGCAAGAGAAAAAAACATTTGAGTCCTTATCTTTGGGTTCATTTCGCCCAACATAAACTTATCTGATCATTTCTGCTTGTCCAAGATAATGAGTACATTTCTTTTCAAGAATTGTAGCCTCCTCCTTTGTTTCCCCTTCCCATCCCACCCTCCCCACACCCCCCCAACCAGCCCTCCCACCCCACCAAAGTTGTAAAGTTCGTTTTCGACATAACGATTTATTCATCTCATTGTTGCAATAGGTCCACCTGAATACCTATTTAAACGATTTGTTTTTCCCTTACCCTCCACAAATTATAACAACATCAAATACAGTGAAAGCAGAGGTTATACCATGGGGAGGGACATACAAAGCAACAAAGAAATAATCTTATAAATGTGTTAGAAACAATCACATGAAAGAAAAAAAAACATTTGAATACATACCTTAGGGTTCATTTCCCTAACATCAACTTATCTGAACTTTTCTGCTTGACTCAAACATATACTAGTTATTGCAAATAAGGGAAATCATGGGACCTAAGTTTCATTGGGCCTGGGTTACTTCACTTAATATAATTTTTTCCAAGACTTTCCATTCCCTAACAAATGGGGAAATGTCATTCTTTCTGATGGAGGCATAGAATTCCATTGTGTATATATACCACATTTTCTTGATCCATTCATCTACTGAGGGGCATCTGGGTTGGTTCCATATCTTAGCTAGGGTAAATAAGGCTGCAATAAACATAGTCGTGCTGGTAGCTTTAGTGTGGTCTTGTTTGTGAACATTTGGGAAAATGCCCAAAAGTGGGATTCCTGTGTCATAAGGGAGCTCTATGTGGAGTCTTTTGGGGAACCTCTTTACTACTTTCCAAAGTGGTTGAACAAGTTTACACTCCCACCAACAATGCAGTAAGGTTCCCTTCTGTCCACATCCGCTCCAGCATCTGTTGTTATTAAAGTTCTTGATTATAGTCATTCTAACTGGGGTGAGGTGGTATCTCAATGTGGTTTTGATTTGCATTACTTTTATGGCTAGAGAAGTTAAGCATATCTTCATGTGTTTAATGGCATTCCTTCTTTCCTCTTCAGAGAAATTTCTCTGTAAGTCTTTAGTCCACTTATTTATTGGGCAGTTGTTTCTTTGAAAATTTGTTGTTGGGGAATTTAATTTTTTGAGTTCCAGTTATATTTTGGGTATGAGACCCTTGTCTGTTGTATGGCTAGTGAAGATCTTCTCCCAATCCGTGGGCTTTCTATTGATCTTGCTAGCTATGTCCTTTGCCATGCAGAAGCTCTGCAATTTCATGCAATCCCATTTGTCCATCCTTTCTTTTATGTGTTGTGTTTCTGGGTCTCTATTAAGAAAATTTCGGCCTGTGCCAAGAGACCTATTGTTTCTCCTATTCCATCCTGTAAAGTTTTCAGAATGTCTGTTTGACTCCGAGGACTTTGATCCATTTGGAGTTGATTCTGGTGCAGGGGGATATATAAGGATCTAGCTTTAGTAAACCAATTTACTACAAGTAGTAAACCAATTTAGCCAGCACCATTTACTGAAGAGCCTGTCATCAAGTTTGTAATGTAACAACGACATATACAATTTCAATTTCTTCTAATTCACTATGAGGATACTGAAATAACCACTGGAGCCAGAATTATCTGTGGGAGCCATTAATCTTTGTAAATTCTTGGCCTGGCCCACCAGAGAGTGTGGGGAATGCCACCAAAGGTGAAGGTGTCAAGCCTCACTTGGTGAGCTGTCAAGAAGTGATTGAACATTGGGCAGTTTGGGAAGTGATGGTTGAAAACAGTCAGAAGACCCGTTGGAGTGAGGAGAGGTACAACCTAGATATAAGTTGCATTTTCAGAGCATTGGAAGGGGATATAAAAATGAGAGCTACCTGTGGAAGAAAGTGGTAAGACAGCAGGAAGGGAAAAACCTGAGAAGAGAGGAAGCAGAAAAGTGGTCATTAGGGCAGAGTAGTGTAGGCTTGTGGAGACTGGAGAGGCCTGAAGAGAAGAAGGAAATGGTGGAAGGGAAAAAGAGAAAGACCAGAAAGGAATGACAGGTCTGTAGTGAAGGAGGGAGTAATGGAAAAGTTAAAAGCCTTGCCCATTGAGGTTTGGAGCTTTGGAGATCATAATTTTTTGGCTGGTGGTTTTGCAGACCAATTAAGATAGGGCGGGGCTGCCCATTGGAGGTCTGAGGTTTGGTGGTCACGGCTGATCTTGGACCTGGTTATCCAGTCCAGGATAAGGTAATCACAGTCTCCTTTCTAGTGCAAATTGGATTATTATATTAAATGTGACTCAATGGTTTGTCTCCTTGGCTTAGAGGTAATAAGTACACGAGTTCACAGAAAGAGCTTGAAGTCTCAAAGGCCGTGAATTTTTTAAGATGTGATGTGGCCATAATAGGTTTGTAAAAACAAAATGGGACAGTGAAATAACAATGCCAATACCACAATATCATCTCAAAATAATGCTTTGATACCACAATTAGTTGTTGATACCATTCTCGTGATGAGGTCACAATAATTTTGTGATGTCACAATAGGTTCATGATGTCAGAGTGGCATGGGATATCTCAAATGTCATTAATTGATAATGAATATATGAGTTCAAAAAGGGACTGTAATGTCTCCAAAGGCATGTGTTGTCACAAATGTGATGCCGTTCTAACAGCTTTGTGATGTCACAATGTGACACAATGGTCATGACATCTGGCAGTATGATGTCATAAGGGATTTCTGATATCACATGTCATACCAGAAATATGAGATTGAAAACAGATTATGAGCTCACAAAGGCCCTACTATATGACAATGGCAGCATGTCACAAAACTTACAAGGACGGGACTGGTTGTGAAGGCACAGCAGGTTAATAATATCACAATGGCAATGTGATGTCACAAAGGATTGTGATATCACATTGGTTATATGGTCAAAATGGGTTTCTGAAACAGAGTGAATGAATTCACAGAATAGGCCTTCACACTGTTAAGTCATAACAATGTCACTGTGATTTATAATGCTATGATGCCATTGTTGTTTAGTGATGTCACAATGAGCTGATGGTGTCATAATGACAATTTGATGTCACTGCTGATTTATGATGTTACAATGGTTATGAGGTCACATTATATTTCTGATATCAACACACATGTCAAATTTGAAATAGAATGAAAAAGCCGGGCGCCGGTGCCTATAAACCTAGCTACTCAGGAGGCTGAGATCTGAGGATCGCAGTTCAAAGCCAGCTCAGGCAGGAAAGTCTATGAGACTCTTATCTCCAATGAAAACCACAAGAAAACCAGAAGTGGCTCTGTGGCTCAAGCGATAGTGTGCTCACCTTGAGCTGAAGAACAGGGACAGCACCCAAGCCCAGAGTTCAAGCCCCAGGACCAAAAAAAAAAAAAAAAAAAAGATTAAAAACAGGCATTCATAATCTTATTATAACATCACAATGGTAGTGTGATCTCATAATGCTATCTTGTCATTGTAGATTTGTGATGTCAAAAGTAGTTGATGCTGCCATAATGACAATATTATGTCACACTTGCGATGTCACAAAGGGTTTGTGATGTTACAATGGCATGTTTGATATCAATTGTCAGTTCACAATGAGGTTATAGTTACACAAAGGGACTGTGATGTCACAAAGGCCATGTGTTTTTTCAAAGATGCTAAGAGGTCCTAATACGTTTGGGATGTCACAATGTGATAGTGATTGTCAAATGGCAATGAAAGCTCACAATGGGTTTGTGATGTCACATTGGTGATGAAATCAAATAATTTTGTGAAGTTGTGACTTCACAAAATAATAATCACATGTCGAATTTCAGTTGCTACTATTTCACAATGAGGATATGAGTTCACAGAAGAAGACTGAAGTATTAAAGGCTATGAATTTTCTAAAATGCTGTGAAGACACAGTAGGTTTTTGAAAACACAGTGGAACAGTGACATCACAATGGCAATGTGATGTTGCAATATGATGACTTCGTAATGTTTTGATATCACAATTGGTGATGCAGCACTGGTGATGAGTTTACAAGATGTGTGTCACAATGTCACAATGGGTTGGTGATATCAAAATGACACGTAATCTCAATTGTCATTAACCCACAATGAGTATATGAGCTCACAAAGGGACTGTGATGTCTCCAAAGGCATGCGTTGTCACAAAAGTGATGAAGTCCTAACAGGTGTGTGTTGTCAGAATATGACAAAATGCTCATAACATCTATCAGTGTGATGTCACCATAATCAAGATGTCACACTGGATTCAGGTATCACATTTCATACCTGGATTGGGTATGAGAGCATTGGAATTTCACATTGGGTTAGTGATATCACTATCGAAATATGGGGTCATGGAGGGATTGTGCTACCACAATGGCTATTAGATCACAATGTGTTTCTACTATAATAGGTTTGTGCTGTCACAATTGGTTGGAAACGTCACAATGGCATGCCGGGTCTCAAATGTCATTAATTCGCAATGAAAATATGAGTTCACAAAGGGACTGTGTTGTCTCCAAAGTCATGTCGTTGGCACAAATGTGATGAAGCCCTAACAAATTTGTGAGTTCACAATGTAACACCATGTTCTTGATGTCTATCAATGTGATGTCACAAAGTTCATGTCAGAGTCAATTTCTGATATCATATGTCATACCTGAAATATTATGAGTTTGAAAACAGATTATAACCTTACTAAAGGCCTAAAATATCCTAATGGCAGCATATCGCAAAAGTTATGACTAAAAACTCATGGTCTTTGGAGCTTTTCTTTCTTTGAAATTGTTTCCTCATTGTGAACTAGTAGAAATTGAAATTGGACATGTCATTGTGGTATTACAAACTCATAATGACATCACAAACTCATGTGACCTTATCACCACTGTGACATCACAAAACCATTGTGACATCACATTGCTGTTGTGCCTTCACAATCACATTGTGACATCACAAAGCTATTGTGAACTCTTGAGATGTACAAGTCGTTATGTCGAAAACGAACTTTACAACTTTCATTGGGAGGGGGGAGGGGGAGCGGGGAGGATTGGGTGGGGAGGCAGGGGGAGGATGGGAAGGGAAGGGAAGGGGAAACAAAGAAGGAGGCTACAATGTTTGATAAGAAATGTACTCATTATCTTGCCCATGTAATTGTAACCCCTCTGTACGGTATTTTCACACATTAAAAAAAAAAAAACATGAAAAAAAAAAAACACAAGACCTCTGTGGCATCACAGACCCTTTGTGTACTCATATCTTCATAGTGAAGTAATGAAAATTGTTATCACACATAGCATTTTATCATCACAAATACTTTGTGCAATAATTATCACTGTGAAATCACATTGTCATCATGACACCACCATTTATTGTGACATCACCAAACCCCAAAGACACCATGCCATATTTTTCTTTTTTTTCTTCTGTGAGATTTTTTTTTATTGTAAATACAGTGTACAGAGGATTACAGTTACATGAGCAAGGTAATGAGTACATATACTATCATCATTGCTGCCTTGACATCACATTGTCATTTTCATGTCATAGACCCATTTTGAATGCCTATTCTTTGATTTCATTCTATCTGAACTGTGCCATCTGCGTTGATATCAGGAAACCATTGTGAACTCATAACCTTTGTGACATCTAAATCTCTGTGTCACAGCACATTGCCTTTGTTATATCACTAACCCAATGTGACATCAAATACCTCTCCTGTTCTCATAATTTTGTGACATGCCTTTGTGATATCTTAGGTCCGTTGTGAGTTGAAAATCTGTGTTCAACCTCGTATTTCAGATATGACATGAGATATGTAAAATCCTGAGTAACATCATGATATCACACCGCTGGACATCATAACCATTACATCACTTTGTGACATCTCAGACCTGTTAGTTCTTCACCTTTTTGACTACATATGCTTTGCTGACATCAGAATCCCTTCCCAAACTCATATACTCATGGTGTGTTAATGACAATTGAGATCCCACATGCCATTGTGCCATCACCAACCCCTTGGGACATCTCATATCTACTGCAACCTCCTCATCAGTATTGCATCACCAGTTGTGACATCAAAACATTCTTATAACAGGATGGTGAGATATCAAATTGTCATTGTGAAATCACTGTCCCATTGGGTTTTCACATAGTATGACTATGGAGCTTCTTCTATCACCTGGTATTCTCATATTGAATTATGAGTCATTGAAATTTGATATATCATTCTGATATTACAAACAAACTGTGACATCACAAAATCATTGTGACCTCATCACCACTGTGACATGAAAAACCCAATGGGATATCTCATTTCCATTGTGACATTATGGATCACATTGGGCCATCCCAAACTTATTATGACCTCTTACCACCTTTGAAAACACACATGGCCTCTGTGACATCACAGAACCTTTTTGTATCCATATCCTCATGAGGAACTAATGAAAACTGACATCAGATATACCATTGAAACATAACAAATCCCTTCTGACATAATCATAATTGTGACATCATGTTGCTATTATGACACCATCAGCTCATGTTGACATGTAAAACTACAATGACATCATAGCATTGTAACATCACATTGTCATTCTGATGTCATAGACACATTGTGTTTGCCTATTATGTTATTTGATTCTATTTCTAATGTGGCATGTTGGTTGATACCAGAAATCCATTGTGAGTTCATGACCATTGTGATATCACGGTGCCTTACTAGCATCACATTGCCAGTGTGATGTCACATTGCCAAATGGATGTCAAAAAGGGATTTTGATGTGACAATGGTTATGACATCACAATGAGTTTCTGATATCAACCCACATGCCACATTTCAAATACAATGAAATCACAGATTTGGCATTCATAATGTGACAATGATGTCACAATGACAATGGCAAATGCTACACTGTCATTATCATTTTGTGATGTCACCATAAGCTAAAGATGTCATAACAACAATATAATGTCACATTGGTTATGATTTCACACAGGGTTTATCTTACAATGGTTATGAGGTCACAATGTGTTTCTGATATCAACTGATATGCCACATTTGAAATAGAATGAAATTACAAGATATACATTCACAATGTGTCTATGACAGCAAAATGACAGTCTGATGTCACACTGGTGATGATGTCATAAAGGGTTTATGATGTCACAATGGCATGTCAGATCTTAATTGCCATTAGTTTATAGTGAGGATATGAGAATGAAGTCACAATGACATATACAAATAAACTGTAATGAAACAAAGGCCATGTTTTTTGTCAAAAGTGCTAGGGTTCTTAACAGGTTCTGGTTGTCAAAGTGTTAATGATATAAAAATGGGTTAGTGAAGTCAAAACTAGTTTGCAATATCACATCTTATTTCTATTTTCAATTGCTACAAGTTCACAATGATACAAGTTCACGGAAGGAGCTTGATGTCTCAAAGGCCATAATTTTCTAAGATGTGATGAGATCATAATAGGTTTGTGAGAGCATGAGGGTTCAGTAATTTCACAATTGCAATATGATGTCAAATTATAATGTCATAAGAGTGTTGTTATGTCACAATTAGTTGGTGATGCCATAATAGTGATGAGTTCAAAATAGTTTTGTGATGTCGCAGTAGTTTGGTGATGTGACAATGGCATTCCAGACCTCAATTGTCATTAACTCATAATGAGTATATGAGTTTAGAATGGGATTGTGAGGATTCCAAAGTCATTTGTTGGCACAAATGTGATGAAGTCAGAACAGATTTGTGATGTGACAATGTGACACAATGGTCATTACATCTAGCAGTGTGATGTCACAATATTCATAATATCACAGTATATTTCTAATATTTAATGTCATACCTGAAATAATATGAGATCGAAAATAGATTGAGCTCTCAATGGGCCTAACACAGTGGAAACATGTCACAAAACTTATGAGGACAGAACATGTTTGAGTTGTCACAATTGTTTAGAGATATCACAATGGCAATGTTATATCACAAAGGTATTGTCATGTCACAATGGTTATGAAGTCAAAATGTGTTTTTGATATGAACCCACATTTGAAATACAACGAAATCACATAATAGGCCTTCATAATGTATATATGTTGTCACAATGACAATGTGTGTCATAGTGGTATGATGTCATTACAGATTTGTGATGTCACAATGACCTGATATTGTCAAAATGACAATGTGATGTCACACCAATGATTATATTGTAAATGCTTTGTGATATTACAATGGCATATCTGATCTCAATTGATATTTCACAATGAGGATACGGATACACAGAGGGACTGTGATGTCACAAAGGCCATGTGTTTTTTCAAAGGTGCGAAAGATGTCATAATGGGTTTGGGAGGTATCAAGGTGATTGTAATGTCACAATAGCAATGTGATATCACAATGGCTTTGTGATGTCACATTGGTGATGAGGTCACAATGGACAGGACAGGTTTGTGATGTCAGAACAGGCTAATGATATCACAATGGCACTGTGATATCACAAAGGGATTTTCATGTCACAATGGCTTTGAGGTCACAATAGATTTCTGATATCCACCAATATTGTTAGCTTGTAATAGAATGAAATCACAGAATAGGAATTCACATATGTCTCTAATGTCACTATGACATATAATGCCATAATATTATGATATTTAAGTTTAGTGATGTCAAAATGGCATGTCTAATCTTATTGGTAATTAAATTACCATGAGGATCCCAAAAGTTGCTATGTGCTGAGTCCTTCAAAAGGCATATTGTGCTAAATCCATTACACAGAGTTCTTAGTCCTTTTTTTTTTTAAGTGTGCTGTGTGCTGTCATCCCAAAAGATTCAATGTTCTGAGTCCTTGAGAGGACAATCACACAACACACACACACACACACACACACACACACACACACACACACACACACACACACACACACATACACACACAAACTCGGAGCATTATCTTGCACCTGCTTGGTGTGTGGGGTGGATGGAGAAGAGTCTCCCCCAGTGATTGGGCTGAGGGGATCTTCAATTCCCCCAGGCAGCTGCTGGGGTTGGGGGGAAGCCCTGAGCTGAGGTGAGGCTGCTTCTGCCATGGCCTGGTAGTCTTAGGGCAGAGTCAGGGCAGCACAAAGCCAGGGGAGGAGACATGGCCAAGGTGGGGAGGGAGTGTAACTGAGGGGAGGACAGGGTGTGGCTGAAGGGGCACATAGTTGCTGCAGCCAGGGGCACACGGGAGATGGCATACTTGTGCAGCAGGGGCTGGGCAGCCTGCACGAAAAGTGGGGGCAGAGAGTGAGCAGAGAAGAGCAGGCACATGCACCAGGGGTGTCAGCATCCATGACTGGCCTCCGTTGCTGTAGGAGCATAGGTCTGGGCCAGGAGCACAGAGGACACAAAGCCAGCACAGCAGGCACATCCCTCTCAGCCCCAGAGAGGCTCAGAGCTCAGAGGCCAGGTAGGCCCTGAGTCCAAGGCCCCTGCACCAGGAGCACAGCTGTGGAGGGGGCGAGCTCAGCCCTGCCACCTGCCCACCCTTCCCCGGCCCCTTCTCCTGCCCTCCCCATGGCACCTAGTTTGAAACAGCTTGCTGCCAGCTTGGACCCGTGGCGCCTCTTGGAGTCATCCAGAGATGGTACATCCCTGGCCTCCTTACAGCCCTGACCCGGTCCTGGTCCCCAGTGGAAGCCCCTCGGGTCTGCACCTCATGACCTCCCCCTACCCCACACCCCCCACGGACCCGGACCCAGACCCATGACTCCTGCCTCCCCTCTTGTGTCCCAAACATGCCTCCTCAGCACCAGGCAGGCCAGCCCTGACTGCCACAAATGCGCCCCAGGAGTGTGGGGTGGGGGAGTGGATGTTGATCCGGGGATCCCACCCCCATCCCTAGTGGCCAGTGTCCCAGGAAAAAGGCAGATGCAGGGATGGGTGAGCCCCTGGCCTAGAGCAGTGGGAGCCACAGAGCCATGCGTCTTCACCCTTTCTCTCCCTGGGGGAACTCAGTGGCTTTAGTCAGAGGTGGGGAGCAGTACCTCCACACCTGCCTTCTTGGGAGTTTTCCTTTTTTCTGGTGGCGGGGTGGTGTTGGATGCAGAAGATAGCCCCCCTTCTGTGTGAGCCCTTGTCTTTTGTGCTCGGTCACCCTTTCCCCTGAGGAGGGTCCCAGAAGAGCTCACTAGGGAGATAAGGGCACTAGGGATCAGATAGAAGGAGAATGTCTGGGAAGAACATGCCCCTCCAACACAGATACACCCTGCTGGTCCCCCCCACTCCAGTTGTCAACAGCACTCACAGGGTGATCACATTTCCCAGCTCTGCCACCACCTGGTGCTCCAGGTCCATCTGGTTTCCTCATCCTCGCCAAGAATCCACCAAGTCACCCAGAAGCATCTAGGCTGGAGTAGGAAGTTCATCCATGTATGTAGCCTTTAGGACCTCATCCATTTCCCCAACACTGCCCCCACCCCGGGTCAGACACTTCTCTAGGGGCACCATGACTTCCTGCTTGTTTTCAGTCCAGGCTCTGAAGAGCCACCTGTCTCAGGACTCCTTCACCCAGAGTCCTGGCCTAGGGTTTTGGTGAATGAAGTCAAGGCTGGTTATTCCCAAGGGAAAGTGTCTGGTCCTGGAGAAAGGGAGAGGCCGGATGGTTCAGCATTATTAGAGCAGTGCTTCCTTGGGTCGAGCCCCTGGTTCTGACAAGGGAACTCCCGTGCTCCAGCTTGTAGATTGTCCCAGATGAGGAACCAACAAACTCAGGAGGGGCACTACTCTGAGTCTGTGTGTGTGTGTGTGTGTGTGTGTGTGTGTGTGTGCGTGCATGAAAGAGAGAGAGACAGAGAGAGAGAGAGAGAGAGAGAGAGAGAGAGCCTGACTGTGCTCAGGTGAGTGATCAGTTGGCAAATTGCAGGTGCTGCATGGATGAGTCTACAGTCACTGTTCTTGATTTGTGTGTGTGTGTGTGTGTGTGTGTGTGTGTGTGTGTGTGTGTGTGTGTATTTGTTGTTCTTTTTTCAGCAATGCCCAGTATGAGACCAGCCATAATTTTTGTTTTCACCTTCACTGTTTCATGGCTCCTTTGGGGAAGATTTCAGTAGACGTTCCTTTCCACCTCTCTCTTCCCCCTTTCCTATAGCTCACAGCAGCTGCTGGGCCTGTGTGGGTCTCCCCTAGGAGGCCTGTGTGAACCACAGACCAAAGTGGTCACCTTCTGTCTTAAGCCTGAAGGCTTGTGACACTAGTGTGACCACAGCCGCACTCTTCCAGCCAGCCAGTCTGTTCTCGTTTGTATAGTTGGAGCTAATTCAAGGGTTGGGAATGTGTCTGCCAAATGTAATTAGGGAACAAGATGGAGGGGGGGAGTAGGGCAGGGGTTGTGAAGCTAGGAGGGTCTGGGAAGTGGTGAACGGTGTGACATTGCAGATGGTTCACCACTACCAAGGATGAGAGGGCAACTTTACCCAGGGCATTGATGGTGTCCATGGGGATCTGGGCAGGGGGCTCTGGGCTCCCATTGGTGGCATGGATTCCCTCCCGGGGGAGTGCACTGGTGGGAAGTCCTCCCTGGAATCCTGCAGACTCTAATCTATGTCCTGTCTGTGCTGTTTCCTGCTGGGCAGTGGTAGGCAAGTGCATTCCCCCTGTTGGAGCCTGTTCGGTATCAGGCCATGGCAGTTAGCTAGGGCTTGCTGAATGCCAGTTTCTGTAACCTGCTGTAGGCTGTCTGGAAAGAAAAGGGGACTGCTAACTTTGGAACCCTTTAAGTTTGATTGGGACAACTGAAATGACACCTTTTCCAGGTTTTTTTCTTGAAGCTGGCAATTTCCACTAACGCCTGGGATTATGGCTCAAATTAGATGAACCATTTCAGCCAACAATCAATGACATTCAAAGTATCACAAACAGAATTCCCAAGCCAGATGGTCTTCTGCTATGAACGTCGTGCCTTGATTGCTTTTATGCGGCAGCTATTGATTCTCCTCTGACTCTCTCTAGTGTGACCACCACAGTTGAGTGAAGGGTTAAAGTACTTGAGGCAGAGCCCATTTGTTGCTTGTTTCAGAGCAGAGCAACACATGGTGCTAAACCACCTGGTTGTGTGCCTTCATAAGACCTGTAAATCCTTAGCTCAGGGATCTCCTCCTGGGCTCTGCTGTGTCAGAGTGTAGGACGAGGCCCGAGCTGCAGCCCGTTTAAATAAAACAGCTGTAGAGGCTGATTCTTGGTGGTCTTCTTGGTGGGGTCCTGAGACCTAGACATAACATTGAGGATGTCATGGGGAGCAGAGATTGTGACCTCACCATCCCTAGCCTGCCAGCTATGAGTAGAGAGGATTCTCAGCACCTGCACTGGACTCTGGGAGGTTCATATACCCATGATGCCTCGAGGATCCTTTCTCTGCAACATGAAACTTGGGGGCCAGATATGGTGGTCCATCCTGCCTGGCCCCAGGGGTAGGAGAGTAGGCCCCTTGAGCCTGGCCTTCAGCTCATGGCAACCTCATTCACTCCTGAGTGGGGAATTGAGTGCCACAGAGCAGTCAGCCGCTGGCCAGAGATCTTTGAGAAGACAGGCATCCCAGAGGCCCCAGAATCCAGTGAGCACACCGTGGATCATGTCTTCAGAGCCAAAACAATTAAATTCAGTGGCACAAGGAGGGTGGGAAGAGGGAGAAGGGAGAACTGTGGGAGAGCTACATCAGGCTTTTCCCCACCCACCAAGATGCTTACCTGAATGGGATGGGACTTTTCTGCAGTATTTTTGTAGACAGATGCTCATTTATTTATCCACAAAGCATTACAGTGTGCGCCAGGCTCTGGAGGGGTCATAGACAATGAGAGTTTCCAGTGCTGGTTCCACAGCACATGAAGAAACCTTGGTTTGAGCTGGATGCCAGTGCTTCATGTCTGTCATCCTGGCTACATAGGAGGCTGTGATGGGAGGATGGATGCTTGAGGCCCAAGCAGGAAAGCCTGTAAAACTCTTATCTCCAACTAACTACCAAAAAGAAAACACCAGAAGTGGATGTGTGGCTCAAGCCATAGTCTGTTGGCCTTGAGTAAAAAGGCTCAGGGACAGCACCTAGGCTCCGAGTTCAAGGTCCAGGAGTGAGAGAAAGGAAGGAAAGAGAGAAAGAGGAGGGAAGTCCAGATGGAGAAAAAGAGGAAAGGAAGGAAGAAGGGAGAACATGTGAGACTTGGTTTGGAGTCCCTGGAGCAAGGGAGCCAACCATTCACAATCTATGTGGGGACAATTTCAGAGCCTAAAGCCAGTATGTAGGACCAAGCTACTGACACCTCAGCAACTTTCTGATATCCAGGAGCTGTGTGGTAACCGACTGCAGAGGGAAGCAGCCTCAGGTAGACACTAGGACTCAGGGCGTGTCACCAGGTTTCAATCATCCCTGGTGCCAATTAGTTTATTTTCTGGTCAGATAAGAACAAGCTGTTCAAGGGCTAGGGAGGTGTTGTTGTGAGGGAGTGTGGGGGGGGGCAAGGAATAAGCAGGAAGGTGAAGAGGGAAGAGAGTGTCAGGACATTGTAGCCATGACTTCGCCTGACAACCTAGACCAAAAGTGATAGAGCCTTTGACCCAGCCACACTGCTATTAAGAGTCCTGGCACATTGGGTCACCATTGACCACCTGGCTATCGTCCACTGCAGGATGCCTGTGCAGTACATCCTTGGGGCCTGGGACTTTCCAGGGCTCAATCTGAAGTTGACACCTCCCCCCGCCTTCTTTCCTCCACCAGAGACAGAAGTAAGCTGGCCACTAGCACAGGACAGCCAGGGAATGAGGATGGGAGTAAGGACCCTTGTTGCCCCAGACTTCCTCTAGGGGACGCGAGGACCCCGTGATTGCCATTCTCAGAGGCAGAGATGGTTCTCTTTGCAGGCTCAGCCTTTAGTCTAGATGCAGATCTGGGATTCAGAGAGGGCAGACTGAAGGTGGGGCAGGTTTGGATAGAGGCTGGTGGGAAAACCAGAGGCACTGGTCTCTGAGCAGGGTTGTTTCTTTGAGGATACTCACAACCCAGGAACATTCCTGGGATAGATCAGCCCTTTTCTCCTTCCTGAGAGAAAGGGACCTGGAGCCCTTGAGTCTGTGTCCCTTTCATTCCCACATCCTGAGGTTGGATAACTAGACCTCACCTCCCTACCCAGTGTAGAGGCAGGACAGTGAGAGATCTTGAGTCTTTGATAAGGTCAGGGGATCCTGAATATGCGATTGTACTTGAACATCCTGACGGTGCATGGTAAGTTCCATCTAAGATTACCATGATGTAGGACATAGAATCTAGAGAATCAGATCAGGATGGGGTCTGTTCTGGGAGTCTTGAGTATTATGTGTGAGCTTTCAGCTCCCGTATGTCCACCTGCTTCCCTTTCTTGGGTGGGTCTTTGCTAGAAAAAGCTTGAAACTAGGGACTGGGTCCTATCCCTTGTCATTTATACTCGAAGCTAGCACTCTACCATTTGAGCCACAACTCCACTTCCAACTTGTTTGGGTGTTTATAATTGGAGATAAATAGTTCTCATGGACTTTGTTGCCAAGGGTGGCATCCAACTGCAGTACTCAGATCTCAGTCCTGAGGGGATAGGATGACAGGCATGGAAAAGTATCTTTGGCCAGGTGGCACTAGCTCATGACTCTCATCCTAGGTACTCAGCAGGTGAGATCTGAGGATCAGGGGTCAAAGCCAGCCTGGGCAGGAAAAACCCTGAAGCTCTTATCTCCAACGAACTGCCAGAAAAGCAGAAGTGGTGTTGTGTTGTGGCTTAAGTAGTAGAGTGCTTGCCTTGAGCTGAAATGCTCAGGGACAACACCCAGGCCTAGGGTTCAAGCCCCACAACTGAAAAAAGAAAGAAAGTAAAACATATTTGCCTGCAAAGGATGGTCCAGGTGTGCAAGGGATGAAAAGGGGGGTGCTGTGATTTGGAGACCAGGTGCTCACCCCACTGTACAGACATTTCTAAGAACTCCCCAAGTTTACCCCAGCTTGAAGCCACAGCTTCAAGAGGACATGGCTTGTGGCAGGCAGTGAGTGGGTGAATGGATGCAGGGCTGGGATTGTTGTGTCTGTTTTTGTAAAGGATGGATTTGGATTCTTGGTGACAAAGTCTGAAGTGAAGGGTTGCAAGGAGTTTGTGGCCTTATGAGATGGTTTTCCTCTGGGTATGTAAGGTGGCTGAAACCGGAAGTCACCAGTGGCTCACAACTGTCATCCTAGCTACTCAGAAGACTGAGATGTGAAGACCATGGTTCAGAGCCAGCTTGGGCAGAAAAGTCTGTGAGACTTGATATCCAATGGACCACCAGAGAACAGGAAGTGGTACTGTGGCTCTCTTTCATCTTACCCTATCCCCATGTGGAAGGGGATCCTTCACTGTGTTTAGTTTTGCAGCTGGGGAAAATGAGGCAAAAGAAGCTGGGTGACCTATTCATGACCCCCAGTTTACAGGAAGCTCAGCCTGACTTCTCTGCCATGCTCCCTATGACAATGGTTGCTATTCAGTCCACTTATTGTGGTGGAAAGTCTACTTCTTGTCAGTCCTGGGGCTTGAACTCTGGGCCTGGGCGCTGTCCCCAAGCTCCTCAGTTCAAGGCAGGTGCTCTACCACTTGAGCCCTCAGCACCACTTTTGGATTTCTGGTGGTTCTTTGGAGATAAGAGACTCACATAACATTCCTGCCTGCGCTGGCTAAAATCCATGATCCTCATATGTCAGCTTCCTGTATAGCATTATGCCTGTGCCACTGGCATCAGGCATAAGTCCAATTTTGACTTTCTTTCTTTCTTTCTTTCTTTCTTTCTTTCTTTCTTTCTTTCTTTCTTTCTTTCTTTCTTTCTTTCTTTCTTTCTTTCTTTCTTTCTTTCTTTCTTTCTTTCTTTCTTGCTTGCTTGCTTGCTTGCTTTCTTGCTTTCTTTCTTGCTTTCTTTCTTTCTTGCTTGCTTGCTTGCTTGCTTTCTTGCTTTCTTTCTTGCTTTCTTTCTTTCTTGCTTGCTTTCTTTCTCTCTCTCTCCCTCTCCGTCTCTGTCTCTGTCTCTCTCTCTCTTTCAGAAACTGGTTGAATGTGTCCTGGAGGAGGTGGCTTAGCGTCTCCATGTGGCTGGTACCCACGGTAACCCTCTCATTCTGGAGGTGGGCTGTGGGTCAGGAGCTGTCTTGCTCAGCCTGTTGAAATAGCTCCCTGAGGTCAGCCACTCTGTGCCCGGGCTAGAATGTGATGGTTATTCATTGTCCATCCATCCTCTGAGTACTTCCCCACTACCCTCTGCTAAGACAGTTAAAGGAAAGTGAATGAGGAGGCATCGTGTTGTCCAACAGCCTAGCATGATCCTGGGCCTCTGATCCTCACTGCCATCTATCTGGCCAGACCCCAGTTATAAGAAAATGAATTCACTCTATGTCTACTTCGCTTTGCTTGGGTGTGTCATTTCAAGTAGGGGAGCGGGGTGCAGAGGAATGACTCCAGACCTGGCAGCTCTTGTGGTACTTTTGTTCTTGTGACAGAGCCAAGTCATTGCTGTGGATAAGGAAGTAGCTGCCATCAAACTGATCAGATACAATGCTCAAAGGTAAGTAGGCGGGCTGTTGAAGTATCAAACCCACTCATGATTACTTCCCACTCACAATAAGGGGGGGGGGGTGCAGTGCAGGTGGCCAGCACTGGCCCTAGAGGAATATAAATGGATGGTGGCGTTCAGGTGCTGGTGGCTCCCATCCATCATCCTGGCTATTTGGGAGGCTGAGGTCTGATGGTCATGACTAAGAGCCAGCACAGGCAGCAAAGTCTGTGATATTCTTATCTCCCCAAAAACACCTCCCCCCACCAGAAAAAAAGCCAGATGTGCTGTGGCTCAAGTGGTAGTGCCTCAGCCTTGAATGAAAGAAACTCAGGGACGACACTGAGGCCCTGAATCCAAGTCCTAGGGCTCAGAAAAAAATGATAAAATAAATGAATAGTGGGCACCTGTTATCTTACTACTAAAAAAATGGATTCAGTCTTCTCTTTGGTACTTGTAGCCAAAAGTAAGGGGCTTCTTTGATGCTCCTCTAAACCTCCCCTTCTCTTCATTAGCTTTCCAGGCTTCAGTTTCAGGATAGAATTCAGATCATCCCACTCAATGTGACCTTATATACCCTCCCCTACCCACTTTCCTTGGGGTGGGGATTCTGGATGTACTCACCACTGGGAGGATGAGGCACTGCAGAGATGGGGGTAAGTATCCAAGAAACTCACACACACATGCACACACACACACACACACACACACACACACACACACACACACACACTCACCTAGGCCAACTCAGACTAGCCTTTTCCAAAGGCACATTATCTCCTTGTATTAACTGACCTAACAGAGGTATTTGATCCCTTGTAAATGACTATTTTAACTATGGCTTGCTTGTTGGAATGAGATAAACAAAGAAAGGGTCTGTGGCCCATCACCTCTGGCTCAGGTACACATCTGACACCCTGGCTATGTAGGAGGCAAATATCTGAGGATCAAAGATCAAAGCCAGCCATAAGCTGGAAAGCTGGTGAGAATCTACTCTCCATGGAACCACCAAAAAGTTAGAATTGGAGCTGTGGCTCAATTTGTGGAGCACTACCTTGAGCATGAAAACTCAGAGAGACCACTCCCAGAACATGAGTTCAAGTCCACACACAAAAATGGCCCCATCTTTTTGCCCCCAGACTGCCTGGGCCTTGAGTGCCTTCTCACAGAGTGTGATACAGCACTGGTCCTAGGTAGTGTATCAGAGCCTTCAGAAATTGGGTGTTGGAAGCCAGGCCTTCTCCTTCTTGTGCTCTTAACCCACACCAGCTTGAAGGCAGAGCGTGACAAGGCAGGCAGCCTGCAGAGTGGAGAAGATCTTGCTCTGTCAGGGCGATTGGAGTGGGCTTTTTAGAGGCAGCACTTGAAAGGGGGTTTTTCTTAACAAAGAGGATTTGACAGGAAGCACAGAGAGCAAAGATGCTGTAGATAAATTACAACATAGTTGAGCATGTTTATTTACAGCCAGTGCTGCTGGTGAGAAACTCAGTATTGATGTGAAAGACTATCCCGAGACAGGCCCGAGGGTTCACAGAGAAACAGCTATCCAGGGTTGGGATTGTGTCTTAGCAGTAGTGGGCTTGCCTAGTACACAGGAAACCCTGGGTTCAATTCCTAGGTCCCACATACACAGAAAAAGCCAGAAGCGGCACCATGGCTCAGGTGTGGAAGAGTGCTTGCCTCTGTCAGAAGAAGCTCCTAGATAGTGCCCAGGCCCTGAGGTCAAGCCCCAGGACTGTGAAAATAAAATAGCACTCAGATGGACCTTGGTGACAGGTGGTTGGCTATGCCCTGTAGCTGTTAGTAAATCCATCCATGCTTAATGTCTCTTTCTTTGACAGAGGAGAGCTGGATATTCCTTCTGCCCTGGACACCCCTGGAGGTGGTTATCGGCAACCCACCCAACATCTTCCACCGGGGAAATGGCCCCAGAAATCCTCAGGTACAAGTTGGATGGGGTTGGGGGGATACAGGGCAAACCCCAGAAGTCCTAGTGGGTCTGACCTCTCCCAGAGGACCAGTCCATCCAGAGGAGGCAGATGGGAGCATAGAGAGGGGTAGAGATGTGGAGGGAGCTCTTTAATCCCCATGGCCCTAACCAAATTCCAAGCCTTTCTTTGCTTTCTGTGGGGGAGATAGAGGAGTGTCTAGGTGGTAGTGTATAGAGGAGGACTACATGGAAATTCTAAAGACTGAGACACAGTAAGCCTTGTGCTGGTGGCTCACGCCTGTCATCCTGGCTACTCAGGAGGCTGAGATTCAGAGGATCTCATTTCCCAGCCCAGGCAGGAAAGTGCCGCGGGCAGGCTCTGTCGGGATGATGGAGGACACCTAGTGGAGGAACTGGAATAGGTGGGGAGATGGCAAACAGACAACTCACACACAAGAGGAGTGGATGCTGAGTGCGATTTAATGCAGAGGATAACAAACTTTTATAGCAAAAGTCTCCAGGAGAAAGGGCAAAAAGTTACACAATCTTGCTGCAGGGCTTCATTCTTGGGTGGTTACCAGCTGGTCGCCTGATAGGCACTTGTTTCTGGCTTATCTCTATTTTTAAGAAATACTATGGGTTTCGATGTTTATCACCAATTAACTATTACCTTTTTCTATAGAGGCCTTAACTGTCCCATAAGATCTTTCCTGTTCCTTCTTTAATAGTAAGCACCAAGGAGGCCGAAATCTAGCAAGTCTCTTAGTAAATGAAAGAGAGTAACAGGAAATTCTTTCTCCTAAGTAGTTCTCCCAGCAATTGCCATACATTCTTTTTGTTCTAGCCGGCCTACAGCTTCTTGTAAATCTCTTACAAACAATTCCTTCTGCTGTCGTGAAACCCCCAATACTTTTATATTTACTTATGACTTGTCTACTAGCCTCCATAAGAGGGGCTTTCAGGGTAGCTCTTAACTCTGGTGAGTTAGTCATATTTTTAAGACACTCATCAGATGTTGGAGTCGTCAACACTCTTAAGAAAGAGCTTTGAATAAGGGAACATTGAGCATGAGTAAGTACAATGAGCAGCAGAAACAGTAAAAGATTAATAGGCACTCTTATACAGTGAAGAAAAGAAAAGCAGGGACAGAAACACATCTTTCCCAGGGGCTTGCCAGTCTTTCCAGGAGGTAGGCCTCTTTGAAGCCCCATTCTCTGAGGTAGACTTCGGTGAAGTCCCATTCTCAGAGATAGGTCTCTGTGAAGCCCCATTCTCAGGTCTGAAAGCAGGTTTCCCATGCTAAGCAGACTCCACCGGAGTAGGCGTGGCAGGAAAGTCCCATGAGAGTGTCATTCCCAATCTCCGAACAGAAATGGCGCCATGGCTCAAAAGGTACAGAACTGGCCTTGAGCAAAAATCATCATCAGGGACAGTTCCCAAGCCCTGAGTTCAAGCCCTTCAACAACAACAACAACAAAAAAAACAGAAATACACCCTTGCTTGCAAGTGATGGTGAAGCAATGGGGGTCCTGTCGTTGGGAGACCAGATGCTAGCCTAAGTGTACAGAAATTTCTAAAAACTCTCCAGGTTTGCCCCAGTGTGAAGTCACAGCAGGGTGGGCGTTGCCTTACCAACAACTCCAGAAGTCGTGGCCTGTCTGAGGCAGGGAGTAGGCTAATGGGAGCAGGGATGGGAGGGTAGTGTCAATTATATTCCCTCCATCCATGGAAATATAGTTTTGGATGCTGGTGTCAAAGTCTGAAGTGAAGGGTTGCATGTGGTTTGTAGCCTGACAAGTTGGGTTTCACCTGGCTATAAGAAGGTAACTGAAGCCAGGTGCTGCCAGTGTCTCACAACTGTCATCCTAGCTACTCAGGAGGCTGAGATCTGAGGCTTGCAATTCAAAGCCAGCTTGGGCAGGAAAGTTTGTAAGATTTTTATCTCCAATGAGCCACCAGAAAACCAGAGGTGGTGCTGTGGCTCCAGTGGTAGAGCACACACTTTCAGCTGAAGAGCTGAGGGACTGCGTGCAGGCCCATAGTTCAAACCCCATGACCTACAACCAAAAATAAGGTGGATGAGTTTTCTGCATAGAGTTATGTACAGTAGGAAATGCCATTCTGTGTTATGAGCCATTCCAGACGTGTGAGAGGCTGAGATTTGTCTACAGTTGGTCTGAGGACGGTAGTGCCATCTACTCGGGGTTTGGCATGTTCGGGTGCTCAGAGACTGATGAGGCCTTGGGCTACCCCTGTGTGTGTGTGTGTGTGTGTGTGTGTGTGTGTGTGTGTGTGTGTGTGTGTGTGTGTGTTTCCTCATCTTTCTCTGTCCCCTTCCTGGGTTCCTGTCTTCCTCTTCCTGACCTCGGATGTTGCCCCTCTTCCATTACAGCCTTGCCTTTTGCCCCGTCAGGGTCTACAATGAGTCTTAAATTGCCAGAGACCTGCATAGTCCAGCTTTTCATTGGGGCCCAAGTCTGGCTGTCCATATCTTTGGCCACTTCCAGGGGATTCTGTGTCAGCAGGGCCAGCTGGCATAGGTTCTCCCTTACCTCTGGAGGGGTGGGGTTCAGTCATGGGATGTCTTGTCCTTTTCCTCAGCTGGGCCTCTGGCTGCGTGTCCCTCCCAGCAGGCTGGCAGTAGAGTGGGGGAAGGGTGGTTGCCAGTGGCTCTGACCCACTTGAGCTTGATAGCTGACTGAAGGCTGCCCAAGCAAGAAGGATCTTGGGCTGCATAGAGGTGAGGCCCAGGTGGCTTGGAAGTATCTGTTTTTGTCTAGGAAATGTCAACGAACATTATCACAGCCAAGTCTATCTCCCAGCCCCAGCTTGGCCTCTCAGGTCCTTCTAGACAATTCCGGATACCTAGAATACAGAGGCACAGACTTAAGATTCCAGGACCAGGGAACTGGGGGATGAGAGACTGGTACGGCCAGTAGCTCAGTGTTCTGGGGCATTAGCCTTGACCTGGTTATGCCTTCCTTGCGTAAGTTCACGTCTTAACCCGTGGCTGACCACACACCGGCCATTTGTGGCAGTGATATGGAAGTGGCAGGAGCAAAAGTGAGATCTAGTATGACCAAAATCTGGATTTATGGTCTGTGGGTGTGGGGAAGGCAAAGGGTGTATATTAAAAAAAAAAATCTCAGAGCTGGAACTCAGGGCCTAGGCACTGTCCCTGAGCTAACACTCTACCACTTTAATCACAGATCACTTTTCACCTTTTTTAGTAGTTAGTGGAGAGAAGAGTCTCACAGACTTTCCTGCTTGGGCTGGCTTCAAGCTGCCATTCTAAGAGCTCAGCCTCTTGAGTCGCTGGAATTGCTGGTATGAACAATTGGCTCCAGTTAAGGATGATAGTGGATGCATGTGCTTGCGTGTGTGTTTGTGTGCATGCGTGCATGCGTGTATGCATGTGTGTGTGTGTGTGTGTGTGTGTGTGTGTGTATTTACCAGGACTTGAACTCAAAGCCTAGGTGGTATCCTTTAGCTTGTTTGCACAAGGTTGGTGCTGTACCACTTGAACTAGGGTATCTCTGCTTCCCAGCTTTTGGTGATTCATTGGAGAGAAGAGTCTGCTCAGGCTAGCTTTGAATCTTGATTGATCCTCAGGTGTCAGCCTTGAGTAGCTAGGATTATAGGCATGAGCCACTGGCACCCAGTTGCAAGGATGTCTTTTCATACGCTCTTCTGTTCTAACAGCTGTCTACTTCCCCTGGCCTAGATCTCTGACCTCCACTTCAGCTCCCAGCATCCCGTGACTGTGTGGAAAACATAAACCTCTAACCTGATCCCATTTCTTTGTACTCATGGGAGGGTATGTTTCTTCTGTAGCCTGGGGAAGGAGGGTAGCTGTAGATGGGCGCTCGACTGGGGGATAGGTAGTCTGTTTCAGCCAAGAAGGAAAGTGTGGCCAGATGCTAATAGCTCATGCCCTCCTAGTCCAACCTCCTCAGGAGTCTGAGATCTGAGGATTGCCATTCAGAGGCAGCCCAGCTAGAAAAGTCTGTGAGACTCTCCTCTGCAACTAGCCACCGAAAAGCTGGAAGAAAAGCTGTGGCTCAAGTGGTAGAGTGCTAGCCCTGAATGAAAAAGGTGAGGCACAGAGTCCAGGCCCTGAGTTCAAGCCCTAGTACCAAGATGTGTGCAAGTGTGTGCAGGCATACATACACACAGAGACACACACACACACAGAAGAAGGTGGTAATGATGAGCTCAGCTAGAAAACTGGGGGCACTCCTGAGGCATAGTCATAGTAATCTCTCAAAGCAGATCAAGTAGTTTTTCCCTAAGTCATTCTTGGGCTGAGGGGTCTGGGTCATGCCAGTAAGTTCCATGGAACCTGCCTTTCTATCCATGCACGGGGCCACAGGACCAAGGGAAGCCACTATGGATGCTCGTTTGTAGTCGGCCCACGATTGCCCCGAGCACTGGTAAGGAAAGTTAGGCTCCGAACCCTGTGACTCCTGGGATAGAGACTGCTACCAGCAGCAGCCTGCTGGCTGTGGATACTTGAGACTACAAGTCTTTCATGAGCCCAACTCAATACCCGCGCAATGTGTGCCTGCCAGATTCACACTCTTGTGATACTCGAGTGAGTGGGCATTACCTGCTGTGCCATCTTGCAGCTCCTGCCCCTGCTGGCCCAGAATCTTGGTCTGAGAGGTCGATTTATTGCTCAGATGCACAGTGCAGCCATGACATTTGCCATTCTGATGAACAGATTAATGACCTCCGTGCTCAAGGCTCCAACCTTCTCTGATACTGTGGCCTGCTCTGTAGGCAAAGGCCTCCAAAGAGGCTGCTCTCAAGACTTGTAGGACACCTAAACATTGGGAGACCCTCAGTGGCCCACTTGAAATTACTCTGCCTAGATCCACAGAGTGAGGTCCAAGCAGGCCAGGTGTTGGTGGCTTGCCAATTGAGGCACAACACCAATTCTGGGTTTCTGGAGGTTCCTTGGAGATCAGAGTCTCCCAGACTTTCCTGCCTAGGCTGGCTTTGAACCGTGATCCTCACATCTCAGCCTCCTGAGGAGCTAGGAGGACAGGTGTGAGCCACTGGTGCCCGGCTGATCTGGCCTTTCACCACAGTAGACTAGGAGCTTCTGAAAGCTTTTCTTTATTTTTTTTAGGTGCAAGTACTGGGGCTTGAACTCAGGGGTTAGGCTCTGGTCCCTTAATTTTTTCCCTCAAGGTTAGCACTCTGCCACTTGAGCCAAAGCTCCATTTCTGGCTTTTGGTAGTTCATCGGCAAGAAGAGTCTCACTTGCTTTCCTCCCCTGAGCTGGCTTGACCCACGATCTCTATCTCAGTCTCCTGAGTAGCTAGGATTTACAGGGGTTGAGCCACTGGTGGCATTGGGCTAGAAGCTTTTCTTAAGCAAGTGTTCTTCCCTGAGTTTGCCCTTACTCCTCCATGCAAAGGAGGTCTGAGGGTCAGGAGCTCTGAAAAATAAGCTTCCAGCCACAGGAAATGGCTGGGGTCTCTGGTAAAAAGCCATCTAATCTTCCTCCTGGGCCCCATTCTGGGACTCCAGCCTCTGCCCTACCTGTGACTCACATATAAACCTTGACCCAGCCTTGAATGTCCTACCAGACTTGTCTGAAGCCACAGAACCTTCATTCCACCCATACCATCTGCTCTAAAGCACACCTCAGGACCTTTGCCCATGCTGTACCTTCTGTCTGAGGCCCTCTGTCCTGAATCCACATCTTGGAACTCCTGTGGAATTTTGGCATTGGTTATATCACCTCGTGGAGCAAGTCTTTCCTTCCCTTCTCCCTCTTTTTTTTTTATATTGAGTTTCTAGAGATGGAACTTGTGCAGGCTGACTGCAAATGCTCTATCTTGGTGTGTGTGTGTGTGTGTGTGTGTGTGTGTGTGTGTGTGTGTGTGTGTGTGTGCATGTGTGTGCCAGTCCTGGGGTTTGAATTCATGGCATGGATGCTATCATATCCCTGAGCTTTTGTGCTCAAGGATAGCACTCTACTACTTGAACCACAGCTTTAAGTCTGGCTTTTTGGGTGTTTGATTAGAGAAAAGTGTCTCATATAGACTTTATTGCTTGCAATTGATATCATCAGATCTCAGCCTCCTGAGTAGCTAAGATTACAGGGGTGAGCCACCAGCACCTGTCCTCTACTCTACATCTTATCTATAACTTCAGCCCTCCTCTGAGTCCCAGAGCAAAATGTCACACCAGGATGAATTTTTTCTTTTTGACAGTCTTGGGGATTGACCTCAGGGTCTCGGCATACCCCTGAGCTTCATTTGCTCATGGCTATCTTTCTATCACTTAAGCCACAGTACCACTTTTGGCTTTTTCTGTTTCTGTCGTACTGAGCAATCAAACCCAGGGTTTGTGCATGCGGGCTAGGTAAGCACTCTAGCACTAAGCCACAATCTCAGCCCAAGGCTCCCTTCTAACGGGAGTTATGAGGGTGGGGTTTATTGGCTTACCCCCTTTGGTGTAGAAATCTCTATTTCATATCTTTGCCATGATTTGGGACCAGCTTGTGACTCAGCAATGAGGAATGATAAATGAGTGATAGCCACAGGCCCCAGAAGTCTAGCCTGTCATCCTACAGAAGGATAGAGAATATGGAGCCAGAACCTTTGACAACTCCTACAGCCTAGGAACTGTGCTTTCCCTGGAGGCAGTGGCTGGCTGCATGGTGTCCCAATGGGACACCTCGGCCAGAACATAAAGCTTCAGTTCTTAAATGGCAGAGAAGGATTCTTTGTTCATGTTGCCTGCTCAGACTTTGTACTCTCTGAGGGCTTGTCCCAGCTTGCCCAGGTTGGGGGGCTGGGCATGGGCAACCTGCTGAATGCCCATTGTCCATACCCAGATACATGGAGTTATTGCCTCGTTTTTTATTTTTGGCAGGTCCAAGGTTGTACTATGAGCCTAGGCTCTGTCCCTGAGCACCTTTTGCTCGAGAGTAGTGCTCTGCCCTTGAGCCACAGCCCCATGCATGTTTTTTTTCCCCTGTGATCTCTTAGAAAGAAGAATGTCATGGACTTTCCCATCCTGGCTGAATTCAAATTGGCATTCTCTACATCTTGGCCTCCTGAGGAGCTGGGATTACAGGCAAGAGCCACTGGCACCTTGCTTACTTTTCTTCTTCTTTTTTCTTTTTTTTAATGGTAACAATCTGAAGTCTTCGTGGTGTCATTCCAATGGTTTGCATTATAATTAAACGACCCAGGCCTGGAGTTTGAATGCTAGGACTGCCACCCACAAAAGGAAGGAGAGCCTGACAAACTTATTCCTGTTCATGTGAATGCTTATGGAGAGTTATTAATGTAACAATAAATGTGCAGTGGATTCATGACCTTATTTTAGAATGCCACACAAAAATTATTAGGTTTATGTTTTCCATTCTAGCACCATGGTATAATTAAGGATATTGATTAATTTTTAATTAATACTTTTATAGGTATTCAACCCGGATACTTCATTAAATGGAGGCAAAATTTATTAACTAATAATTGGTAATAACATATATAATTTAATATCCTCACAGTCCCACTCTCTGTATATGTATATATTTGTATATATGTTTATGTCTATCTCTCTATTTACTTCAATCTACATATTTATCAACGTATACATACATATATATGTATATATATATGTATATATATGTATATATATGTATATATATGTATATATATATGTATATGTATATATATATATATATATATGTATATATATATGTATATATATATATGGGGGCACTACTTTGGCTTGATAACAGGTTCTCAGAACTTCCTGGCAGCTCAGTTTTCAGGAGGCTGGTCTGCTAAGACTGTAACACTATTTATGGATTGGGCATTGTAGGCTGTGAGATGAAATCCCAGCATGGCCAAAAATTTATTCGTGGAGTAAGAAGCCAATTTTGACACATTATTTTCCTTCTCTGTGAAAGTCCTTGGTCTCAGTATATGTATAATCCATATGCAAATATATCCTATGTGATATGATGTAATAAAAGAAATGTTACATGTGTATATACTAAATACTAAATAAATAAGGGTAATAAATGTCAGATGTAATAACCCATGTATGTAAATAGATCTCATATATTAATATTACTTTTTCCAGTGCTGGTGCTTCAATTCAGGCCCTGGGAACTGGTCTGAATTTCTTGTCTTCAAGGACGCTGAGCCTTTCCTCTGCACCCAGACCCTGAGTGCAAATCCCAGGCCTACTAGAAAAATGGTGCAAATTCCAAACCAGGGCCTTATTACTATTATTATTACTATTATTATGATGATGATGATTATTATTATTTTGCCTAAGCACGGGGCTTGAACTCAGGTCTTGGCATCTCTGCCACAGTTGGTGGTGGCATCCTAGGACCCGAGTTCAAATCTCGGGGTGGAAAAAGAAATAAAAAACTGTAAAGGAGAAGCCTAAAACTGAGAAGTTCAAGGAGGTAGTTTTCCTTTTTTTTCCCTTTGTATTGTGACCATCCTGGGTCTAAATGACAAGGCCCAGAAAGCATACATTATCTTGCATTGCTGATGTTT
The DNA here is from genome assembly GCF_019054845.1 of Dipodomys spectabilis. Lineage (NCBI taxonomy): Eukaryota > Metazoa > Chordata > Mammalia > Rodentia > Heteromyidae > Dipodomys > Dipodomys spectabilis. The sequence goes on along the minus strand of NW_024870989.1, from coordinate 2,321,445 downwards.
GGTGGGGTATTAGGGAAGCCATAGCCAAAACCAGCAACTTAGGCCTGGAGGTCGAATCCCAGGACTGTCACTAATGAATGGAGATTCTCAGAAACCTATTCCCATATAAATCCATATGAATGGAATGTTATAAAATTAACAATTAAATTAGTAGTTAATATACGATATTATAAAATTATACACAATTATACAATATTGACTAGATTTCAATTAATACTTTATTATGTATTCAATCATAATACTTAAAAATGGAAGGAATAATTTAATTGCCAATAATCGGTATTAATATTGTATGTGCAATTTCATAATATACAGACATCTCTCTCTTGTTTTATACATATACATCTATTTGTCTATCTACCAATCTATACATTTATCTGTTCATACAATTGTCACTCCTGGGGCTTAATGATAGAATGTTCGCCTAGTAAGTACAAAGCCCTGCATTCGATTCCTCACTACTGTGTACACAAAAAAATCCAGAAGTCATGCTGTCACCCAAGCAGTCAAACACTAGCTTTGAGCATAAAAACTTAGGGACTGTGTCTAGACCCTTACTCAAGAGCCAGGACTGGCACCAAAAAAAAAAAAAAAGATAGAATGTTCTGACTGCAACAATGTAAGTATAGTACTACAAATACCTCATCACAAGTATGGGACTACAAATACCTCATCACAGACAAATTGGGAGTCTGGTGCTGACAGCTGCCATCTAACTTGACAAAATGTCCCATGATACTATTATCATATATTCACCACTTAGAAACTTGAAGAGGAAGCTGGGCATCGGTGGCTCGTGCCTGTCATCCTAGCTAATCAGGAGGCTGAGACATGAGGATCATGGTGCAAATCCAGCCTGGGCAGGAGATTCCTTGAGATGCTTATCTCCAATGAACCACCAGAAAGCCTGAAGGGGCGCTGTAGCTCAAGTGGTAGAGTGCTAGACTTGAGCTGAAGAGCTCAGAGACAGCACCGAGGCCCAGACTTGAACTCCTCCAACTTACAAGAAAGAAGGAAACCTGAAGTGGAGTGCTGGGAACTTGTGTTACGGGTAGAGTGCTTTGCATGTATGAAACCCTGGGTTTGAATCCTAAGTACCACATCCCTAGAAAAAAAGTCTGAAGTGGCTCTCTGGCTCAAGCTCAAGTGGTATACTTGAACAGGTGAAACAGGTACAATGTTCATGTCCTGAGTTCAAGCTCCAGGACTAGGGTATACACACACACACACAAACACAGAGCAGAAGTAAAGTTGTGACACAAAATGGTAAAGCACCTGGATTCTGCTCTGAGCTCATGGTCATCACCCTGGCCCTGTGTTCAACCCCAAAACCTAGCCACCCAAGGCCTGACTAGGAGAGGACAAAGGTTTCAAAACCTGATAAGCTTCACCAGATCTAGATGACAGGAAGCATTGTGATTTTGCACAAGTGCTTAGATTTAGCAAACTTCCAGAATCTTAGGGAGGCACCACCATTGCCAATTAGGAATCTTTTCATTAGGTTCAGCTCCCTAGTTGTCTACCAGAAGGACTCGAATTAATTGAAGCAGTTTGTTTCAACATTGGAACATAGTCTCACAAAGACAGGACAAGTGCAGGGAACTTGGCCTGCCACAGAAGGTGGCACAATGGAAGGCTTCCTGTCAAAACAGAGCACTGGGGAGAGAGTTAGCTTGGGGTACAAAGAGGCCTTTTTCTCCTGGCCTTCAGAGCCCATCCACACTCATCCTCACTAATTGCCCCCGATATATTGTTTGTTACACAGCTGTACAGGAGTGAAACTTTTTGTCTGCCTGTTCCAACAGTGAGCCAGACTTCCTCCAGCAGCCTGGGGTGTGTAGAAACCCTCAGGATACCCTGGGAACAGTGAGGGGAGCCCCGAAATATGCACTGTCTTGAAAACACCATCTGTGCTATGAAATCATTCTATTCAAAGCAAATTTCCTAGCTGTGTGCCTTTCTTCATAGCGACCTTGGATGTTCACTGATAGAAATACATGCATACACACACAGACACATGGAGTTAATGGCTCTTTTTTGTGGCTTTTTAATGGCTTTTTGTAATGGCTTTTTTTGGGGGCTTGACCTGTGAGCCTAGACATTGTCCCTGAGCTCCTTTTGCTGAAGGAAGCACTTTATTGTCTTAAACCATGATTACCCTAGGCTGGGGTACAGCATTTACACCCAGAGATGATCCGGGGATCCTAGGACCCGAGTTCAACTCACAGCACTGGCAAAAATACATAAAACCAAAAAAAAAAAAAAAAAGAAACGGAGGAAGAAAAATCCAAGAAGTTTTACACAACCATTTTACCTCTTTTTCCTTGGCACTGTGACCATCCTGGGTCTCATTGACTCGGCTGGAAAATTGTATGTCACCTTGCATGGCCGAAGGCTTCTGGGCTGTCAGTGAAGCCTGAGCCCAACAGAGACACCTAGGCCCTGAGTTCCATGATCCTGGGACTGCCACCTACACACAGCTGAAGATCCTAGGAGACTCGTTCCTATCTATAGGAACACTAATAGAATGTTTGACATATACTAATTTAATTACTAATTAGCTAGTCTATTATAAGATTGTATGCAATAAATATAAGTCATTGATTAATTGAATTAGTACCTTATTAAGTCTTCTACCATGAGTAATTAATGGAGGCATAGTTTTAGAACTAATAATTGGTAGTAATAGAATATATAAAGATAAGATATAGACAGACATCACTTTATATAGAGTTATACACTAGAATCTACATAAATGTCTGTCTCTCTATATATACTTTTATTTATAGATGAATATACATATGTAAATACACACACACAGCAATCTACACATCTATCTGTTTATGTATTGGCCATTCCTAGGCCTTGATCTCAGGTCCTGAAATTTGCTCACCAACTTCACTTGCATCAGACTGTTGTGCTAACATTAACCCATTCGTGAAGTGGGCCTTCTAGGCCTGGAGTTCAAATTACAGAACTGCCAAAAACTTAATCCTGGTGGCAGAAGCCAATTGTCTCACTTGTTTTCCTTATCGGTGAAAGTCCTGGGTTTCAGGAATGATGTATAATACATTGACAAATCTATGTCCTATGTAATAGGATGTAAAAAATGTTATATGTGTAATCATACTCATTAAATAGATTAAAATAAATAAATCACAAAATAAAATGAAAAACTACACTAACCACAATATGCAGTAAACATGCATGTAAATATAAATCATGTAATTAAAATGTATACAAATATTATTTTTTTTCGAGTGCTAGGACTTGAATTCAGGCCCTGAGAACAGGCTTGACTTTCTTGTCCTCCAGCACGGTGAGCTTCCCGTTCCCCCACAATGTTGCAGATTTACCCAGACCCTGAGTTCAGATCCCAGGCCTGGCAGAAAAAATGGCGTGAATTCCAAGCCAAGGAGCCTCATAATTTTTTAAATATTTTAAATATATTTATTTATTTATTTATTTTTGTTTTGTCAAGCACAGGTTTTGAATTCAAGTAGTAGCAACTCTCCCTCCGCTTTTATCAGTCTAGGCTGGGGTGCAGCCACTGTACCCACAGCTGAACCTGAGTTCCTGGGCCCCAAAGACTGACAGGAAAAAAAAAGGAAAGACAGATAAAAATCCAGCAACTTGCAGATGGCTCCGGTTTTACATTTACTTTCTTTGCAAGGTAACCATTCTGGATTTGTATGATGGCTGAAAATTGTTTGTAACCTGGCATTTCTGAAGGTTGGCGGGCTACTAGGGAAGCCATGGGCCAACTCGGCAACATAAGCCCTGTGTTAGAAGCCCGTTCCTGTCCTCTACCAATGGAGGGAAATCCTAAGAGTCTCATCCCTATTCATAGGAATACTGATGGAAGGTTATGAATGTCAAGGTTGAATTAGTTGTTCCTGAAAGATACTACTATAAAATTAAACAGAGTGATTTTAGGAGGCCAATGGATTTTAATGAATATTTTCTGACACATTAAAAGAATACTTTTAATTCCATGGATGTAATAGTTTCCGGACAGTGGTTGATTCAATTAAAAATTCATTAAGGATGGAAACAGTCATATTAATTACATGGAGGCATAATAAATACCCAAGAGTTGGTAAGAATGTAGTCTACATAACTGAAGAATGTATAGAAACCTCTGGCACTCTTAAAGATCTATATTTATTTGTTTTTTTGTTTTTCAGGGCTTTTTTTTTGTGAGAATACTGTACAGAGAAGTTACAATTAGATGGTCAAGATAAGGAGTATATTTCGTATCAAGCATTGTTGCCTCCTCTTTGTTTCCCTTCCCATCCCTTCCCATACTCCCTTCCCCCCACCCAGTCCTTCCCCCCTCCCCACCAAAGTTGTAAATTTCGTTTTTCGGCATAACAAATTGTACATCTCATTGTTGCAATGGGTCCACCTGTATCCCTTCCCCTCCAAAAATTATACCAACATCAAATACAGTGAAAACAGGGGTTATACCATGGGGGAAGGACAAACAATGCAACATAGAAATCATCTTATAAATATGTTAGAAACAATTGCATGAAAGGCAAAAAACAAAAAAAACAAAAAAAATTTAAGACTTATCTTGGGGTTCATTCCCCTAACATCAACTTATCTGACCTTTTCTGCTTGACTCAGACATATACCAGTTATTGCATATAGAGGAAACCATAGTACCTATGTTTCTTTGGGTGTGGCTTACTTCACTTAATATAATTTTTTCCAAGTCTTTCCATTTCTTAACAAATGGGGCAATGTCATTCTTTCTGATGGAGGCATAGAATTCCATTGTGTATATATACCACATTTTCTTGATCCATTCATCTACTGAGGGGCATCTAGGTTGGTTCCATATCTTAGCTATGGTAAATAATGATGCAATAAACATAGTTGTGCTGGTAGCTTCAGTATGGTCTTGTTTGTGATCATTTGGGTAAATGCCTGAAAGTAGGATTGCTCGGTCATAGGGGAGTTTTATGTGGAGTCTTTTGAGGAACCTCCATACTGCTTTGTGTACTACCATCTGCATGTCAATCTGTTGTTATTTTGTCAACCCCTGGGGCTCGATCTCAGTGCTGGGAACTGCTTGTCAGCTCCATCTGCCCCATGCTGGCCGAGCTGACACTCATCCATTCATAAATTGGGCCTTTGTAGGCTGTGAGTTCAGATGCCAGCACTCACAAAAATTGAAGCGGGGAGTAAGAAGCCCAGGGTAACACATGTTTTCCTTTTCTGTGAACGTCCTGGGTGTCAAGTATGAAGTTTCATACATAGGCAAATCTATATCCTATGTAATAAATGTAGTAAATATTCCATGTGCAATAAGTCAATAAAATAAATGGTAACTAAATGAATAAAACAAAAAATTAAATGAATAACTACAATAAGTGGAATATTGAGTCAACATACAGGGCTCAATCTCAGGGCCTGGCAACTGCCTGGCAGATGAATTGGCTAGAGGCTGCTGTGCTGACAGCCACCCATTCATGAACTGAGCCTTCTACGCTCTGAGTCAAGATCCTAGCAATGCCAAAAATATAATCTTGGAGTAAGAAGCTGAGCGGGACCCATGTTTTCCTTTTCTTTGAAAGTGCTCAGATAGGATGTATAATTCGGGTGCAAATCTATATACTATGTAATAGGATGTCATAAAGGTAAGAAATGTCATAGGTGGAATAATTGTCACTAAAATGAATGAAAAACAGATTGAATTAGTAGTGAATCATTCTGGGATAAAATTAGATGCAACAATTATAGGAGGTGCATTAATTTTAATTAATATTTTATTAAGCATTAACAGAATAAACATTACATGGAGATATAATTAAATACCTAATAATTGAAAGTAACACATGATGCATAATTTAACTATATATAGACATCCATCTCATTCTATAAAATATGTAATTTTATGTATGGATGTATGTACATATATGATAAACAACAACAGGATATTGAGTAATTATTGATTAATGATTTATTAATTGTTCAAATGGAACATATCATTAAATGGAGACATAATTTAATACCTAAAAATTGTTAGTAATATTATCTATAATTAAATAATATACAGACATCTCTCTGTGTATATAATATTTATATACAGCAATCTCTAAGTATACCTTGTTCACTCCTGGTTTCAGTTGTTGAGTGTTCACCTAGCAAGTACCAAGCCCTTGGTTCGATTCCTCAGTGCCACATGAACAGAATACCTGGAAGTTCAGAGGTCGTTCAATCAATTGAGTGCTAGCCTGGAGTACAAAAGCTTAGGTACAGTGTCTAAGCCCTTACTCAAGCCATAGGACTGCTTCCAAAAAAAGGTAGATTGTTCTAACTGCAACTATACAAAGACAGAACTTCAAATACCTCATCACAGAGCAAGCTAGGAGTCTGGTGCTGACAGCTGCCACCTAACCTGACTTAGCCAGATGTAAAAACTGCAACCTAGCTCCATGGAACCAGACACAACTGGCTTACCCAGATCATCCTAGCTGCGCAGGGGCTTTAAAACCCAGTCCTGGCAGGAATTCTGTGAGACTCTTTAAAATGTGGCTCCAAGTGGTAGAGCTCTAGCCTTGAGCAAATGTTATTAGAGTATAATCTCCATGTTTTGAGTTCAAGCCATATGCCTAACCCCCCCCCCCAAAAAAAAAAAACCACCACCATAAACCATTAGATGTGAACTTGTGTGGTTTGTGAAATGTTCCTCAAAGAATGGTGATAGTGATGAAAGCACCCTAATTCAAATAACAGCTTGTGGAATAGAGCTATGTGCTGAGTCCTTCATAAGGTGCTCTGTACTAAGTCCTGCACATGATGCTATGTACTGAGTCCTTCACAGGGTGCAGTGTGCTGAGTCCTGCATTGGGTGCTGTGTGCTGGGTCTTTCACAGGATGCTGTGTGTTGAGTCATGCAAAGAGTGCCATGTGCTATGTCCTTCACAGGTGCATTCTTTCATCAGGTCCTTGTAAGAGCTCCACAACTGAGATAATTATGCAGACAAGAATATTGAGGCTCAGATATGTCCCCATGTCAGGGACAAAATTATGTATTACTGAAGACTAGTGAGTTGTCTCCTGCAGACAATTGGTTTTTTTTTTCTTTCTTTTTTTTTTTTTCACAGGCATGAACCTTGAACTTGGGGCCTAGCCACTGACCCTTACCTCTTGGGTACATGGCTAGCACTCCACCCCTTGGAGCCAAGGACCCCCTTGCAGGAGAGTGCCACCTAGGGGTAGATAGCTGAGGACTGTCACCCCGCCTTCTCAACAAGCTGAGATCTGAGGATCTGGGTTTCAAACTATCCCAGAAACAAAAGGTCCCATGAGATTACTATCTCCAATTCACCACTAAGAAACCTGAAGTTGAAGCTGGGTGCTTGTCGCTCATACCTGTCATACTAGCTTCTCAGGAGGATGAGATCGGAGTATCATGGTTCAAAGCTAGCCTGGGGAGGAAAGTCTTTAAGACACTTAGCCCCAATGGACCACCAGAAAACATGAAGTGGTGCTTTGGCTCAAGTGGTAGGGCACAAGACTTGAGCTGAAGAGCTCAGGGACTGCACCCAGGCCCAGACTTCAACTCCTATAACCAACAACAACAAAAAAGACAGAAACAAACTAACAAACCTGAAGTAAAGGGATGGGAATGTGCCTTTGGGGTGGAGTGCTTTGCAACTATGAAACCCTGAACTTTATTTCTCAGTACCACAACACTAGAAAAAGGCTGCAGTGGCTCCGAGGCTCAATCGGGAGAGGGCTATCCTTGTACAAGAGAAATTAGGTACAGTGCTGAGTTCCAGCTCCAGGACTGGTGTATGCACACTCACACAGACACACAGACACACACACACACACACACAGACCAGAAGTGAAGTTGTGACACAAAATGGTAAAGACTTGGGCTTCTGCACTGAGCTCATGGTAGCACCCAGGCCCTGTGTTCAACCCCCAAACCTAGCCACCCAGGGCCTAACTAGGAGAGGTCAAAAGTTTCAATATCTGATGAGCTTCACCAGCCCTAGATGACAGGAAGCTTTGAGATATCTGACATGTACTTGGACTTCCTAAGCTTCAAGAAACCTAGGAGAGGCATCATAGGCCCATCATCTCCAACAATGAAATATTTCATTAGGTTCAGTGCCCTAGTTGTCTGCCAGAAGGTCTCCTGAATTATATTGAGCACTGTATCTGAACACCGGAATATAGTCTCACAAAGGCAGGATGAGTGCACAGGACTTGGCCTGCCATGGGAAGTGGCACAAATGAAGGCTTCCTGTCAAAACAGGGCACTGGGGAGAGAGATCGCTTGGGATACAAAGAGGCCTTTTTCTCCTGGCCTTCAAAGCCTGCCCACACTCATCAAGACTAACTGACACAGATAGAATTGTTTGTTAAACAGCTGAACAGGACTGAGGCCATTTGTCTGCATATCCAGATAATGAGAGAGACATCTTCCAGCGGCCTGGGATGCAGAGAAACAATGAGAGAGACTTCTTCCAGCAGGCCTGGGATGCAGAGAAACCCTCAGGCTACACTGGGAACAGTGAGGTGAGCCCCAGAACATGCACTGTCATGAAAGCACTCTCTGTGTTATGAAATCATTGAATTGAAAACAAATTTTCTAGATTGGTGTAATTCATAATAGCTACTCTGGAGATTCACCTGTAGAAATACGTCCATATACACAGAGACATGGAGGTACAGGTTCTTTTTGAGGGAGCAGGACCTGGGGTTGAACTATGAACCTAGGCATTATCCCTGAGCTCCTTTTGCTCAAGGGTATTGCATTAACCTTGAATCACAGCCCCACTTCTGGGTTTTCTGTGATGTCTTAGAAATAACAATGTCATGGATTTTCCTATGCTGGCTGGATTTAAACTCAGATTCTATACATCTCAGCTTCCTGAGAAGCTGGGATTATAGTCAGCCTCCACTGGCTGTTGCCTTTCTTTTCTTCTTCATTTTTTAATCTGTACAATCTGACTTCTTAACAGGGTCCTTCCAGTGGTTTGAATTTATAAGTAAGCAATTCCAATGTCCTTTATAGCTGCTTTCTCTGAGAAGGATTTTCTCTCCTCATCTTCTCTTCTGGTCACAGGTTTGAAGCCAAAAGTGAGAAATGAGTATCACAGGATTTGGCAGCTAATGTCCACATTACATGCCAGTTCTGGCACTTAACATTGAGCTGCAGTGAATTTACTGTCTAAGGATGAGAGAACCGAAAGCTGGAGCAATCCTCATACTGTCTGCATTGCTCCTTTTTTCTATAAAATGATCTAATAATTATGAATGTTGTGTGTCTCCAGTATTAATTATCTAGAACACATTAGAAGCATCTGCATGTTTCTGTTTTTCCCTAGTACATCCCGAGTTTTAGACTAAGGTTTTGTGTGGAGGGGTTTCTCAGTGTATCCCTGAGAAAGCTGCTTGCAGTCTCCTGGGGAGATCACAATTCAAAGTCAGCCCGAGCAAGAAAGTCTGTGAGATTCTTATCACCAATAAACCACCAGAAAACCAGAAGTGGAACAGTATCCCAGAGGGTAAAGCTACAGCTTTGAGAGAGAAAGCCGAGCAGAAGACACAGGCCAGACCAGGCAAGAAAGCCTGCGAGGCACTTATATCCAATTAACAACCAGATGGCTGGAAGTGGAGCTGTAAAGCCTCAGCCTTGTATGAAACAGCTGAGGAATGCATTGGGCCCTGTGTTTAAGCACTGGTATGGCTTCTCTTTTCAAAAAGAGAAGGCCAGGATTATGTATCAGTGCACTAACTACTTATGTGTGTATAGTACCTCCCTGAGTGCAAACAGACCATATGCAATGCTTCTCCTTTTATTTACTGGTTCATTTTTCAGATATGCTCATTGCACATACTGCACCATTCTCTTCATTTCAGGCCCATGGCTTTTCTCTTCCAGTGTTCCAGGCCTGTGTCCTTATATGATGCACACTTAAGCTCTCAGCAGTTTTTATTTACATTTTATTATGAGGCCCATGCAGGAACAGACACAAATCAGGCAGGGGAACAGAAGAAAAGGTTTTTTAGAAATAACTAGTATTCAGAAAATTAAATTTGGGGATGTAAAATGGTAGTATACTTATGTAAAATCTACCATGAAGAAAAAGATGGGGCTGCGGACTTGGATTACTGAAAGAGAGCTTGCCAAGCATGCAAGAACCACTGGGTATGATTACTCAGTATCACATACACAGAAAAAGTCAGAATTGGTGCTGTGGCTAGACCTGGCAAACAGAAACGTACGTAGGTAGGTAGCTAGCTAACTAGGTAGGTAGGTAGGTAGGTAGATAGATAGATAGATAGATAGATAGAGAGAGAGAGAGAGAGAGAGAGAGAGAGAGAGATAGATAGACACATACATACATACATACATACATACATACATACATACATACATACATACATAATACAGAGAAAATAGATAGATAGAAAAAAGATAGATAAATAGAAAGAAAAATAGATAGATAAATAGATAGAAATAAACATGATATATTAACCTGGTCTTGAATGTCAGGAGGAATGAAGGGAACAATTCCCAATCATGATGCCTTCTGCAGTGTTCCGGTCACCAACTTCGCCTTCACACAACCACAGAGCAGGAAGACTGTCTCTTTCCCACTTCTTAGGTAGCCAAATGCCCCAGAGCCAAGAGGGCAGAGCCAGGTTTTAACTCAGTTGCTTGGAGACAGAAGAGAAAGGACCCTGCTTCTCCTTGGACTGGGAATTTGCATTAATGATGTTCAGAATGAAGGAAGGAGAATGGACTGGTGGAGGTAGAAGAATGGTCTTTAAATCTGACAGATGGAGAGTCAAAACCCCACTCCTTAAGACCAGAGAGCAGGGTTTTCTTCTCTGTTCCTCCTTTCTCCCCCACTAAACTGGCTCTTTATTGTTACCCTAAAGATAGCCTGAGGCTCCCTTCACCTGAGAGAGGAAGGTTAATTAGTCATTGTTTGAAGAGGGTGAGAAAAGCCTGACCCTGTTGTAAGTCTAACAAATGTTTCAGGGTTTCCCCCATTGCTGGCTTTTGCAGCTGACTTCCCAGTTGAGTGTGTACATTCTGCTTCCTAATCCTGCAGGCCTAGGTCTCTGCACCTAGCCTGGCTTTTGCAACCATTTTCTGTCCTTCAATTACAGTGTTACACTGGAGTTTTTCTGCAAACTCTGCTAGGGCTTGGATACTGAGAACTTCATTTGAACCCAGGATGGTTCAATAATGTTTCTTTCCTGCTTCTATAGCTCGAGAACTCTAAGAACATTAGAGTGCAATTAACTTCTCATCACCAAGGGAAACACAGGAAGCTCTTGAACATCTGACCTTTCAGAAGTGGAAGTCAGAGTGTCATAGACCTTTCTGCCCTGGCTGGCTTCACCCTGTGATCCTGAGACCTCAGCCTCATGATCTAGGGTGTTGGGCATGAGCTACTGGTGCTCTGCTAGGTTCAGAAATGTAATGACATTGACAATACAAGTCAACTGCTTATCACATAAAGCTCGGGAAGCATATTAAGCCTTTCAACAATGGACCTTTAAGAACCATGTATGACACAAGGTTCAATGCTAGAGTCTAAGAGGCTGGGAATATAAATCTGATACATTTGAACCTAGAGCTCTGACTCCAATTCTGGTGTACATCAGTGTTCATTTTCCAGAGAATGTTCTCCTAATTAGCAAATAGGAAAGTACTTTGATTAACCCTCATTTTTTTTTCCAGTTGTGTGTCTTGAACTCAAACCTTGGCACTCTCCCTGAGCCCTTCAATTCAAGGTGAACACTCTACCACTAGAGCCACAGCGCCAGGTGGGGTCTTTTGGTGATTCACTAGAGCTTTCCTTGCCTAGGATGTCTTTGAACTGTAGTCTTCAGCTCTCAGCCTCCTGAGAAGCTAGCGTTCCAGGTGTGAGCACTGGCATCTGGCCTATTGTTTTTGCCAGTCCTGGGGCTTGATCTTAGGGCCTTGGTACTATCTCTGTGCTTTTTTTTCTCAAGGTTAGCCACTTGAGCCACTCTACAGCTTCTGGCTTTTCCTGAGTATGTGTCACTGAGGATTCAAATCCTGGCATTCATGCATGCTGAGGGAGCGAGCTCTTTACCACTAAGCCACATTTCTAGCTCCACCCTTAAAATTTTATCCCTCAATTTGCCTATCCTCAGGAAAAGGCTTCTGAGTATAAATCATCTAAAGGAATCTCTATAGGAAGATGTCCAAAGATAAGAAAAAACTCAGGGAGGACGGGAAGGGATGGGAAGGGGAAACAAAGGAGGAGGTTATAATGCTTGATATGATATATACTCATTATCTTGCCCATGTAATTGTAACCCCTCTCTACAGTATTTTCACAATAAAAAGAAAAAAAAGAAAAAGCTCATACTTGGGAGAGACTCTAAACATATGAAAACTGTGACAAATGGCTCCATTTAATTATTATGTTTCAACACTTAATAAAATATTAAGGAAAATTAGTCAATGTCCTAAGTTATTGTGTATAATTTTATAATAGATGTGCAAAATACAATACATATTATGTGTATAATAATATTAAATACAATAATCAATAAATAAATGAATCAAATAAAAATAAAATACAGAATCAATAATAAAAATCATAATATGAAATTAACATACATATGTAAGTATATATCATACATTCAGTACACATGTATAGAAATATTTTTTTTCCATTGCAGGGCCTTCATTCAGGCCCTGGGAACTGTAGCCTGAATTATTTTCCTCAAGGACAGTGGGCTTCGCCTTCACCCGTGTTGCAAAAGATTTACCTGGATGGTGAGCTCAAATCCTAGCAATTGCAGAAATACTGGCCCCAGTTCCATGAAAGTGACTTAATTTTTTTAATGGAAGCAGTTATGTTTATTCAGTTCCATACTGAACATTAAAAATAGGCAGAGTAGGGCTGGGAAGTTGGCTCAGTGGTAGAGCGCTTGCCTTGCATGCCTGAGGCCCTGGGTTCGATTCCTCAGCACCACATAAGCAAAAAGAAAAAAACCAGAAGTGGCGCTGTGGCTCAAGTGGTAGGGCACTAGCCTTGAGCTGAAGAACTGAGGGACAGTGCTCAGGCCTAGAGTCAGGCCCCACAACCGGACCAAAAAAAAAAAAAATAGGCAGCGTAGAATTTTGTACAGCTATTCAGATTTCCTTCCCTTACCCCCAAAGTGCTTTTCTGAAAACTAATATGTTTCTTTTTTTTGTATGTTTTTTATTGTAAAAATGTTGTACAGAGGGGTCACAGTTACATGAGCAAGGTAATAAGTACATTTCCTATTGAGCATTGTTGCCTCCTCCCTTACCATCTCTTCCCTCCCATCTTGACAACTATCTCCGCCTGCCTAGGTCAGTGACTTAATTTTTCAATTTTGGTTGGCATGGGGTTTGAACTCAAGTAGTGGCAACTCTTCCTTCACATTGCTACAGATTTACCAAGAACCCGAGTTCAAATCCCAGGCGAGGAAAGAAAACTGGCAGAAATTCCAAACCAAGGAACTTTATTTTTTTTAATTTTGTTGAATTCTTTCTTTCTTTCTTTCTTTCTTTCTTTCTTTCTTTCTTTCTTTCTTTCTTTCTTTCTTTCTTTCTTTCTTTCTTTCTTTCTTTCTTTCTTTCTTTCTTTCTTCCTTTCTTTCTTCCCTTTCTTTCTTCCCTTTCTTTCTTCCCTTTCTTTCTTTCTTTCTTTCTTTCTTTCTTTCTTTCTTTCTCTTCTCTCTTTCTCTCTTTCTTTCTTTCTTTCTTTCTTTCTTTCTTTCTTTCTTTTCTTTCTTTCTTTCTTTCTTTCTTTCTTTCTTTCTTTCTTTCTTTCTTTCTTTCTTTCTTTCTTTCTTCATTTATTTATTTTTTGGCCAACCATGGGGCTTGAAATCAGGTCGTGGAAACTGTCTCCGCTTGGATCTCCCTAGGCTGGGATTCAGTCTCTGGACCCATAGCCGATCCTGAGATCCTAGGCCCAGGGGGCTGTCAGGAAGAAAAGAAAAAGCTGGAAAACACAAAAAGTGGCGAGCTGCAGAGGCCTGGGTTTTATGATTTTTTTTCTTTACACAGTGACCATCCTGGGTCTGAATGACACTGCTGTAAAGTGGACCTGACCTGCCATTACTGTTGGCTGGTGGGATCTCAGGGAAGCCATGGCCAACCTGTCAACATAGACCCTAGCTTCAAATCTCAGTCCTCACACCAATGACAGAAAATCACAAGAGACTCATTCTTATGCATAGGAATACTGGTTGAAAGAGTAGCTCATGCCTTGGTCTAGTCTAAAATTGGATGCAATAATCCTAGAATGCTGATTGATCTTAATTAATAGTTTTTTAAGCATGAAACGAATAATATTCATTCACTGGCAGTATAATATATACCTAAGAGTTGGTAGGAACGTATTTGTTGTCATTCAATCATAGATGGCTCTGTCACTCTTTACTAATATATATTTATTTGTATACCACCGTCTGCCTATCCATGTATCGCTGTTTTGGCCAAACATGGGGGTCAATCTCAGCATGTGTGAACCCCCTCACATCTTCATTGACAAGAAGCTGCCATGCTCAAACTTACCCATTCATGAATTGGGTCTGCTAGGCCCTGATTTCCGACCCTAGCATTGCCAGGCATGATGGAGAACACATCTAAAATCTAGATGCTATATGATAGGATGTAAACAATTTAATAAATGGTATAGGTGTCATCAGAGTCAATAAAATAAATGGTAAATAAATGAATAAAACAAGAAATAAAATGAATAACCACGCCAAACACAATTTGGACTGAACATCTATATGGAAGTATAAATCCTACTTTTAAAATGTATATAAGGTGTATCTTTTCCAGGCCTGAATCTTGAATTCAGCCCCCACTACGAAGAGGGAATGGCGGGAGATTATGAGCTACTCAGTTCTGGACCTAGGAAGAGTCATGTTATGCTATTGATCTCATCCTTGATTGAGTAGTTCGTACATGATGCGAGTAGGAAATGATAGGCAAGACTCATGGAGTATCGATTAATTGTAAAGAAGAGTTGATGAAGCTGACAATAATCATCACATTCATGAAATGGAGGCATCAGGAAAGATCCAAGAATCGGTAGTTCCATGAGATTGGATTCCATCACAGGACACCATCTCTCCTACCCTATACAAATATGTACTTATTTGCATACTACTTCAGCTTATGAATGGATGACTATTGTGCCCCCCACTCTTCCCCCCCCCGGGGGGGGTTTCAATCTCAGGTCCTGGGAATGACCTAGCTCCTTCGTGGCTCACAGGCTGGTGTGCTCATGTGGACCAAATTTCCAATTGGGACTGCTAGGCCCCGAGTTCAGATCCCAGCCTTGTCAAAAGATTCATCTTGATGTCAGAAGCCAATCATTGACTTGTTTTCCTTTCCTGTGCAAGTCGTGGGCCTCAGCTAGGATGGAGAATTCATGGGCCACCCTGTGGCCATGGGAATAAGCTATTACCCATGTCAACCCAGTTATACCTCTCATCATATACTCAAGAAAATACACAATACATCCATAAATAGCATACAAAAGAAAGAGAGTAACTACACACAATGCATGATGCAGTCCACACACGGATTTGAATATATATCTCATTTTTCAATGATGCATTTGTAGACTATTTTGGCCTCCTTGGGGCTCAATCTCAGTTCCTGGGAATGACCCAGCTCCTTAGTGGCTCACAGGCTGGTGTGCTCACCTGGACCCATTGTGCAGTTTGGCCTCCTAGGCCCTGAGTTCAAATCCCAGCTCTACCAAAACTTCACCTTGATGTGAGAAGTCAGTCGTTGCACCTGTTTTCATGTGTTGTGCAAGTTCTGGGTCTCAGCTAGGATGGAGAATGCATAGGCAACTCTATACTCATTGGAATAGGTTGTAATCCAGTTCACCACAGTTATATCTGTCTTCCTATACTCAAGAAAATACAAAATACATCAATGCATGAGACACAAAATAAAGAGAGTGATTACACCGAATGCAAGATGAGGCCACCAATGTTTGGAAATATAGATCCTCTGTTTAATTATGAATTTATGACTATATTGCTCCCCATCAGGGCTCGATTTCATTTCCTTGGAATGACCTAGCTCCTTAGTGGCTCACAGGCTGGTGTGTTCATCATGACCCATTCACCAATTGGGTCTGCTAGGCCTTAAGTTCAAATTCCAGCACTGCCAAAAGATTCATTCTGATGTAAGAAGCCAATGGTTGCACATGTTTTCCTGTCCTGTGAATGTCCTGGGTCTAATCGAGGATGGAGAATGCTATATAGACAACTCTATAGCCATGGCAATAGGTTGTCATCCACATTAGCACAGTTATATCTGTCACCATACTCAATAAAATATACAATACATCCTTGAATAAGACACAAAATGAAAAGAATAAATACACTGAATGCAAGATGCATACCACACCTGTAGGTAAAGAAAGATCTTATGTTTAAAAAAGGTGGGATTGCTGTGCTGGGGCTTCCAATCAGGCCTTGGACCAGGCCTGAAATTCTATACCTCAAGAATGGTGAGCTTCCCCTTCTCACCCAGTGCACCAGAGCTGCCCAGACCTGAGTTCCAATCCAAGCACTGACAAAACATTCATGCTATCAGAAGCCAGTTGTTGCACACGTTTTCCTCTGCTGTGAATGTCCTGGGTCTCAACTAGGATGTAGAATGTATAGGCAACCCTATAACCATGGGAACAGGTTGTCATCCATTTTAGAACAGTTATACCTGTCACCATACTTAGTAAAATATGCAATACCTCCAAGAATTAGAGACAAAATAAGAAGAAGTGCACCGAACACAAGATAGTGTCCACACATGTATGTCAATATAGATTCTATGTTTAAGTAATGAATTTATGACTATAGTGGACCATCCTGGGGATCATTGTCAGAACGTGAGAATGTCCGAGCTCCTTAGTTGCTCACAGGTTGGTGTGTTCACCTTGACTTATTCTCCAATTGGTTCTGCTAGGCCCTGAGTTCAGACCCCAGCACTACCAACAAGTGGATCATGGAGTAAGAAGCCGAGTGTGAAATTTGTTTACCTTTTCAATGAGAATCCTGGGTGTCAGGCATGATGGAGAACGTTTCTACAAATCTAGATTCTCTGTGATAGGATGTCATCAATGTAATAAACAGAATGGGTTTCATCATAGTACAATTGATGTTAAATGAATGAATAAAACAAAAAATACAAGGAACAACCACATCAAACATGTATGGACTGAACATCTATAGGTAAGTATAAATCCTATCTTTACAATGAATATAAATAGTATGTTTTCCAGGATTGGGGTTTGAATTCAGGCCTAGTGAACAGGCCTGACTTTCTTAACTTCAAGTATGGTAATCTTCCCCTTCATCCACATTGCTGCAGATTTACCCAGATCCTGTGTTCAAATCCAAAGCCTGGAAGAATGAATAGCGGGAATTGCAAACCAAGTAGCTAATTTTTTAATTTTTAATTTTTTTTCTCAGCACAGGGCTTGAACTCAAGTAGTGGTAACTCTGCCTCAGCTCTGATAACCCTAGGCTGGGGTGCACCCCCTGGCCCCATAGCTGCTCCTGCCATCCTAAACCCCCAGGCCTTGCCTGGAAAAAATGCACAGAAAAAAAGTGTCATTTTTATGTTTTCTTACTTTGCATGATGACCCTCCTGGGTCTGAATGACACTGTTGCAAAGGGTACTTCACCTTGTATTGCTGAAGGCTGCCAGACTATCGGGGAAGCCATAGGGCTACGCGGCAACATAGGCCCTGATTTCGAATCCCCATTCTGACACCAACCAATGGCAGGAGATATTAAGAAACTGGTTCCCATCCATAGGAATAACAATGAAATGGTGTCAATGTCATGGTTGAATGTGTTGATCGTGAATGATGCTCCTATAAAATTAGACAGCATCATTTCAGGAGGTTGATTAATTTTATTTAATATTTATGAAGCATTAAAAGAATATAATTACTTACATGAATGCAATAAGTTCAGGACACTAATTGATTTCATTAACATTTTAAGGATGAAAACAGTAACATTAATTATATGGATCCATAATAAATACCCAGGAATTGGTAGGAATGTAATCTGTATAACTGAAAAATGTATAGATGTATCTGGCACTCTATAAAAATATATATTTATTAGTGTAATGCCATCTGCATGTCAATCTGTTCTTATTTTGTTAACACCTTGGGCTCGAACTCAGATCTTGGAAACAGCCTGTCAGCTCAATTTGCCCCAGGATGGCGTGATAACACTTACCCATTCATGAGTTTGGCCTTGTAGGCCATGAGTTCAGATGCCAGCACTCCCAAACAATGAATCGTGGAGTAAGAAGCTGATGGTGACACATGTTTTCCTTTTCTGTGAATGTCCTCGGTGTCAGGTATGAAGTAGAATACATATGTAGAACTATATCCTATTTAATCAATGTAATCAATGTTCTATGTGCCATAATAGCCAATGACATAAACGGTCAATACATGAATAAAACAAAAAATAAAATAGATGTATTTAACACAATATGGAGTCAACATATGTATATAAATAAAAATCATATATGTAAGTTGTACATGGATAGGATGTTTTCTATTGGTGGTGATCTATTTCAGGCCTAAGGATCAGACTTGAATTTCTTGACTTCAAGGAAGCCAGCTTCCCTTTCCCACACAGTGCAACAGAGTTACCCAGACCATGAGTTCAAATCCCAGTCCTGGCAGAAAAATGGAACCATTATAGTATGTACGGCTCAATTCTTAAGAATTTCATTATGCCTCCATTATATGTATGTGATTGTTCAAATGCTTAATAAAGTATTAACTAAAATTGATCAGTGTCTTACAATATAATTGTGAATAATTTTATGCTAGAATCATTCAAGATCTGCTCATGCAATCATGAAATATATCACATTCCATTGATAATCATACGGATAGGAACAAGTTTCTTAGGATCTCCTGCCATTTGGAGGTGGCAGGACTAGGATTCAAACTGTGGGCTCTAGCTCCCACGACTTCAACCCATGGATAGGGAACTCACCAGTCTGTACAAGAACATCAGCAAGACCAATGATGAGGCAGGCACCAGTGGCTCTCAGCAGTCCTCCTAGATACTTACCAGGCTGTGACAGGAGAATCATGGTCACCCTAGTTAAGAAGGTCCTTGAGACCCCTGTCCAGCTTCATTGCCAACAAAGCCAGAAGCCTTGTGGCTCTAGTGTGGAGGGCCAGCCTTGAGCAAAAGGAGCTGACAGACTGTCCAGATCTTGAGTTCAAGGTCTGGGACTGGAAACAGACAGACATATACAACAATCTGTGCAGCTGGCTATCTTGCTAAAGCAGGTCGCCCTCTTGTACCCAGCTGAATTGGACAGAGTTCTCTGGGAAAATGGCTGGGGGAGCCGCTGTCATCTTTACTCCACCCATGCTGCTTGCATTACAGAATTGCAGCCACACCCCCATTCTTTCATGTTTCTTTCTGAACAATGGGATACAAGAATGGTGGCCACGCCCATATTCTATGCTGCCAGGTAGCACAGAGATTCATTCTGTTGGTTGACACCACTACCAGCAGTTGAGGAAGGCAGAGGTGGCTGAGTGCACAAGAGAATTTGAGTATAGTAGGATATTGATACTCCAGCCTGTGCCCTGGCCAGCTCCCCTGCTTCCCCGCAGTGCTGGGTTTCATACCTCAGGCAATGGCTTGCTGCCAGCTAGCCTAAGGCCCCCACCTGGTCCCTGCCCCAGGTCCTCTGCTCTGGGCCCATGTGTCTGCAATGCTGCTGCCATGGCTGCTCACCCCACCGGGAGCAGCCACCAACAGCTTCTCCCAGCAGCACAGGTGTATGGCTACCCCAACACCAACCCTACCCCGGTTCAGACACCCATCTAGGGGCACCATGACCCCCTGCTTGTTTCCTCTCCCCAGCTCTGAGGAGCCACCTTTCTGTCTTGGGAATTTCTGAGATAGAGAGGCAATATATGCTCAGGCTGGGCTGAATCATGGTACTCCTTATCTGTGACAGGGATGCTCCACCAGGCCTGGTCCTCTGTAGTTGGGATGGTAAGGCATGTAGCGCCATGCTCAGTCATCGGTTTAGTTGGATTACCCCATACTCTTACTCCACAGCAGCCAATTTTTGACCACAGGTGAATCTCTGTGTAGGGTCTCAACAATAGGACCTCAGTCTCCTCACAGAATAGTTGTGACGAAACAAGGGATTTATACAGAGGGATCTCGAGCATGGCTAGGCACAGAGGGAGTGGCCTTCAGACAAGGTTCTTGACAATTCTGGGAGCATATGACAGGAAGATACCAGGAAAGGGCTCAGGTGGGGCCTGTTATTATTCATGCAACAGGTCTGGAATTATGAAACAAAACATGGCTTTCTTTCATCATTACCCTATCCTCATGATGAAAGATATCCTTCACTGTGTTGAGTTTTGCAGCTGGGGAAAGGAAGGCATAGAGAAGCCAGGTGACCTACTTATGACCTCAAGTTCACAGGAAGCTCAGCCTGACTTCTCTGCCATGCTCTCTAGGACAATGGGTGCTATTCAGCCCACTTCTTGTGGTCGAAAGTCCACTTCTTGTCCATCGTGGTGCTTGAACTCTAGGCCTAAGAGCTGTTCTCAAGCTCCTCAGCTCAAGGCTAGCACTCTACCACTTGAACCCACAACATCACTTCTGGTTTTCTCGTGTTTCTTTGGAGATAAGATCCTCACAGTCGTTCCTGCCAGGGATGGCTATGAACCATGATTCTCAACTCTCAGCCTCCTGTCTAGTTAGTATTAGAGTTCTGAGCCACCAGCACAGACTTAAGTGTAATTCTGACTTGCTCTCTCTCCCTCACACACAGGAACTGGTTGAATGGGTGCTGGAGGAGGTGGCCCACCGTCCCCATGTGGCTGGAACCCAAGGTGGCCCTCTCATTCTGGGGGTGGGCTTTGGGTCAGGAGCTGTCTCGCTCAGCCTGATGAAACAGTTCCATGAGGTAAGCCTCTCTGTGCCCTGGCTAGACCATGATGGTTATTCATTTTTCATCCAGCCTTACTGGACTTAGTATTGTTTTCAACATCATTTTGTAGCACCTGACCAAAATTATGATACATAGTTATGGAATGAAAATGTAATGCCATATTAAGAAAGTCATTTAGGGCACTGGGAATGTGGTTTCATGGTACGGAGATTACCTAGCATTCATGAAACCCTGGGTTCAATTTCTCAGTACCTCATAAAAAGAAAAAAACTGGGAGTGGTGCTGTGCCTCAAGTGGTAGAGTACTTACCTTGAGAAAAAAAAAAAGAAGCTGAGGAATAATTCCCTATCCTTGAGTTTAATCCCCTGGATTGGCAAAAACAAAACAAAACAAAACAAAAAACATTTAGTTAGTACATGCAAAATAAAGAACCCATACTTGGAATATATAATTGCTCCTTCCATACTGACACATGAAAATAGGCCCTAATTCATGTACAATACTCATATTAGGATACTGTGTTGAAATAAAAAGTTTTGTTTATTAGGTCACAGCAATTACTGCCAGGAATGTGCTTAGATGTCAGGTGAAGATTAATTCTGGAAAGTCAATGATTCCAGGCTTTGTGTGGTCATTGCTAATCACAAAGAGAAGGGTAGTCAAAGTGTGATTTGGAAATCTTTTTGGTCAGTTATGGCACCAAAAAGGCAGTGGCTAATTAACAGTTGTGACAGAAGAGAAGGAATAACTCCAGATGGAAGGAATAAAATGATAGCTAAGGTATAACAGAAGCTGTTTTAGGGAACCTTTTTTGATTATTGAAGAACTAGTTATCAATTAGGATTGTTCCTCATTGCCTATAGCATTCCAAATCTCTTAGGCTAGTTCTTAAGCTCTGTGTGATAAATGTATATCCTTCTATGATGTTCTTTCATACCTGATCTCCTTTGCTTTCTAAAAATCTCAGTCTTTCTGTATTTCTCTATGAACATTTCCTGATACTACACATATACAGATGGCATAAGATTCTAATGTAAGGGTTCCATAGCTCATTAGTCATTAATGTAACAACATGGAAAAGGAGGACATATTTATTGCTAACTCAAATTTTCTGAAAAGCTGCAATGTCATCATTTGGTTCAAATTTCCATTCTTTGTCTGCATATTTGCACATAAATGCAAATGTGAGATGGGTGCTAGTGGTTCACACCTGTAATCCTAGCTATTCAAGAGGTTGAGACCCGAGGATTGTGGTTCAAAGCCAGCCTGGTCAGGAAAATCCATAAGACTCTTCAATTAACCACCAGAAACCCAGAAGTCGTGCTGTAGCTAAAGTGGTAGAGCGCTCAACTTGAACTGAACTGCTGAGGGACAGTGCCCAGAATCAGAGTTTAAGCCCCAAGACTAACAAAAAAAGTGAAATATGACTTTAAGTTTCCTCAAAAGGAATGACAAGGTCATAATCTTCCCAAGCAGAAGAAATAATTCCAAAATGATTCAGTGCACCTACTTTTACTGAGTTAAAATTTAACTTATGGCTTCTTTGATGGACATATACTCTTCTTTTAAAAATTGTCAAATATAGGTTAGGAAGGTGGCTCAATGGTAGAGTGCTTGCCTCGCATGCTCGAGGCCCTGGGTTCGATTCCTCAGCACCACATAAGCAAAAAGAAAAAAAAATGGAAGTGGTGCTGTGGCTCAAGTGGTAGAGCGCTAGCCTTGAGCTGAAGAGCTGAGGGACAGTGCCCAGGCCCAGAGTTCAGGCCTCACGACTGGACCCCCAAAAAATTGTCAAATATTAGTTTGACAATAAATTACAACTAATAATTTTTTCTTTTTTTGGGGGGGGGAGGTCCAGTTGTGGGGCCTGAACTCTGGGCCTGGGCGCTGTCCCTCAGCTCTTCAGCTCAAGCTAGCACTCTACCATTTGAGCCACAGTGCCGCTTCCGGCTTTTTTTTCCTTTTTGTTTATGTGGTGCTGAGGAATCGAACCCAGGGCCTCATGCATGCAAGGCAAGCACTCTACCACTGAGCCACCTTTCCAGCCCTCAAGTAATATTTTTTTCAAAAGATTAGTCCATACAGTTGATGTCACTTAGCTTTCTTACTATCTTAGTTGAAAGCCAACCCAGGCAGGGGGGTCTGTCAAACTCTTATCTGTAATTAAACACCAAAAATCCGTAGGTGCAGTTTGGCTCAAGCAGTAGAGTACTAGCTTTGGAGGCAGGTGGGCAGGAAAGACAACTGTTCAGGGACAAAGTATAGCCTCTGGATTCAAGCCCCAGAACCAACACAAACTAAACAAACAAGGAAACAAAAATAACCCCACATATTTCTTTGGGACCATCCTTAATGGAGTAGTGGTCTAAGAGGCTCCTTTTGCTGATCATACTCACTGGATCCTGCTTTTTCGGAGTCCTTATTGCTCTGGAGAACTCAGGACCAGACTAAAGGAATTGATAACTGTCCTATCCTGCAACAAGAGAATCATCTCAGAGGTGAAATATCCATCCATAAGACACTTTAAAACCTCCATGTCTTTCTTTCTTTTCTGTAGAACACTTTTAAAACAATGTTATTTCCTTTTGTTCTATGCTGGCCTTCAAATGGTACATTATTCCTTTTTGTAATACTCTCAACTAGAAGTTTACAGAAAAATTTTATATGAGTATAGAACACACTCGAAAAAGTCAGGAACAGAGTTTCCTTCAAGCCTTGGGATTCTTTCTTCTACAGTAAAAAGGAAAGCACAAGTTTACATGAACTTTGTCATTCCTCTATGTTCATTTCTTCTCCTGGGAGTTTCCACATCCAGTAGCAGTTATTTCCAGTAACAATCGATGGTGCTGCCTGAGGTATGATGAAAGTTTTCTGGGTTCACTGAAATAACACAAGGATACTTTTGGACCTAAGGTAACACGTGTTTCAGAGACAACTTAGTAAAGAGAAAATATGAAATTTATGTTGCTTATAAATACATTATCAATGAGTACCTTGAGTTCAAACTTTGTAAGTTCTTTGTAAATTATGGGGAATTTTTAATGGGAAGAAGTTTCTCAGGTCATTCTTTTTGTGAGTGTATGTGCTGCACATTATTTCTCAAGTGTACAGGAGTTAGTGAGAGAAACAATAGCAATAATAGGAGAAAGAGAAGTTCTGTTTTTAAGTATAAGGGTTCAATACAGTATAGAAAACTCTACAAATAAGACAACAATGAAACAATAAAGCCAAGTCCAGTATGTAGATTTATGGGAGTGATATACAGAAAACATTACTCTTACGTGGAACACGAAGTATGAGGCCATTCCCTTTCTAAATCACATTTGCTAATCATGCAAATTTATTAAAAGTAGAATGGAAGAATAATTCTTTTTCCAATGCAAGTCAGCTATAAGAGCATGGACTTAACTGGGGAAAAAGTCCATCTTGAGCGAGCAGTTATTATACTAGCAATGAACTGTTGGCTAAGATTACATTTCTTTTTCTTTACGTACATATATATTTTGTTGTTGGTGGTGGTCTTGAACTCTGGGCCTGGGCACTTTCCCTCTGCTATTCAGCTCAAGGCTAATGCTCTACCACTTGAACCACAGTGCCACTTCCAGTTTTCTTGTAGTTAACTGGAGAAAAGCATCTCCGGGACTTTCCTACCTGGGCTGGCTTTGAAACCTAATCTTCAGATCTCATCGCCTCCCGGTTTAAGATCACATTTCTAACAGTGTACACTCAGTATATGCAATGTGTATGTTCATCTATCTTTATATGTATTCTTGAGTAAAAAATCTGGTATACAGCTTAGACTTTACACTCACAAAAATGTTTGTAGTTTAAAAGTTGGTACTACTGGATAAATATAACTTAAGAATGTAAAGGAGTCTGGGAAGTTCAGTTTGCATCCAGCCTGGGCAGAACACTCTTTGTGACACTACCTATAATTAACCAGCCAAAAGTTGGATTGGAAGAATGGCTCAGGTGATGGAATACTAGTCATGAGAAAGACTGATGGATAAGAGCTTGGGGCTTTTGCATACATACATACAAAGATACACATACACACAGAGGTACTTACATGTGCACACACGAATACACAAATGAAACAACTCTCAGAATATGTAGAAAAGTTAGAAAACAATAGAAAATATGTCCTGAGTAACATTAGAATAAAGTGATAATTTTTAAAATTAGAAAGTCCTCAAGTGAATTACCTTCAAAATTTTGAGACTATTACATAGGTAGGTACCAGAGATAGTAAGAAAATCAAGTAATCATTATTAAAGGGATCGGATCCATGGAGGAATGAATCAGAGACCCCTGCAGTTGCATCTGAAAATGTTCATATCTTGTGTGGAATGTTAGAACATCTTTGAAAATAGTAGATAAACAGTCTGAACAGTCATTCTAGTGGATAATATCACTGGAGTAGTTCAGAATTGCTAGTCTGTATGTAGATTAAATAAACCAAGAAACTATGGCAGGGCAATGTGATACAAGGCTAGAATTCTAGCACTCAGACTAAGACAGGGGATTAGAGAGTGCAATTACATAGTGATAGCTTCCCTGGACCAGGTAGTATAATTTTGTCTTAATAAAAGAAACCATTCAAGAAAGGAATACACAGTTGGAAGATTGGGCTAATTTTGTTATTATGTTTTGAGAAGTCAAGTTTCCTATTGCAATGCAACTCATATATAATCCCCAGTTGAGTTTTAAATGCTCTCTTCATTACCGAACATTCCTAGATGCAAAATGGCTCATGATTCCCATCCAAAATTTGAAAAACTAAATAATCATCATTCTGTTGGATTCCAAAGAAATGATGAAGGATTACAAAAGGTTAAGCCTGGAGAAATAGCAAATTTCGTCTGTAAGACTTTGAAGATCTTGCTAAATTAGAATTTAGATTTAAAATAAATATTTTGGGTTTGTTTGTAATTTCATATTCTATAGGATAGTACAAAATTCTTTTTATGTAGATGGTTTAATTGACAAATTCACAAATGATTTTGGCATTCTATTTGCCCAGAATATTCTTTCAAGAGTTATAATTAGAAATTAGTTAATATATAATTCCAATAGTTCATGTATAAAATGATAGTGTGAATACTCTAGACAGAGTTGCGAACAAATGGATGGTATTAATTCATAAATTTAGAAAAAGAGCAATTTTTTGAGGCTTTGGTATAACATGGTATGAAGAGAATGATTCTGTGAGATCTTCTTTCTTCTACCTATATGTAACACAAGAAGCAATTTCCTTAATTACATGCCTCTGTATGCAATGAGAAAAATGTTAGGTTTGGGGTTTGTTTTTATTTTTGTTTTGTTTTATTGGTTTGTCCTAGGGCTTGAACTCTTAGCCTGGAAACTGTCTCTGAGCCTGTTTTTGCTTAAGGCTCATGGCCTACCACTTCAACCTCAGTGCCACTTGTGTCTGGCTTTTTCTGAGAAGTTTATTGGCGATAAGATTGTAAGGAACCTTCCTGCCTGGGTGGGTTTTGAACTATAATCTTCCAATCTTAGCATCCTGAATATCTATGATAGTTAAAAAAGTATAAATATAAGTAATATTTGCAAGTATTCTGATCTCAAGAATACCAGTGGGGGAAAATTCATGCAACCCAGTTTATTGTGGTGTTCGTTCCAGAACAAGGAGGGCATCACATTAGCAGCAGTTTAGTATTTTTTTCAAAATAGAGATAAGCTATATTTTATGCAACTTATTTTTCAAGTTTAATTTTATTGTCAAAGTGATGTACAGTGGGGTCTCAGTAATTGTAAATTAGTGAATAAAAAACTTTTCAAACTTGTTATCCCCTCCCTCATTTTTCTCACAGTTTTTCTTCACCCTAATAACCTCACAAGTTGTAATGTACATTTCCAACATATTGTCTGGTGAGTATTGCTATTGCATTGGTTTGCTCTTTGTCCTTTGTCTCGCCAATTTGTTGTTCCCTTTCCCTCCCCCAATTTAGGTAAATGTATACACAATAAACAGGGTACCAAATTCAAATACAGCAGGAGATAAACCATAGGGGAAAAGCCCAAAGAAAAGAGAAATCACATAGTACATGAAAAAACAACAATCACAAATAAAAATCTCTTTTTCCATATCTTGGAGTTCATTTTGCTCAGCATCAGCTTATATGGTCATATGTACGCATAAGAAAGTCATTGGAAAATAATAGTTTCGTGGACACAATATCATGAAAACAACATGTTAACTGTTTTTGATGGTAAAGGTGGAATTAGGATTGGTGAATTTGCGATTCAGATAAAGAAATTTCAAAAGAGTTTTAAAATTATGACAGGTTGTAAACTTGTTCAACCACTTTGGAAAGTAGTATGGAAGTTCCTCAAAAGACTCCACATAGAGCTCCCTTATGACCCAGCAATCCCACTCTTGGTCATTTTCCAAATGTTTACAAACAAGACCACACTAAAGCTACTATCACGACTATGTTTATTGCAGCACTATTTACTATAGCTAAGATATGGAACCAACCCAGATGCCCCCATTAGATAAATGGATCAAGAAAATGTGGTATATATACACAATGGCATTCTTTGCCTCCATCAGAAAGAATGACATTGCCCCATTGGTTAGGAAATGGAAAGACTTGGAAAAAATTATATTAAGTGAAGTAAGCCAGGCCCAAAGAAACATAGGTCCCATGGTTTCCCTTATTTGCAATATCTAGTATAAGTCTGAGTCAAGCAGAAAAGGTCCCATAAGGTGATGTTAGGGAAATGAACCCTAAGATATGTATTCAATTTTTTTTTCTTTCATGCGATTGTTTTTAACACATTTATGATATTATTTCTTTGTTGCTTTGTATGTCCTTCCCCCACAGTATAACCCCTGCTTTCACTGTATTTGATGTCGGTATAATTTGTGGAGGGGAAGGGGAAAAACAAATCATTTAAATAGGGATACAGCTGGAACCATTGCAAAAATGAGATGTACAAGTCGTTATGTCGAAAAGGAACTTTACAACTTTGGTGTGGGGGGAAGGAGGGGAAGAAGGGAGGATTTGCTGAGGGGGACAGGGGAAGGATAGGAAGGGATAGGAAGGGGAAACAAAGGAGGAGGCTAAAATGCTTTATAAGAAATGTACTCATTATCTTGCTCAAGTAATTGTAACACCTCTGTACAGTATTTTCAAAAGAAAAAAGAAGAAAAAAAATTATGACAGGTAAAGTGTAATTGTTCAAACTTTTTAATAGCTTAGCCTATTAAGACAATTTAAAATTGCCTGGGAAAATAGGTTTTCATGCAAAGAAATCCATGGAGACTTAGCTGAGAGGGAGCAATGTGGGTGAAGATGGCTCATTTTCACTCTAAACAAACAAACCTCAAAAACCTTGCTATAAATCCTGTAGGTTCCCTTGAGAATTGTCCTTACCCATGAAATATACTCTCACTGTTTCAAACAAGGTTCTAGTGAAATTTAAATTCAAAGTTCTTAAAAAAAAGACATCAAAATTTGTGAATTGACCTTTGATTACCAAACAGTAATTCTCTGAAAAAGATAATTTGGGTCAAAATATTTTGGGAGAAAATGCCCTCCACAAAGAAAGAAGTTATTGCATTTACACTTTTCTGTTTGCAATACTTTCCACAATGTCTTTGCATGAGAAGCAGTGAAACACAGAAAAACATCAGATTGGATACTTCAAACCAATGATTTCACATATCTAAGTAGCTCACAAAATATAATATCCTTATTAACATGATATAGTGAAGACTTCCCTTATTACATAAGCCAAAAAGTTTTGGGATCAGAAGAAGAATTGAACAGGGCTGGGAAGGTGGCTCAGTGGTAGAGCGTTTGCCTTTCATGCATGAGGCCCTGGGTTCGATTCCTCAGCACCACATAAGCAAAAAGAAAAAAAGCTGGAAGTGGTGCTGTGGCTAGAATGCTAGCCTTGAGCTGAAGAGCTGAGGGACAGTGCCCAGGCCCAGAGTTCAGGCCCTACGAATAGACCCCCCTCCCAAAAGAAAAGAAAAGAATTGAGCATATTGAAAAGGTAAAAAAAGGCGTTCATAGAAGCCCAAGTTAAGCAGTGGAGGGAGGCCAAAACTTTTTGATATAGACTGTGTTAACATTTTTGGTACCTAAAGTGATTTTACAGAACCTATTTGGCTCAGTACAATTCAGAAAATACTGAATGAGGACATGAAAATAAATTCACATCCAAATAAAAGAGTTTAAAAAGAGAAACCATGAAGATGTAGCAGTGGGGTAGGCCTTATAGTCTTTCAGCTTCACCAGACTTGAAATCAAGAAGCTGTGATTAATTGGAAATCAGGCAAGAGCTAAGAGGAGGACATCGAAGTAGGACAAAGAAGTATTGTCCGTTGTAAGAGACACTATCATTCAAGGTATGGGTGATTTAAGTCTGGTCTTCATGCACCTTGTTGAGCAAATGCAAGACCAAGAGAAAAATAATCCATTGAAATAATTTTACAAAGAATAACTTCACTGTTTCTGATATTGTATCTAAGGATAGTATTAAGGGAGAAGATAAACGTGGAGTATACTTCGCGTTCCTCTAAGCATCTTGTTAGTAAAATATATCTTTGAGTTTAGAAGTGATTGAACCAAAAATTGGTGGAGTGCTTATTTTTGTGGGCACTTTAGACACAGGAAAACTTTAAAGGTAAAAGAAAAAAGAAAAATGAATAGCTAAATATTTGTGATCATAGCCTCTTGGACTGGGTTTTTGGAGACAAAGTTTTACATTAAAGTTTGTCCTCATTAACCTAGATGTTGGGTTTTCGTGGCAACCAAACACAAGGGTGAAGTTTAATGGACTTGCTTGGACACGTAAACAGCATGATAGAAAAAAAAATGGCAAATAATATTTAGTGAATTACTTTGACCAATTACTTGCCAGAAAAAAGGAGAGATATAATTCAAAATCACTTGACTTAAAAGTATGAAAAAAGAGTAGTACAGAGAGATGAGAGAAAACATAGAGAAATCTTTTGTCTCCAGTGGAGTAATGGGTTCTTGAACTTGTTTCTTCCATTCTATCCTCACAAGCTATCAAGTGTGTCTCAGGACTGGAGTATCCAGTTCAGACAAAGAAAACACAGAAGAAAATACTTGCAGCAGATATAGGTGATTTATAACCTTAGAAAATCTATTTAAATCTGATCAAAATTCTCCCCAAACACCAAACTGCCCTTTTGAACAGCTTTGTTTGCCTTTCCCACGACTGCCCTTCATTAACTATTCAAAATTTTGAGAGATCATATTCATACTCTCTAGAGATTGCTGTTTGGTTGTGATTTTTGTGTGTTTTGTTTGTTGTGTTTTTTTTTTTACTGAATTTCAGAAGTTTGTGCAAGTGTGTTACAATTAAATATGTCCATCTAATTGTCCAATGCTCTTGGATCAGAGTCATTCCTTCGATCATTCTCAACCAACTCCTTCTCCAAGATTTATTTCAGATTTACTACTTCCTTTATCACATGTGTACATTGAGTATTCTAGCTTGACTTGCCTCTTGTTCCATTTTTCATTTATTCTATATCTTTACAATTATTCCTCCCTGGTTTCAACTTCCTGATAGTCATTCTGTTAAACTGTCTGTTAATACTTCGAAAGGTTTATATACATTCCATGGAGTTTCAATCCTGCATGTACTTGAACTGATGTCCGCTTATATTTTCATAATTCATTCATCAGCAATAACAATTTGCAAGACTGGAGACGTGAAGCACCTAGACATGATTTTATTCTCATCCATTTGGAAGATTAATCTTTAGTCAACAAGAAAGTTTAAAAATGGCTTAGAATGTATTCCTAGCTACCAGTTTTTTTTAAATGGCTTTGTACAATGGTTTGCGATTATTTAATTTATCCCATGTATGGGATAATATTTTCTACTACCTACAGGTTTTGCAAAAAGAAGAAAACTATAATTTACTACTATGGAGGAATATGATGGAAATAGAAGACAGATTTTATGTTCATCACATCTCTGATGAATATCCATATTCAAGACTTAAAAAATCATATTTCTTAGATAAGGAAACATATGTTAGACAGATAGGGAAACATAAAAAACAACGTATGATAGGGCAACTATTTTTGACTTTTTGAAATGTATCTTATGTGATGACATTTAATTTATTAACTAATGTTTTGGTTTGAAATATGAGTGGCTGATCTATTTAACACATTTCTGGAAGGCACCTACTGAACAAGACAAATGGTGGGGGGTATTATTTCTACACTTCAATGAATGGTTGAACCTGTTTGGCATTAGTGCTGGGTAAATAAATCAACTCTATTGTAATTTGCTCTCTACACATGAAAAACATGTAATGTCATTAAGTATCATTTACTTGTCAAATGTTATTTTGGTGAATGATTTTAAAAAGTTTATTTGAAAAGTAATATACTTTCAGGAGATTAAATGTAGGTTATCATTGGTTTGAGAATGACAACATTTTTATACTACAGAACCAAGTTTTACTGAAGTACCAATGTTTTGAAGCACTAATGATCTTCTCAATTAATGTTTTACTGAATTGTATTTGACTTCTAAGTCGTTTATCTAGCCTTGGTAGACCAATTATGAATCTATCGTTCCAGGAAATATTTTTTGGCCTACTTACTCTGTACTGAAAATTTTCATTAATCATTAGGGGAGGGATATTAAAAATACTCTTGTGACATTTGTGATCTTGTTCACTCATATGGGCTGGTCATTTGTAAATTGAAATTTTGAGTTACTATTCATTTTCTCAGATTTTGTGATACCATCTTTCATTTTAAGATGCCTTGCACTTCACAATTGCTTACCGCTACTTTCTGTGTCTTAAGGAATTGGGGCCCTGAAATATTATAGGAAATGAGAAATTGAGATGAGTTTTCAATTACGTTTTGTTGGCATGTTGCATGGGCTTAGGTGAGAAGTCTTGCCCTTGTTATCTGATGATGTGGATAACTGGGACCTGGGATCCTAAGACCTGTGGGTCCTGCAGAAGAATAATACCTTTTAGACATCATATCAGCAAAATTAGGGTATAATCAGTAGGAATGCTTCAGAAATATGGAGAGAAACAGTTTGAGACCAGCGAGCTAAAACAATAAAGAGAGCAGCAGAGTAAAGTCCCTTATAGATTAGAGGAAAACAGCACATTTTTTTACCATGTGAATTCAAAAGACCAAGTACACTTAGACCGTATCACAAGTTTATACCGAAGACATTGCATTGATGCTTTTTATATCCTAATATATATTCTAAACCTATTTATTTATATTCCAATCTATTTATTGGCATAAATATCAATTTATTTGTCAAATTATCAATTAATTTTAGTAAGATTCACTGTGTGAAATATACAATATAAAAATATATATTTATAAATATAAATATAAAATATATAACTATATATAATATGAGAAAATGTTTTGCATTGTTCTGTTATGGTTAGGGTATCAAAAGCAACTCTGTTTTAAAGTATTATTTCATTATCTGTACCTCAGTGTTTGGTAGAGTTAGACCTAATGCTTTACCATTTGTAGTTGTACAGCCTAGAGGCAAGAGGAAACACTGTGATTAACCATTACCAATTTAAGGCCTAATATCGAGGAGAAACATATGGACTTCTCCTGGAGCAATGGAAATATTTGGTGATAGAAAGTCAGTAGTGTGGGTTCCTGCCTGGTTGGATGGTAGACAGGCCAGGACACTAGGTAATCATGCATATGAACAATTTTTTCCATCTTCTTGACTTTAGCTACTTTGAAATGGTAGGTATAATAAACAATTAGATTTTGATAAAATTCCTTCAAGTCTGAACAGTTCTGTCTTAACTGTTCATCTCTCTATGATCCCTTGTAACATTTTAGTTTTGTTCCAGTAAGACAATCTATGCTGTCAGAGTAAGATATTCTGGTTGGTCTGTTCATACATGGAAGAAGGGTAAAGGGTCAGGTAGACATTTGTGACAGTAAGACCTCATTTGGGAAATTTTAAACTGCAGAAATTTAGAAGTAGCTCTTAAGCAAGCCTTATATTGAATCCATTAGCTCCACAAAGGTAACTCAGTTGATATATAAGTACTTGAAAAGCCATCACCTTTTTTGGGGGGGTGGGGGGTCAGGTCGTGGGGCTTGAACTCTGGGCCTGGGCACTGTCCCTCAGCTCTTCAGCTCAAGGTTTGTGCTCTACCACTTGAGTCACAGTGCCACCTGCCCCCAGCCCTAAATTATCCTGATTAATTTTCAGATAGAATCTGGCTTCCTACTTGTGTATGATCATAGGCACTATCCATTTGATGTTATTCTTCCTGGAAATTAGAATAACTGGTGCCTGGGATTGTGTATAGATCTTTCTGTCCAGTCTAGGCTTTATCCACTAGCCTCACAACAGTAGACTCCCATATAGTCAGGATTTTCATAAGCTTATCATACCTGATTTTTAAAAAATCGTTGCATTTCCTGCAGGTTCTTGAATACTGAATTAATTTGTGTTTTTTTTGGGTTCTTTTGTTTCATTTGAATGTATGTGTTGACTTATTCCTCACTTTTCCTTTTCTTTCACTCACGTTCTTACGTAAAGTGCTGAAAAACCAATTCTTCTTTCTCAAGATAGTCAAGGTGAACATTATTTAGTACAAAGCAATTTAAGTAATATTTAAACACCTTCATATCTATGAATGTTATATGAATGCTAAGCGCTGACAAGGGTCTTTTTATTTTCTCAGCCGTCTTTGGCATACACAGACAAATCATGAATTATATGAAGATAATAAAGCTACAGATGCTTGCCAGGAGGAGAAAAAACTATGACTAATTGTTTGATAGAGGCTTCCTTCTCGTGAAAGAAATATGCTGCTTGATGCAGGATTTCACAAAATCATATTGCTAGGAAGAACTTAAACAATCTCTTAACACTACAGATTTGATGGAGATGAACTGATCTCCTGCATAATTTACTTTTGAGTCAAATAAAATCAGGCTTCCAAAAAGAGAGTAGACTTTAGAGAAACACAATGTAAATATGTGCTTAGCTGTTTTTGTCAATTGGTGAACTAATACAGGGAAAGTACAGCAAGGTAAAAATATAAAGAACTTTGCATTGAAATACTCATTTGTATATGTGTGTGTGTGTGTGTACACATGCCTGTACACACAAGTGCATGTGCATGTGCTCCTGCATGCATTCATCATTCCTGAGGCTTGATAGTGCCTGGGCACTATCCCTAAGCTTCTGTGCCCAAGGATAGTGGTCTATCACTTTGAACAGAGGTGTCTTCAGATCTCAGCCTCCTGAGTAGTTAGCTAAGCTGATTCAGCCTCTGAGTAGCTAGTTAAATTCTTCTTGTCTTCTATGATTCATTGCTCTTTTATTCTTTCCTGTGGTAATCACAAGCCAAAGTCATAATATGTCTAATTGCTTTAAAAATACTATTACTGCTTGGCAGCAGGGACTCTAATCTATACTCTTAACTACTTAGGAGGCTTGAGAACAGAAACCAGGCCAAATTTTAGTGGACTTCATTCTCAATCTATAGCTGGGTGTATTGGATCATTTCCACCATCCTGCACTATCTAGAGACTAAGATTGGAAGGACTGCAGGATCAAGGCCAGCCATGGTCGGAAGCTAGAAAGTTGGTTTGCAACTCCGATGCCATTGATGATGGGAAGGCTAAAAGGACAGATCAGGTGCATATTCTTGTGGAAAAGGAAAACCTGTCCCAAAATTAACCACTGATATGACGCCAGCCTAGCAAGAACCATACCCCAAGTTGAAATCATCATAATTGCCCACAACCAAAACAGGTATATACATTAACATCCAAAAATATATTACAATCTGTTCTTTGCTGTAATATAATCTTTATCTGATTATCATATGATGTGACAGAATAGTTTCTTCATTTACTTATGATATATTTAAAAAGACCTAGAAAATTCTTTCTCACTTATTAAGTGAAAACAAATGGCAAATTGCCTCGTTCCTTACATATTTGACTACCACTAAAAATTCATCTAATGATTATTATAGTAATATATTCTGATTTATTACTTTACTTTGTAACAGTTTTTAAAATTTTTGCTTCTCTGCTGAAGTTTAAGTATTCAAATAGTATCATCAAAGTATATTCCTCGGGTACTTGGGGGAGTTTTGTACAAGGTTTTTAACCAATGGCTTCTAAGAATTCTTAATTGGTATAATATTTGGTTTATTTTTAATTTCAATTTAATTTCATTGTAAAGGTTATCTACAGAGGGGTTACAGTTACATAAGTGAGGTAATGAGCACATTTTTTATGAAAAGAACATTGTTATCTACTCCATTGATTTTTTTTTTTGTACACTCAAACAACTACTTATGCTTTTGCTGTTGCTATTGATCAATGGGTACTTTTGCTTTCTTTGTTCATGCATTTTTTTATTACAAAATTGATATACACTGGTTTTACAGTTACTTAATTTAACTAAAGAGTACACTCCATTTTATTTTCTAAATTTCAAATTTTGAACTTAATCATTTTCTTTTGTTTTTTGAGGTAATTCTTTTTTCAGAGTTGTAGGATTAGTTAATTTAATTTTGCATGATTTTTACACATGTAAATTATTCAGATATATATTTTGCTTTAAAAATGTTTAACATGTGAATTTCTAAGATTATTTTCTTAATTTTTATATGGTTGGTAAATTTAAATAAATTTATTTTCTTGAGGTACTAAACATATTTCTCCAGTTAACAAATACTTACTGTATTTTCAAGAAAGATAAACTTTATTAAGAAGGGCTTCATTACCTGGTCACTTTTTTGTAAATATTTGTACTTGAATTAAAAAAAAAAGTTTAATCTGGGCATGGTGATTTGTGGCTTCCATTTTCTAGCTATGGTAGGAACTGCAAGTAGGGTTTATAAATAGGGAGAGCCTGAGAAAACATGAGACCTTAGTACAAAAATATCCAGAGTGGGGCTGGGAAGGTTGCTCAGTTGTAGAGTGCTTGCCTTGCATGAAGCCCTGGGATCGATTCCTTAGCACCACATAAGCAAAAAGAAAGAAGCTGGAAATGGCGCTGTGATTCAAGTGGTAGAACAGTAGCCTTGAGCTGAAGAGCTGAGGGACAGCGCAAAGGCCCTGAGTTCAGGCCCCACAACAGGGCCCACCAAAAAAATATCCAGAGTGAATTAAAAAAAATATCCAGAGTGAAATGAATAGAGATATAGCCATCCCTAGCCCAATATAGAGCACCTGGTTTTCATATTCTAAATCTTGAGTTAAAACTCCAATAACATCAATCTTTTGTAAAAATAAAAGGATACATGTTTCAAAATGTTTATTGTTTAAAACTCTTTGCAAAGGTTCTCATGTCTTCTATTTCTTAATTTTCAATTTACTTAATCTATAAGAATCCAAGTATATCGTGACTATTTTATTTCTACTAAATTTTAAATAGTACAAACAATACTATGATTCAATATATTAACCTACTTTTACTATTTGTGATAATTTACTCTGTTTATATGATAATAACAATATTCCAAAGGTGTGTATGTGTTGTGTGTGTGTGAGTGTTTGTAGTTTGTGTGTGTGTGTGCTTTGTATGTACTTTGTAATGCTTGGGTGATCACTCTATTGTTTCACATATGCTGGGCCAAGTTTTTACCACTGAACTATACAGTCTAGTTATAATGTAAGTATTGTTTTAAATTATGACTTTTAAATTTTCATTCCTAGTATGTTTTTTTCAAAATTATATATGATAAAATGTGATCCATATTCTATCCATGATAGCAATTTTTATTCTTATTTTATTGTTTTTTGAATATTTCCACTGCTTTTCTACTTCCAAACTCTTGTGTTTGTTATTGATAAAGGTTTTACTTTGCTACTTTTCTCTCTTCATTCTTTTTGCCTTTAGAGTTTATCTACTCTTTCTTTTATTTCTTTGGAAATTAGTGATCATATTCCTATTACAATTTCTTTACATTGTAACAGGTCTATACAATGCTTTATTTTCTGTTTTATTTTTTCCCATCTTCTTTGACTTTTATTCCACACTATTAGGTAGAATGAAAAGAAACTTGATTCGGAATACTTTGATTATTTTCCTCCTTCCCTTCTCTGAAGTCTTTCTGTACTTAGAAACACAATAGCAATTACATATATCTCCTATGTAGTTCATCATTCTATTCTATCCCCTCTCGCTCTACTCTGTAGTACAGTTCAAGTCGTTATCATTCAACTTTATTATGCTATAGTGTTAACTAAATCTTAACTCATTCCTAAATTTATTTTAGATGCTTCAAACATTCTCTAAAGACATTTTTCTCTATATAATATCTGGGGTTTTGTGTTTTCACAAGGTGCAAAATGTGAGTGACTATCAAACATCTAGATATCTCTGTAGAATATTGGTCCACCTGTTCAATAAACTCATATGTAAATTCAAGGAATACAAGTCAGTCAGAACAATTTTGCAAAATGGTGTAGCTTGAGCCCTCATATTAGTTTTGAACCTTATTTGCGGCGAACGCCTTCTCGGCCAGCGAGGAAGAACGACCACCACACCAGGAGTCTTCTCAGATCACACTTTATTGGAGAGCCTTTTAGTTGAAGGGAGAGCTTGAGCGCAAGAGAGCGAGCAAGGAAATGCAGCCGCTTATATAGGGTTTGGAACACGGGTCGCTTCAGGATTGGCTGTCCGCCTTCTACCGTCACCAGGTGCCACGGGATTGGCTCAGGATTTACAATGATGGCGCATGCGCAAAGCTAGGGACCCGCAGCCCCGCCAAGCACTTGCCTAATATGGAGTCATTTACCTCTAAGCTGAAAGGAAGTGGGCGCCATCTTGTAATGGCGTTTGTCCCGGCTCCCTGCAGTTCCCCCTTTTTGTTTTGGTAACAGGTAAGAGTAGAGGTCGGGCCTCTGCCTCAAAAATAGGACCTTGCACTGGCCTTCGCCTGGGGGGCGCCTTCCCCAGTGACGACCAGGCCCGTCCGATGCCTTTTTTGCAGAGGTGGGACCTTGGGCATCAACCCACTTGCAGCCCAACGTGCTCTTCTTGAGAGGAAAATTCTTCTCAAGTGCAGTGCACTTGCCTTGCACCCTGTTCCAAGTTATCAGTCACATACCCGTCCCGGTGCAATGGGATCCCCAGATCCCTCGGGGTGCTAGGGCTATGCGAAATGATAAGGCTTAATGACCTCTCAGGGCCGACAGCCAAATTTGGGGTGAGGATCCACTCTCCAAAGCGGCTAGTGCTTGCGAAATAACAACTTTGTCCCTACTGGTTTGGGCTCGAAGGCGACAGACCAACCATAGGCAGACCACGCATCCGCCCAAGCAGCAAGCTAAAAATAAACCCCACCCCCACCCATTCCTTGAACCAGGAAACAGCGGAGGAAATCCAGGACTGGAGCCCCTCCACAAATCCGGGATCCATTTGCGTGGAATTGACAGTCACAATGGCAATCCGCAAAAAGGCGGGCATCATGCCTAACTGGCATCGGCCTCGGGAACACCGATAGGATCCCCCATCGTAGCTCTCCTTGACTGTGATAGGTCTTGACCATCAATAATATTATCACGCTCAATGCCTTCTTGATCATCCTGTTTTTCGTCCTGAGTTTCCTTGACCAATCTTGTTAGCCGAGTTGGGACCCAATGTGGTGTTTCTTGATCCTGTGGAAAAACACAAACAGCTCCCCTGGATCTCGTAATAGCCGGATCCGGTCCATACCATTTGTTATCAATGACATCCTTCCACATAACCATGTCTTTATTGTCTGTAGAGTCTCTTGTCACATGCCGGTCTGCTGCAGACTGGTCTTTATCATTTAAAATTAAAAAATTGAGGGTAAAGAGGGCAAGGGAAAGTCTTTCCCTGGGGGACGCTGACTCAGCAATTCCCCCTTTTTGTTTTTGAAGCATTTCTTTTATGCTTCTATTGGCTCTTTCCACTATACCTTGTCCTTGAGGATTATAAGGCAACCCGGTAGTGTGGGCAACTTGCAGTTGTGCACAAAAGGCACGAAAACCCTGGGAAGTATAAGCAGGGCCATTATCTGTCTTAAGTCTAAGGGGCTTTCCCCAAGCTGCCCAAGCTTCCAAGCAGTGTATTTTAACGTGAGACACCTTTTCTCCTGCCAAAGGT
Organism: Dipodomys spectabilis; assembly: GCF_019054845.1. NCBI lineage: Eukaryota > Metazoa > Chordata > Mammalia > Rodentia > Heteromyidae > Dipodomys > Dipodomys spectabilis. Next base: position 2,282,300 of record NW_024870989.1, on the reverse strand, counting down.
GTGGCATGAATGACACCAGAAAAGGTGTCCACAGACACATGCAAATATTTTAACTTACCAAATTCTGTCAAATGAGTAACATCCATTTGCCATAAGGCGTTAGGTCTCAACCCCCTGGGGTTTACCCCCACATGGGGAGGATGAAGAAAGGTAACACAAGATTTACAGGCTTTAACAATTTTCCTAGCTACATGTCTGGGCAAATTATATCTTTTCCTAAGGGTATTTGCAGGCACATGATACAACCTATGAAAATCCTCTGCCAATTTTACAGGATCAGCAGCGACCAGAGCCACAGCCCGAGTTGCTTGATCCACTAAGTCATTACACTTTGCCATTGGGCCCGGCAACATAGAGTGAGCACGAATATGTCCAATATAAAAAGGGTGTTTTCTGTCTAAAATAAGGGATTGAATCTGTAGCAAAACATTAGAAATTGTACTAGCCTGTTTAATTGAAGCAGCAACTTCAAGGGAAGCAACAGCATTTACTACATATAGTGAATCAGAAAATAAATTAATAGGTTGATCAAATCTTTTAAAAACTTCAAGCACAATTAAACATTCAACAGCCTGTGGGACGTTTGGCCGAAAATTAAAGACCACCGGCTGTCGGCGTCCTTGAACAAGGAAGGCACCTTGTCCAGATTTTGATCCATCCGTAAAAATGGTTAAAGCATCAGCCAAGGGTTTCTTTAAAGTAACAACAGGAAAATATATTAAATCTTTTTTAACTATGGCAAGCAAAGGATGTTTAGGATAATGATTATCAATAATATTGGGGAATGAGCAAACAAGAATCGCCCACATATCCACTGTAGCGGCCAAAATCTCAACTTGCTCACGGGTATATGGAATGATTAATTTATCTGGGATCTTTGCAAAGTGCATCAAACAATACTTTATGCCCAAAAGTGCTTGTTTAGCCACTAATTCAGGAAAATATTGGACTGTCTTTGTTCCCACCGAGTTGCCATGAAGCCACCACAAGGGGCCATTTTGCCAAAGAACCCCCGTGGGATAATTTTTCGTTTTTAATATACATAAATCGATAGGTAATTTTAAATCAACCCGTGAAAGTTGAGCCCTAGACAAAGCTGCCTCAACCTTTTGTAGGGAATTTAGTGCTAAAGGTGTCAGGGACCTAGAGGAGGTGACTTCAGGGTCACCCTCCAAAATGGCAAACAAAGGTAACAACTCTGACCGAGGGAGATTAAGAAATCCCCTTATCCAATTAATGTCTCCTGCCAATTGCTGAAAATCATTAAGTGTTTTAAGGTGATCAGTTCGAATAAAGAGCTTTTGCGGCTTAATCTCATTGGGAGAAACAATGGTTCCCAGAAATTGAACAACACTAGTCTGTTGAACCTTTCCAGGGGCAATTATCAATCCCTTCTCAGCTAAGGTCTTTGTTATCTGCCCAAATACTTTATGAAGAGTCTCTTTTGAAGGAGCAGCCAACAAGATATCATCCATATAATGGATAATCCGTACCTTTGGGAAGTTTTTTCTAACAGGGGCCAACACAGCTCCTACAAACAATTGACAAATTGTTGGGCTATTAGCCATCCCCTGAGGGAGAACCTTCCACTGGTAGCGAGCATCCGGAGTTTCATGATTAACTGAAGGTAAAGTAAAAGCAAAGCGCTCCCTGTCCTTTTTATGGAGCGGTATGGAGAAAAAACAATCCTTAATATCTAAGGCTAAAATAGGCCATTCTTTAGGTAATGCCGAAAGCAGGGGGAGCCCCCTTTGCACCGGTCCCATGATCTGCATCTGAGCATTTACTGCTCGAAGGTCATGTAGCAGTCTCCATTTTCCAGAGGCCTTTTTTATTACAAAAATTGGGGTGTTCCAGGATGACACGGAAGGCTCAACATGCCCCAACTGTAGCTGTTCCTGAACAAGGGTTTGTGCTGCTTCCAACTTTTCTTGAGAGAGGGGCCACTGAGGAACCCACACTGCTTTTTGGGATAACCAAGGTATGGGCACCGCACCTTTAGTGGAAGCTTTGTTTTCAGGGGCCCCTAAGAAAAACCCAAACCCTTTCTATCCTGCTTAGGAAGTGGCTCTATTGGCTCCTTGCATCCTTGGAGACATCGTCCAAGTCCCAAGGCTGGAACAAATCCTTGTTGTTTCATCATGTTCTGACTGGCCTCTGAATAATCATTAGTCAAAGTTAACTTTAGCTGTTGCTGTACATCTCTTCCCCAAAGGTTAACGGGGACATCAACCACAAAGGGTTGCATCCTCCCAACCTGGCCTTCGTCCGTTTTCCAAGTCAATTCTTTAGCACTTAACTGTGGGGCCTCAGCATAGCCCAGCCCCTGCAAGGTTTGGGAGGATTTTTGAGTTGGCCATCGCTTTGGCCACTCCCCTCTTCGGATGATGCTTCTATCTGCCCCTGTATCCACCAGTCCCTCAAATCTTTTTCCTTCCACTTGAAGAGTTAACATGGGCCTTTGGTCCAAAGCTAAGGACAGACATGTAAGGTCGACTGCAGTGGAGCCTAACCCTCCATCACCTCTCTTTATCTCCTTAGCAGGGAAGTTGCCGTGCAAGGAAGGCAAAACCAGAAGTTGTGCAATTCTGTCTCCGGGGGAAATAGACACTACCCCGCGGGGGACATGACAGAGGACCTTAATGGTTCCCGTATAGTCTGGGTCAATTACCCCTGGGTAAATTATTAGCCCCCTCATAGTAGAGGAGGAGCGTCCTAGAACTATTCCTACAGTGTCCTTATCCAGGGGCCCTGTCATGTCCGTCTCCACAATCTGAACTCCCATCTGTTGGGTTAATACCAGTCCGGAGGTGGCACAGAGGTCCAACCCTGCGGAGCCTGAGGTTGCTCTCTTTGGTTGGAGGGTTGTTGTGGGGGTTGTTCGGGAACCGGACTCTGAAATGCCCCATAAATTTTCGGGCCCTGGGGACGAGGGCCCCTTTTCCCGTTTTTTGGCTCTGGTTCCGAATGAGTGTTTGAACCAATTTGGGGGAGGAGATGTCCATCAATATCCCTAACTGACCTGCATTCGTTGGCCCAATGCTTCCCCTTTTTACAACGAGGACACACCCCCGGAGTCCTTAGCGGCCTGGGCGTGTTTTGTGTAGGAGCACCATTTTGTGGGCACTGCCGTTTAAAATGTCCCAACTGACCACACCGAAAACATCCTTTTCCCTTATTATCTTTTGCGGCCCTGGCAGCCGACTAAACAGCAGCCGCCAGCCCTGCATTGGTCAGGGGGCCACCCACCTCTCTACAAGCTTTTACCCACGCTTCCAGGCTTTGAGTTCTAACTGGGGTGATTGCCCTCTGACATTCCTGAGTACTTTGTTCAAAAATGATTTGTTGCACAAATGGCATGGCTGTCTCCAAATTTCCTAACACCCGCTCAGCTGTCTCCAGCATGCGAGCAACAAAGTCGGAAAATGGTTCATTAGGGGCCTGAGTGATTTTTGTTAAATTGCCCGCCGCCTCCCCCTTGTTTGGAAGAGCTCGCCAGGATTTGTAAAAAAGGGTATTCACTTGCTGGTACACTTCAAAGGGGTACCCTAGTTGATCCACGGCAAAGGGTCCCTGCCCAAGAAGCATGTCTACAGTCCAATCAGGATGCCCATCATGGACGTTTTGTCTATATTGAGCTTGAGCCTTATCGTGAACAATAGATCGAAAATCAAGAAATTGCCCGTGGTTAAGGCAGGTGCGGGCCACCTCGAACCAGTCTGTAGGCGTCATGGCATTAACAGTCAGCCTTCGGAGTAAGGCTATGGTATAATTAGCCGTCACTCCATAAGTCCGGACTGCCTCAACTAAATCCTTAAGCTGGGAGTAGGAAACCGGCTCAAAATTTCTTTCATTAGTAATTGGATTTTCAAAAACTGGAAAGGCGGCCGCCAGCCGCGACCAGGTGCTCCCTTTTATAAAGTGACTCCGGCCCGCCGGCGGGTACGGCGGGGGAGGGGCCGACGGGTGAGGGCCAGGTCCTTTCCTCCTTTCTGGCTGCTGCGGTACTCTTATCGTTTGGGGACGCTGCCCCCCATATCTGTCTGCCTCATACTCAGCCGCAGCCTCTTCTAAGTCTTCATTATCAGCTGGATCGAGCTGCTCTCCTTCCTCCTCTAACATTTCTTCCCCTGAGTCACTCACAGGATCACTGCGTTCTTGGTCCTGCCCTTCCACATGTAGGGCTGAGAACCAGTTTGAAAATTCCTTCAAAAAAGGGTACAGGGGTCTCCTTGAGACCCCCTCTTTGTGGTCATCCCCACAACGCAGACAGTCACAGAGAACCACCAGAAAGACAAACCACAAAGGAAGCAGCAATGCAAACAACCAATAGTCCATAGTAGAAAACAACATACCTAGGGATACTTACCGACGTCTCCTCTCCGTGTGTTGAGTTCTGGCTCCTGTTCGACCTCTTGCGCAGGTCCCGGGTCTCGGCACCACTTGCGGCGAACGCCTTCTCGGCCAGCGAGGAAGAACGACCACCACACCAGGAGTCTTCTCAGATCACACTTTATTGGAGAGCCTTTTAGTTGAAGGGAGAGCTTGAGCGCAAGAGAGCGAGCAAGGAAATGCAGCCGCTTATATAGGGTTTGGAACACGGGTCGCTTCAGGATTGGCTGTCCGCCTTCTACCGTCACCAGGTGCCACGGGATTGGCTCAGGATTTACAATGATGGCGCATGCGCAAAGCTAGGGACCCGCAGCCCCGCCAAGCACTTGCCTAATATGGAGTCATTTACCTCTAAGCTGAAAGGAAGTGGGCGCCATCTTGTAATGGCGTTTGTCCCGGCTCCCTGCACTTATTACCATATTTAGTAGTGAAAGAACAGACACATAGAAGAATGTAACAGATTTATCAAAAATAAATTCTTAGTTTTATGGTCAATAGATTTTGAAGAGGATGCCACGACTTTATGAAATAAAAATAGAATCTTAAATGGGTGTATTGGCACCATTGCCTCTCTAGATTTAAAATGATCTTAGACTACTACCTCAAACCTTATACAAAAATTTAAAATAAAAAAATGATTATCAAACTAAATGTGAGATGTAAAAACCTATAAAACATAAATATACAAATTCATGACATTGGCTCAGTAAAGGTTTCTAAAAATTTGTCATGTAAAGCATTAGAGGCTAAAGATAATCAAGAATTAACTGGTTACTATCAAATGATAACCTTTCATAATTCTATGAAAGTAATGAAAACATATCCAACAGATAGAGTACACATATTTGTTAATACTACAATGTTAATGTTACAATGATCCTGAGTCTTAAGTAAATTCATATCTTCTAATTCTATATAAAATTTTTCCTGAACAGGAGATTTCTTAAAGAACATATGTAAATTAGTAGTTAATAGGAGGAGCATATGAAATAATTTAGTATCTAAGAAAAAAGAAAATTCACTAGTATGACCATAATATAAAAAGATGACACAAAATATAATAATGCATTTGTGGAGAAATTGATACACTCCACATAGCACAATGATTTATATAATACCACAATCATTTTAGCAAGCAAGTTTTCAAGTCTTCATAAGGTTAAAGAGAATTGTATATTATTCAGCCATTACACTTGTATGTATGTATTAAAGAGAAGTAAAAAAAAAATTGTTTGGAAAAAGAATGTAGTTCATTTACAGTGTACTTGAATAGTATGTGTGAGATCCTGGAAATAACCCCCCAAAACAAAATTGAAAAGACACAGTATAGAGGATATATGCTGGACAAATTCCTGTAACTGAATTTTATATCTATTTTAATATCTGTTCTAAAATTTACAACATTTCTATTTGAAGAAATGTAAGTTTGTGAAACTTAGGCTTGGAAAACCTATGATTGTACAATTCACTTCCAAAACACTAAAATGTATACAATAAAAGGAGATAATATATTGCATGTGAATTTCATGACAGCAAAAACAAATTGTTAGAAATACTTCACACAAATTGCAGAATACCTGAAAATATGTTTTCGGTGTTGGCTAAAAATTCTTTGTAAAGTACAGCTTTTACAATGAAGATGTGATTTCTGTTTATTTTGAGGTTTTTTTTGTCCACTTTTTTGAGTTTATGCAGAGATAACTCAATCAAAAAGTGCATGTGATAACTGGAATATCTAGGAATTATGCATCACTTATAAGTAATTGATAACCTTTTCTGGAAGAAACTTTTAGCAAATGACAAAATACACAAATCTATGTATTTGCATTTTATGAAACCTATATGCTACTTGCTCAATCCAAATGCTTTTCTCTACTTTGCTGGGAAAAAATATTCTCAAGATAAGAGCCAACAGCAGTGAAAAGAAACAAAATACACAATCATGTTGATTTATTTGTGAAAATAACAAATGAAATAAAACAATTCCAGTTAAGCAACTTCAATGTTAGTATCTATGAAGATGTTCCTGAATGCCAACAGACATTGATTTTTTTTTGGAGTTTTAATTTCTACTAACATATGAAAACTAGAACACGAAAACAAATATAGTCTTAAAGCAAACCAGCCTTGGAATAATTTTCTTAATTGTTTTGAAATCACAAAAGAATTGATACCATTGAGGAAATGATCATTTCCTATGGAAATCATTTAAAAATGTTTATCACTTATTATAATTCAAAAACCAAACAAGAGTAATTTTATATAATCATTACAAATATCATTTTATTACTATTATAAAGTAGAATAAAAGACCAGTCCAAATATATTATTCTTCTTCTTAATTTCTAATCATTACCTAGATATCTCAATCTAAATAGTCATGTCTTTAATATAGATGTAAATATTCTATAATTTTTACTTAACATTTTTCCAGGGCATGTATTCATGTTTCTAAGAAATGTTCACAGCAGTTAAAAGATGCTTTTGTGAAATTAATGTGAAATTAATATGATATATATTTTGTTGTTGTTTGCAAGGCCTGACCATTGTCTCTAAGCCTTTTTATGCTCAAAGCTATCACTATACAACTTGAGGCACAGAGCTAATTCCTGTTTTTAGTGGTTAATTGGAGATAAAAATCTAACAAGTACTTTTCTGTGTGGACTAGTTTTGAACACAATTCTAAGATCTAATTACACAGAATAGCTCGAATTATAGGCTTGAGTCACTGGCACTTGTTTTGATGTATTTATTTAATTTTAATTATGTCTTAAGATTTTTTTCACTATAATGTACATCGTTCTACACAAAAATTTGAATATATGTATATATTTCTGATGATAATCTCCAAAAATGTATGTCTTTCTACACATTTTATATACATATATAGATATATATATATATATTTCTGAAGACAGACTCTCTATAAAACTTTATGCTACTATTTTTAATCTTTTTTAATTTCAAAGATATGCAGTCTATTTTCCTAAAGTTTCCTAGAATAAAATAACTAATATTTAAATAGAATGTAGGGTTTATTATTTTCAAGGGAATTTTCAATATACCCATGATATTGTAGTAGCGTTTAGAGTATATTACTTGAAATAATTCTGTTCAAACTCTTAAATATTTTTGTGTAGTGGTGGGGAGAGAGGAAGTTAATTCATACTGGTTAGGAATTTGCAATATTTCAAAAATCTATTCTACAATTTGGTATAAGCATATAGTCAAGCTACCTGTTATGGTTTAGATTTTTATTTCTTTTTTTGTTCTAAATTTTAATATGGATGCATGCACAGTGGTAACATTAAAATTATTAATCAACAGACAAATAATTGCAAAATCACAAATACATATGAGACTTTCAATAGTTAGCACTTATGATGCTAGTAATAATTTTGGTGAAGATGATGATGACCACAGTGTACCCTGATAATTACAATATTGTGATTGAAAAGGAAATGACTTTACACATTTTTGAAGCTAGATTTCCCACATTGAATACATGGTAATAAACAGCGTTAGATTACATACAGTATGAATAAGAAGAGGAGAGTTTCAATATCAAGAAATAGAACCACATTAAACAGGTAGAGACAGTAAAACCCTAATGTTATTCCTGCAGTATCTCTAATTTATACTCATTTTTCCTGGTGGTATTATTTTCTAATAAATAAAATAGTTAATTTGCACATTTTGATGGACTAAGATGTAGTTTTCAACTTAGTGTGATTAGTTCAAATAACATTCTCATATAGACACTATTCTAAAACCCTGTTTTCCAATGATATATTAAGAGTATGTTCTTCAATACAGCTGTAAACATATGACACAATTTACATAATACCACTTTCATATCTGTAGTTACCTTAAAAAGACATACATCTTAGAGCCAGGAGGTGAAATTTATTTTTATTTCTGCAGGAAACAATTTGTGACTTTATACCAACAAACTGAATTTGACTCTTTCCATATTTGTAAGGTAAGGTGGAAAATGTAAGGACTCTGGAGTTCAAGCCCCATGACCAAGAAAAGTAAAAAGGGAAAAAAGGCGGTAAAGCAACATTTTAAAGCAAAAATTGTCTAGAAATAAAATTATAACAGCCCCTGAACTGGCAAAAAAAAGATTAAAATGAAATTGCCTTCAACAATTCATTTAAACAATCTATACTGAGGGCATGCTATTGGAGCTCACATCACTAACTAGAATTTGAGAAGATCACAGTTCAGAACCAGTGTGCAAGGAATATAATAAGATTCTCATATCATCCTAAGCCTGGCATGCTGCAATGCATTTGTGATTGAGTTACTTGGCAGACAGAGGCGAGGAACTTAGCCTCTGTTCAGACCTCAGCAAAACTGATAAGTCTATGAGCAAATATCTAAATTGAAAAAAGTTTGTTCTAATCGTAGAATATTTGTTCAGCCAACAAAATATCTAAATTCATACTCACTTCCTAAAAGAGGAAAAAGGGGAAGAAAGAGGAAAGAAAGAGAAAGAAAAGAGAGTAGAGAAGGAGGAGGAGAGAAGGGAAGGATGGAAGCAAGGAAGGTAGGAAGATAGGAAGGAAAGAAAGAAGGAAGGAGGGAAGGAAGGAAGGAAGGAAGGAAGGAAGGAAGCAAGCAAGCAAGCAAGCAAGCAAGGAAGGAAGCAAGGAAGGAAGGAAGGAAGGAAGCAAGGAAAAGTAAAGAAAAGAAAGAAATGGTGGAATAAAGAATGGGAGGGAGAATGAGAGGTATAAATAAAAATCTCAGCATGTGTTAGATGTTAATAATGACACTAAATCATTTTAGCTATAAATGCCATCATTTAATTCCCTGGGAAGAGACATTTTGTATCAAGCCCTATTGTATGGACTTGGAATCCCTGAAAGGCCACCAGAGACCATGACCAATGCAAACAGCAAAAGAGTCATATATTTGCAAGCTTAAGCTTGATTCTTTGCACATCGGGTAACCGGTGACGCTAAGAGTCCCTGAGCACAAAATCAGCACAGCTTTCATAGTATTGAACAAACAAGTTTAGGAAACTTCCACACAAGCAGTTACATGATTGTTTTGAGTCCACGGTAACCACATTGCCCTTTTTCTGAACTATTGGTATGTTCTGTTCCTGGAACACTTGGGCAACTGTTCTGCTTTCTTAAGTTTGGGCAGGGTTGGTGGCAACCTGTGGTTTTTTTCTCTCTTGGGGTTACTCTGAGGGCAGCCTAGCACAAGTTGTTGGGGGTAATCTCAAATTGGAGTTACTGTGGCTCTTCATTCTCTCCTCTTCTAGAGCATCAGGGACCAATCATGGTCCCTTAATTGGCACAGTCTTCTATATTTACAGTTTAGTATTGGGATCTCAGAAATAATAGATGGACTGTGCTGATCTACAGGGTCTACAAGGTCCAATTGTGAGTAACAAAATTTAACAGTACCAAAGGTCCTTACATTTCCTTCCAGCAATCCTGACTCCGTATCCCACAGCTAACTTACCTTTATACCAGCTGAACTCGTAAAGCTCCAATTTTAAGACATACTCATACCATTTGCTACATACTTAAACTTTCTGAGGTTTGTCTTCTTTACAAACATTTTAAGACAATCCTTACTTTTTAAATCCTTTCTTATCTAGAGGATATCAATTTTTCCCCAATTCCTTCCTAAAACTTTCTTTACTACACTCCTATTCTTTACAGTTCCTTGAGCTCCTTTGTGACTAGAGTTTAAAACCGCAAATTTTTCCTTTGATTTGTGGAACCAAGTTATCTTAGAAAGCCTTAAGGCACCAGTGGGATGAAAAGCTTGCAAGACTTTAAGGCTAAAATTAGGGTTGGGTCTCATTCCTCCTCTTACCACCATAGATTAAAAAAAATTCTCTCCTCTATCTTTCAAACACACCCAGGAGGAAGCAGGTAATTACCATACCAGAGCCAAACTAGGCTGTGACCCTGAAGTGCCTAAGGAAAGGCAGTGATATCCTTGCCCCAAATATCCACTGTGGGAGTAGAGAGGTTACTGGATATCACCAAAAGAATGTCCCACAAGATCTTAGTTTTAGCAGCTTTCAACCAGAAAGCATTCTCAGGTGATGGAATCAGGCAGGAGTTCAGTCTACTTTTACCAGGGTGGAGATGGTCTAGGTGATGATGTAGATTTCCTCCAGGTGACTGTCAAGCTGTCGTTGAAATTTACTCATTAGGGTGTGCAGCAGCAGCAGCAGCAGCAGGGACTCTCTGTGGCTTCAAGGGACTGTCACACCTGGTTCTGGGCTGCAAATTCCTACAAAGACTGGTTAAGGATTCATTGCATAGGCTTGGCAGGCTATGACTCAACTAATTTTTTTAAGACTATTTACACAGTAGCCCAAGACAATTAACCAAGATGACAATTTTTTAAACTAGATTGTAATTTTAATAAGATTAGGATTTTCTAGGCGATATAGAGGGCTCCAGCCTGTACTATTATTTCCCATGCCTTTTCCTTCTATCTATTCTGTCTATTTTGTCACATTTTTGAAAAAGATACTCTGGTCCCTTGTTCTTAAATGGGTATGATGGGCGAAGATTCATCTTCTGTCACTTCTTCAAGCTGACTCAGGGGTGCTGATTCTACCTAACCAGGAACCTATAATCTTAGCCTATTTTACAAAGAGGTTACCAGGGTTAGATGTCATTAAGAACAACATTTTAACTTTTGACAAATGCACAGACCTTTTTTTCTGGCTATAGCAATGCTGCTTATTTAGCCTTCTGCTTTGCAAAAAGATCTTTCAGGATGGCTTAGGAATGTGATCTCTTGTAATCCTAACAATGTCTGAGTTACCTATGCAGGCCTTCAGACATATATCAATAGAAAAAACTCTCCGGTATACAAACTTTTCCTGAGCAGATGAATTTCATGAAGCTGGTGTCAGCTCAAAAGTTACTGCCAATTAGAGCTTTTGGCAGTAACAAGTGTTGGGATCTAAACTATCCTCCACATTTTACAACCTTAGCCTTTTAGTACTATCACAGATGACTGACAAGTTCCTGTCTCTTACAAGGTAGATAGTCATAGACATTAGGCATGCTTACAAACTATCTTTCCATGACCTCCTGGCTCTGACCAAGTTTTGAAGGTCCACACACAAATGACTCTAGGATCTGACATTATTTCTGTCATCCAAGCATAGGCTTACTGTATCTGGATGCTCCTCAATTGCTTTCATCCAAGTAATGTCTTCTACACACTGGGAAAAATGGCTCATTGGCATTTCTCTTAGTTGGTCACTGGACTTGAACTCGGAGCCTGAGTGCTGTCCCTCAGCTCTACAGATCAAGGCTAGCACTCTGTCACATTGAATCCTAAAGTAGGTCTGCTTGCTCTTTCAGCCTTCTGGTGGCTGAGTAGAGGTGATAGTCTCACACGGACTTTTTCTGCCCGGGCTGGAATCAAACCAGTTACACATCAATGAGTCTCATAAAAGGCCACTTTACTCCAATTAAAAGCAACAGGGGGGGTCAACATAGAAGTAGTTTTAAGCATATTCTTACCTGAAACATATTAAGAGCCAAAGTTACGTCTGACAAACTGACAAAAATCCTCACTCCTTTTTTTGGGCCTGATGAGAACTGTTACAAAAAACCACGAGAGCAAACTGAAATAGGAATTAAACAATTATTTTGGTAATCCTAATTTTTCCTTTTTGCACTTTGAGGCAAATGTTTAGAACAACTATACATTTAAACTTTATATACAGAAACCCATTCCTAATTTATAAGCCTCCTATTAATCTCTGTTTTAATATTCTATACTTTAGTTTTTAGTTGCATTTTGAAAAATCCTTTGAACTTTCAAGCCTAAGTGTTTCACCAATTTCCTCTTGGCTGCTTGTTTTAAAACAGATACACATGAAAACTTTTAAACTCAAATAATATTGTTCTTAATGGAAAAATTACAATCACCATCACTGTACCAAGGAGCTAGACTTAATACCTTTATGTCTTTAAAAAAATATACACAATGGCAGAATGTTATTGAGAGCAAATCACATTATACAAATAAAATTTTAACCCTCTTTTTAAGGCCTTCTCAATTTTAATTTTAACACATCCAAGGGGCAGTTTTAGCAATGCTAATCAGATCTTTACATCATTCATTTTTACCCTCATGTTTCCAGTGTCTATGTGAAGGGAAAAGGGACAGAATAAAGAGGGGGCACTTGGCCCTTCCTGTGGGATGTGCACACACACAATCCGACTCTTTAGGGTTAGATGAACTGCTATTGAGCCAGTTTGCCCTCTTTCACCATGGGTGGACTTCCCATGGCCTATTCCACCATGCATGACCAGCTGAACTGCACTTCTGCCTGTTCACTGTTCACTCCTAAAGATAGGTTTTTTGTTAGCTTCTAAGTTTCTCCTTTTTGTTAAGCCAGGTATCTTGATTACAGTATATACAGCCTTATGCATTCTGAAATACCAGATTTTCTCATTTTAAAGTTAAAATATCCTTAAAAAGCTATTTAAAACCATGTGAAAATGCTTTAAAAATGTTTCGGTAATGGCCAAACCTCATAACCTTTTGAATTTTAAACTTAATCTCACCCAATTGTTACATCATGCTGACAATTTCTATCATGAATATGTTCACAAACACATACAAAACACACTCAGATCTTTAAGCACCCAAAAATCAAAATCAGTTTTACATATATTTTCTAAAGTTTTCTAACAAAAATTTAAGACAATATTTCTTTTAAACTAAGTAATTTTGTAGAGCTTCATTTTCTCAGGGCCTGATTGTTTAGCAAGTCATTTCACCAATTGATCTTTGACTCACTTCTGTTGGAGGAAGGCTCGGGGGGTGGGGGATCACCTGAAACTAAACTGTCCTCATTTTTATCCAATTTTATTTTTATTTATTTATTTTTCTTCTTAATGTGCTTTTTTTAATTGTGAAAGTACTGTACAGAGGGGTTAAAATTACATGGGCAAGATAATGAGTATCTTTCTTATTAAGCATTGTAGGCTCCTCCTTTGATTCGCCTTCCCATCCCTTCCCATCCTCTCCCCACCCCCCAACCCAATCCTCCTCTCCTTCTCCTCCTCACCACCACAGTTGTAAAGTTCATTTTTGACATAACGGCTTGTATATCTCATTGTTCAAATAGGTCCACCTGTATCCCTACTTAAACGATTTGCTTTTTCCCTTGCCCTCCACAAATGATACTGACATCAAATACAGTGAAAGCAGGGGTTATACCGTGGGGGAGGGACATACAAAGCAATGAAGAAATAACCTTATAAATGTGTTAGAAACAATTCCATGAAAGAAAAAAATATTTGAATATGTATTCAAATTATCTGACTTTTTCTGCTTGACACAGACATATACTAGTTAGTGCAAATAAGTGAAACCATGGGACCTATGTTTCTTTGGGCCTGGCTTACTTCAATTAACAAAATTTTTTCCAAGTCTTTCCTTTTCCTAACTAATGGGGCAATGTCATTATTTCTGATGGAGGCTTAGCATTCCATTGTGTGTATATACTACATATTCTTGATCCATTCATCTACTGGGGGGCATCTGGGTTGGTTCCATATCTTAGCTATGGTAAATTATGCTGCAGTAAACGTAGTTATGCTGGTAGCTTTAGTGTGGTCTTGTTTGTGAACATTTGGGTAAATGTCCAAAAGTGGGATTGCTGGGTCATAGGGGCGCTCAAGCTGGTTCAAAACTTTGGCAATGTAGCAGGGTATAAAATTAACCCTCAAAAACCAATGGCTTTTCTGTATTCCAACAATGAGAAAAGTGTGGCTGAAATTAGGAGAGCAACTCCTTTCAGAATAGCTCCACAAAAAATAAGATACCTAGGAATTAACTAAACCAAAAAAGTGAAGGACCTCTATGATGAAAACTTTAAAACCTGAAAAAGGAATATAAAACAGAACTAAGAAAGTGGCAAAAACTCCCATGTTCCTGGATTGGACAGATCAACATCATGAAAATGTCAATACTTCCCAAGGCTATCTACAAATTCAATGCGATACCTATCAACATTCCAACCTCATTCTTCAAGGAAATAGAAGAGTCAATCAAAAAATTCATATGGAACAATAAAAGACCCCCAATAGCTAAAACAATTCTCAACAGAAAGAACAGTGCTGGAGGAATATCAATACCAAGTTCCAAACTCTACTACAAAGCCATAGTAATTAACACAGCTTGGTATTGGCACAAGACAGACCTCAGGACCAATGGAATTGAACCAAAAACACAGAAATGAACCCACAGACTTTAGCCATGTAATCTTCAATAAGGGAGCTAAAAAAATAGATGGAAGAAAGAGCCTTTTCAGTAAATGGTGGTGCCAAAATTGGTTAACTACTTGTAGAAAACTAAAGCTAGATCCTTATATATCACCCTGCACCAGAATCAACTCCAAATGGATCAAAGACCTCAGAGTCAAAGCAGACACTCTGAAATCATTATAGGATTATGTAGGAGAAACCCTAGGTCTCCTTGGCACAGGAGGAAAATTTCTAAATAGAGATCCAGAAACACAACAAATCAAAGAAAGGTTGGACAAACGGGATTGCATAAAATTTCTGAGCTTCTGTATGGCAAAGGACATAGCTAGCAAGATCAACAGAAAACCCATGTATTGGGAGAAGATCTTCACTAGCCTTAAAACAGACAAGGGTCTCATATCTAAAATATACCTGGAACTCAAAAGATTAAATTCCCCAACAACAAACCTTCAAAGAAACAACTACCCAATAAATAATTCTGCTAAAGACTTAAAGAGAAACTTCTTTGAAGAGGAAAGAAGGATGCCCAAAAGACACATGAAGAAATGCTCAAACTCCCTAGCCATAAAAGAAATGCAAATCAAAACAACATTGAGATAGCGCCTCACCCCAGTAAGAATGGCTATAATCAAGAACTCTAATAACAACAGCTGCTGGAGGGGATGTGAACAGAAGGGAACCTTACTGCATTGTTGGTGGGTGTGTAAACTTGTTCATCCACTTTTATCCAATTTTAGACAAGAGCACTTTCCATTGTCAGGACTAGCTGAAAAATCAAAACAGGCACACATCTTTCTATGTGACTGAGCTCAGATGGAGGCTGGAATTTTTATTTCCCCAGAGATTTTCAAATAAATAACAAAAACACTAAAACCAAAAACCCACATTTAAAACTGGTACAAATTCTAAAACAGAACTAGAGAAGACAATAACCAAAGGCTGAGTTTATCCCTACCAGAACTCTGTGTCATTCTCACTCAGCAACCTGAATCCAGAGTCTGCTCAGTGAGCCTACCACTCTCAACCAGAACTTCCCTATCTCCAGAAACATACAACAGAGAACAATAAGGTTTCAGTGAATGGGGTGACATCTCATCAACATTTGTTGACCCAGGGGCCTTCCAAGGGGGAAGAGAAGTCCAAGTCATTTTGGGGCTAGGGAAATCAATCCCTAGAGGCCATCCCCTCGGACTTGCAGATTCTCCCCCATACTCCGACCTCCCTGGGCCAAGGCCTAAGGCTAAGATAAACCTTAAATGACAAACAGAACACTCAACACAAAGACACAACTTACAAAGGCATACTGCAGCTTTGTAAATTGCCAACCAAAAAGTGCCAGTCTACAGACTTATAGTTTCCCAAAAATGTCCGTCCTAAACAGCAATCTACCCAGAGGGGTCTGGGGACGTCTACTCACAGACCCCATTGGCAGTCTTATAGCGTGTCTACCAAGCCACCTTGCCAACCAGTGTATAGACCCCTCGGGAAACCAGAACTACAGATACAGAACCTGCTGGCAACCAAATATACAGAACGGCAATACCTTGACTTAAGAGCTGGGTTTTTTGGGATTCTGTGGTGGGGCGTCTAGAGGGTCCTATGAGGCAGGTTCCAGATGAACCCCCAGAAATGTTGTATGGACTTGGGACCCCCAAAAACCACTGGAGACCATTACCAATGCGAACAGCAAAAGAGTCGTTTATTTGCAAGCTTTAGCTTGGTCCCCCGCACACCAGGAAACTGGTGATTCTTAGAGTCCCCGAGCACAAAATCAGCACAGCTTTTGTAGTATTAAACAAACAAGTTTAAGGAATTTCCACACAAATTGTTACATGATTATTTTGAGTCCACAATAACCACTCTGCCCTTTTTCTGAACTATTAGTATGTTTTTTTCTTCGAACACTTGGGCAACTGCTCTGCTTTCTTAAGGGTGGGCAGGGCTGGTGGCAGCCTGTGTTTTTTGTCTCTCTCTTGGGGTTACTCTGAGGGCAGCCTAGCAAAAGATAGTGGGGTTAATCTCAAATTGGAGTTACTTTAGCTCTTCAGCCTGAATAAACCATACCATACCATACCACATACAAAGCTCGGTAAAACACAGGTCTGGTTTACACTGTTGGACCAATAGGAGGTTATGTCTACTGCTGTTGCAGGTGTGTCTTAAGGTGTGTGGAGTTTTTCATCCTGATGATCTTGAAATGATGAAATAGACTAACTACAGAATTACCTGGGCAGATACCTGCTGAGACCTATATTAAATCACAGCTTAACAAAGAGCAATATTTACAATGAAATACATTGAACAACAAGACACCGCAATCAAAATTATTTTTTTCCTGAATCACTGTATTTTTTACACTATATATCTCATGTACAAGTTCCTCATTCCCTTCTGTCTCATTATGTTATCTTTGTTTTGGTTTTGTTTTCAGAACCATGATATAACAGGCCATTTCTTATATTTTTGTCTTTTAGTCTTCAGAAAGTCTGCAGTTAAATAGGTTTACGTTCCTTTTGTTAGAAAATAAAAAGCATATTGGGAGAGGTCTTCATCATAATTTTGTTATGATCACAAATACGATTTTATTTCTGGCATTTCACCTGTATAATCTCACTTTAAACTTTTCCAAAGGGCACTTTAGTGGAAGGAGGAAATTCAAAATGGATTCTGGTAGAGAATTTCTGTTACTAAAATCTCTGGTACATAGTAAGGTAAGAAACTCCAAAATTATTCATTAGAGAGATGAGTTATAACTCATCTTTTTACACACTAATACTCTTTCCTCAACGAAACCAGAGGATTTAAAATAACTAATATTTTTTGGAGTTAATGGGCACAAATTGTGCACGAATTTTCTGGAAATAAAATGATCACTCATGAAACCTTACTGATACTTCAAAGAATGCTTTCCAATAAGGGGAATCACCTTCACATATTTTCACACAATATGTATCTGCCGGGTAACAGAACCCCAAACTAGACTAAGGCATCTAAGAGCTATCTAATTGTTGTTGCCTTTTTGCAATACTGCTTTCCTATCATATTGATTAGTATGAATTCTATGGCCAGTATAAAATCACATTTGTAATAAAAGTTACTAGATGGGACGTTCATGGATGAAAGAGGAGTGGGGTTTCTGATGGAGCCCTGGCAGGTGGACTGATTTTCAGTGGAAGAAGGACTGGTCACTGGGGAGGAGGCTGTTTGGGGCAGAGCTTTGAGAAGAAAGAACAAGGCTACAAATGAGGAGGTTAGTTAGAGGAGGGGTGCAGGTAGAGCACTGTGAGCCCTTGTGGGATATGTAGAGTGAGGTTTCCCATCAGACAGGGCAGGAAATTGAGGCAAGAGGCTGACAAGAATGTGGAAAATTGAGGGTGAGGCTTTTCAGGGTCTGGCTTTGAGAGGGCATGGTAATACTAGGAAGAAGTGGGCTAGTAAGGGGTGGAGTTTCTGATGGAGAATGGCAGGCCTTTGGGAAATGTATTAGGGTGGAGGTGGGGTTTCTGGTAGAGCAGAATATAGTCCCAATGTATGGAGGTGTTTTTCAGAACCAGGGCTTTGTGAGAGCAGTGATAGGATCCAGTGCACTAGACTACTTGGGATGTGGTTCCTGTTGTAGCCAGTCACCACTTCGCAAAGAGGACTAAGGTTGGGTGGGAATTTTAGTCTTGCAAGGCAGGACATGGACTTTGGACAGGGTTTCAGGTATGGCAAAGCAACCTTCCAAAAGGGACTATGGAGGGACAAGGATTTACAGTTGAGCCTGGTGAGGCTTCCAGAAGGAGGCCAACTGGTGCCATGGTTTCCAGTGGAGCAATGTGGGTGTCGAGAGATGGGATAATGTGGTGGGGGTTTTCTAGGCTTCCAGAAGGAGGTCAACTGGAGCAGTGGTTTCTAGTGGAGCAATGTGGGTGTCCAGAAATGTCATAGTGTGCTGGGGGTTTTCTAGTGGGGTTTTTCAGGAGCAGGGCAGTGTTTAGAGCCAGGGGCTAGTTGGAGGAGGGGCTTTGAGAAGGAGTGGAAGGGCTGCAATGGTGTAGAATAATTATGGGACGGGAACCTGGTGTAGGAGGGTGTGGATCTGAGGGAGGAGCCAATAGGGGGTGGGTTTATCTGTGGAGCAAGGCAGGGCATTGAGAGAGTAGATGTGGGAGGTAGAGAGGCTTGTGTTGGAGCAGGGCTGGCTTTCCAGGCAGGAGATGGGCTGTGCAAGAAGCTCTGACCAAGTGAGGCGGGGCTTCAAGGGCAGTTATAGGGGAGGTGAAGGGTTTTTGGTATAGCAGGATAGGCTTTGTGGGAAGAGGTAGGTTCATGGCTGTGTTTGAGAGGTTAGGCCACTTAGAAGTAGGCTAGTTATTGGCGAAGTTTCTGATGAAACCAGGAGGGGCTTGAGGGAGAATGCTGGTTGGGGTTGGGGTATGAAAGGGATGGGAGGAGCTTTGAGGTACTAGAATAGGGGAGCAATGGAACTATGAGGGACTAGAATAGTTAGGGGCGGGGTATCTGGTGGATGAGGTGGGGAATTCAGGGAGGACCCTGATGTAGGCTGGGTTCTTGGTGCAATAAGTCGGGACATGGAAGGAGATATGGATGTGGCCTTGTTTCTGGTGGTGCAGAGCAGGGATTTCAGGAAAGGGTGGAGTGGAAGAGGGAATTCCCTATAACAGAGGAGGGCTTTCAGGAAGGAGTCTGGTTGCAGTCAGGCCTTTGAAAGTTTATAGCAGGTCTACCAGGAGGTACATTAGTTAAGGTTAGGCATTTTAAGAGGAAGCTGCCTGGAAGTGGGTTTCCAGTGGTTCCAGTGGGAAGGGGGAATAGGAAAGGGACAATACTTAGTGAAGAGTGAGGCTACAAAAAATAAACAGTTACCACTAATAAATACCATATAAGAACACCATTTTCTGTCAGTGTAGACTTATATAACTTTTAGGTATGCGAGAGATACTGGATAAAGTAACCAAGTAATAATTCCTTCCTAGTGAAATTTTTCTTTATTCCAGTTGAGTGAAAATAAAACCAAAGGTCAAATCAGGCTCATAGGCACAAAGTAGACTAAGCAGATGAAGGACTAGAACTGATTCCCAAGCACCAAAATTAAGGACCACAAATAAAATTTTAAAATGTCTCACTTGGTCATAATTGACAACATTGTCTTAAAGTTATGAATGAATAGAACTTTTACTTTGACCACTTTTGAAATCCTAAAACTAAGTAAATAGTAATGTTTTAACTTTATACAATGTTGGAAAGTATACTAAAATAATTAGGAAAATATAAAATTGTACACAGAATGTTCGTTCTCCAGTATCAATTCTAATCTAAAAGAATTAAAAACCAGAAAATTGTCATATAGTGAAATTACAGCATGGTTTCCTTTCTGTCATTAAAATGTTGACTTAAGCAATGTATCTTTAGCACTGGATGCATCGATGTTAAAACATATCTAAGAATGTGAAACACTATTATACAGACCCTGAAAATACTCAGAAGGATCTATGAAATGATGTTGGAATAAAATTAATGACTAATTACAGTAGGAATTGCTCTTCACTAGGTAGGCCTATAAATACTTTCCAGAAGAAAAGGCTACATTGAAAAATAAACAGTGAAAAGGAAGCAGGCAAGCAGACCATGAAGTAAATATTATCCAATGAACAACATCTATTGAAGCTTGATTTCAATCTTCTTTTACCTAAGTTAGTTACTCACCTATGTTCTTATCTAATGCCAAATAACAAAGTCATGAAAATGCAGTAATCATTTTCAAGACATTAGACTTTACAGAAAGAATTCAATGAATGTACTGCTAGAAAGTAAAGATAGATGTCTGAGCAAGAGTGAAAAAAATATCCCCAATCTCTGGCCCTCCGCTGTGAGAAGGGTACAAGATGAAGCACAAGGAGAATGGATAGAAGTACAGTAGTGCATAATAGTAGTTCCCAAGATGCAAAGATGAATGTAACAGAGAAAATCAACAAGATCATCACAGGACTTAGCATGGGAGAGTAGAGACAAGAACAGTGAAAATGCAAGGAGAATTACAAAGAATGCCCTTGCATATTTGGCAGAAGAGTGCATGACATTGAGGTCTAAACTATGTGGAGGTATTATAGGAAGCTACCTGTACTCATATGGTGCCACAAGAAGTGAAGAACTTATATATTTACAAGACATTGAATAATCATAAAGGTCTTGCTTCAGTAGTGCAGAGTTAAACCTTGATAAATTCTGTTTTGAAAAACCTAACAAACTATAAAACCAAGACAAGAAGATTCAAATTGTATATAAGTGACTTGACTGTTTGCAACAATAGAGTTCAAAAAATCAAATCACATAATGTGAATGCAAAAGCATACCATTATTAGGGTAATCTTTAAACAACACACATTTTATGGCAATAGTCCTGATTATAAATGATTTGTTTTCCTTACAGATTTTGGATGTACAAAATCAACAAAAAACAAAAACAAAACAAAGCAAAAGACAATAGAGGATACCAGTGCCTCATCCCTATTCCTAGTTAGTCACGAGCCTGAGATTGGAAGATCATGTTTCACAGATGGCTAGAGTAGCAATCAATGAGACATTTATGTTCAATTATTCAATCAAAGCAGAGTGAAACCTTGGTTCAAATAGTACAGACTCAGTCAGTCATGAGTGAAAAAACCAAGCAAGAGTTTGAGGCTCCAAGTCAAGTTTAATTACTGTGTGTGCATGCATGCATGCTCACACATGCACACACACACACACACACACAAATGGAATGAGAGAGGAAGAGGGAGAGAGAAAAAAGGAATAGTAAGAGTTTAAGGACTATCCTAAGCATATATTAATTAATAAAATGAGGGAAATCATGGAACCTATGCTTCTTGGAGTTTGGCTTCCTTCACATAATATGATAGTTTTCCAAATCTTTCCATTATTTTGTGAAAGGTGCTTTGTCATTCTTTCTGATAGAAGCATAAAATTCCATTGTGTATATACATCATATTTACTTGATCTATTCATCTATGGAGGGGCATTTTGATGGTTCTAAAAATGCTGCCAGAAACTTAGTTGTAGATTTAGTGTATTTTAGCTTGAGATCATATCGACAAATGCCCAGGAGTGGGATTGCTGGTTCCAGAGCTATGTACATTTGACCTTCCAAAATTATGCTAATTGAAATGAACTCCAAGACATAGAAAAAAATTCTTTTTTTTTTTTTTCAGATATCAACCTTGATGTCGGTAAAGTAGAGCATCTAGATCTTATTTTATTTCATTTGTCTTTTGCCATTGGTTTATCCCTGGCAATCTCTGTCTTGATTCTGGTACCTTCAACTTTGTATATACATTTATCTGATTTGGAGAAGGAAAGGGAAAAATTATAGTGATGAAAGAAGTACAAAGAGTGACCCATTGCAGCAATGATATTCAAAAGACACTATATCGGAAGTGAACTTTACAACTTTGGGGTGGGTTGGAGGTGTGGGGGATGGGAAGTGATAGGAGAACAACAATGGAGTGGGTAACAATATTCAATAAGGAATGTACCTTACTCACTTAACTCTAACCACTCTGTACAGTATTTTTGAAATAAAATATAATTTTAAAATTGAACCTATCCTGGAAAAAATATAGTTTTCAAAATAATACGTCTGTCACAGTACTTGTGAGGGATTCTGAAGTCAAGCTGTTAGACTTGGAAAAGGATAGATTGGGAAGCCATCGCAAACAACAATCAAAAGGCTGAAACTGTGCTCTGGAAAGGTCAAACAGTCAAGGGAAGACAGGGGTATGAGTTATCTCAAGAGTATTTAAGTTCGAGCTGTTGGACACTAAAATATTAAGATTTGGAGACAAGATGGATGTCTGTGTTATGGTTCTAATGACTATTACTCCCTTCAGATCTCTAACAATAAGGGATTCAATTATCACTATGTTTACAAACAATACCTCATGTTAATAGTTGTAACCACAAGCTAGATTGATGCCTCAGTTTGTGGACATACCTATAGCCACTGACCACCCCCCTTGCAAGTGTCTGCCTTTTTTCTTGAAATTCTTCAGCCACTGGTGGTCTCATTTCTCATCGCCTGTTTGGGTGGGATTTGAGACTCCTTCCTCTCCTCACACAGACGCTCCGAGGCCCCAGGGGCCAAACTTCGCACCTCACAGGCACTCCCCAGAACCCAGCTGCATTTGGGGCTGCTGCTTCCTGAGCCATTGGCCTACTGACTCCTTCCTCCCTTCACCAGCCTCTGCCAGTTCCTCCCGTACTCTCCCTACTACCCCCATCCTCAACCCTAGCTCGGCCTCCACCGAGGCCTCCCCTCCTCTCCACACAGCTCCCAGTGCCAACCCCAGCGGGGCCACTGCTCTGGGAAAGACAACTGTGGACCTGGCCCAGCAGAATCAAAGGTTCCACAATGTGCAGCCGGCTTAGAAATGGAGGCAGCATAGGTCTCTGATCAGTGTCTTTCACTTCACTTACACAAGTATTAGTTGTATTAATTTGATATTTAATTTTGGCTTTTGTAACTTCTTATTAAGCCTTTGAAGAATAGCTGGTAGAAATATAGTCCCAAAGTTCAAATTGTCTCTTGTTTAATTCTTTCAAGATTCAGAGATGTTTAAGTAGTTATAACCATCATGAACTCTCATTTCCATAGCAGAGTCTATTCAGAAAATACTTGCTTATGCATCTGTTATCAATTATTTACAAGACTTGAAAGTTTTAAAGTTTCAAATATTACAGGAAGATCTTTGATTCATGTTGAATATATGTGAGTAGGTTGAGCTGTTGCATACATTCTTGTGTGTGTGTGTGTGTAGAGGGGTGTATGTGTATGTGTATCATTGAAATCAAGGATAAGAATGTCTGGTCTGAACTTGTCTCCTTTTTCTGAGATATAATTATGGTGTTTCTTGGTTCATTGTATGATCTGATTGCTTGCCTTTGCCTGATGTGCACATTCCAGCTCAATTTTTCAATTAAAACTTCTTATTTATTATTGAGCATAAGGGCTCTGTTATTGCTTTGTCTTTAGTCTGTCACCTAGTATCTTTGTTTCCTCTTCAAAAATTAACATGAAATAAAACTTTTAAATCCTGACTGATTTTCCCTTTAATTTGCAATTTGCAATAAGTATTATAAGACCTTTGATGTCTGTGTTCATGAAGAAAAATCATTTTGAATTCTCTGTTTATTGTAATAACACCTGGACAGATTTGTTTGCACCAAGATCTTAAAAGTTATTTTGTATTTTTAGTTTAAAATACCTCCTCCATGTTTATAGCGTGAGGAGACAAACAATTCCTAGTAACAATGATAACTGTTTTATTCATTAAAATATCTGATAATTCATAATTTTGAATATGTCTAGTTTCAAATGAATGCATTTGCTCAATAGCTTTGCTTGATAGACACATGCACAAAAATACCAGTCGTAAGGGCTGAGGAGGTGGATCAGTGGTAGACAGCTTATCTTGAATGCACAAGACCCTAGGATTGGTTCCACAGCACTACCTAAGCAGAAAAAGCTAGATGTGGAACTGTGGCTCAAGTGGTAGAGCACTAGTCTTGAGCTGACATGCTGAAGGACAGTGACCAGGCCCAGAGTTCACCACCAACAGCAAATTAAATAAATAAATGAAAGTCATACTCAAGTACATTAATTTCAAAGATTGATTACCATTTTGGCTATGGGCAGGGTGCCAAGATACAGCACCTGAAAAATACTAAAAACAGAAAGTAAAACATCAGCTCTGCCAACAACATGTAGAATTGCCACTCAAAGAGGAACCGGTACTAAGAATGAAATACTTTTTATAACATTTCTTAAGAAATTATGTCTTTATGATAATTATCAAATAAATTGACCTTCAAAAACTCCATTGGTGGGCCTGAGACTTAAGGGAACCTACAAAAACTGGAGGAGAAAATCATCAACCTGTTTTTTAAAATTGTTATTGTTAAGAGAGTGTACATACAGATAAACATATTGTAAGTCAGGTAATGAGTTCATTTCTTGTTTGACAATCCCATCCCTCCTGTCCCTGTCCACAGTGGTATAGCTCATTGTGAATACAGTATCTACAGAGTACAAGTGCTGCCTTTGTTTCCCTGTTCTCCTTGAATATCTCTGACTCCCTCAATGCCCATAAATGGATAAACTAGAAAAGAAAAATTCCTCTTGTTTCCAATTCCTGGAATACATTTCAATATAAACATCAGTAGTTTTCTCTGTACACACATCCCAAACTCATATACTTCCTGCACCCAGTCATAACTCTCACCCAATTCTAAGGTCCACAAAGTAATTCTTTTCACTTTCCCCACAGGAAGAAGCCGAGATTCAGAAAGATTAAGTAACCCATTGGAAATACAAGGCTGAGCACAGTGGATCGTTTTTATGCCTTATGTACTCCAGAGAGTAAGATCTGAATATCATAGTTTGAAACTAACCCAGGTTGACATATTCATTACATGTTTATCTCCAGTTAAACAGAAGAAAGCGAGAATTGTGTGTTTCATGTGGTAGAGCTATAACGCCACCAGACTTGAATGGGAAACGTAAAAGATAGTGTCAATATGATGATTTTCAAGAACCAATGCTGTTCCATACATAATCTCAGACACCAC
Source organism: Dipodomys spectabilis (assembly GCF_019054845.1). Taxonomy (NCBI): domain Eukaryota; kingdom Metazoa; phylum Chordata; class Mammalia; order Rodentia; family Heteromyidae; genus Dipodomys; species Dipodomys spectabilis. The sequence continues at coordinate 2,257,002 of NW_024870989.1, read as the reverse complement.
ACACACACACACACACACACACACACACACACACACACACACACACCACAATCACATCCCTTAAAGCAGATGTTAGTACTGAAATCCAAATAGTTATTTTTAATTATATAAGTTTTATTTTTTAGCTTTAGTGAGGTTTGACTTGATAGTTTCAACTGATGAGCCACAACTTAGAACTTTGTTATAAATATACCCCTGTCTGTATTAAGAAAAACATTCTCCTAGTTAAGTCTTCCTCCTTTTCCAGCAATGATAAGTTTTCTCTTCTTGGTCTAGTTTCTTCTTTTGGGACTCAATCTCTTAGACTTTTCTGTCTTGCATTGTCTGTAAGTTCATTGATCCAGTAGATCTCAGTCATCCTAATAACCTGGACAGAACCTGCCTTGGGAAAAGTGTTCTAAGCGCACCATTCAGTGGAGATTGTTAGTACTCACCCATAGTCACATTCTCTTCAAAATTGGGAACTTGTTAGGTCCAAGAATTTAGGGAAAGCACTCACTGTGTGCTATTTCATACTTTTTGATTTAATGACAACTTCCATCTATTGTCTACTTTAAGCATTGTGTGAAGAGAAAGATTGCCCCATAGAGACAGAAGTACTGTACTAACTGTTGCTGTCAAAACATAGAAGGAGGGAAAGAAGCTCTGAAGGAACCGTAAAGCCTAGAAACTGATTTCGTAAAACCCAAACTGCCTTTTATCTTACCGTCAAAATAGAAAGTCAGAGACTGCAGTTACTTGTAAGCTCCATTTATATTCTTGAGCATGGGGCTCCTTTCCTCTTTGTCCTTCTGACCATTTACATCAGGGGCAGGTGGGAAGATGTAACAAGAACACTTAGAGTTTGGGCCTGGGATTAAAAACTCCTTTTTGTGATCATAAACATTCCACCACTTCCTGAATTGTACCTGAGGTGCAGAAGGAAGTAAGGTTAGTAATTCAGAAACTTATAATTACTTCTAAGTTTGCTACTAAGTTTGCTATCTAAACTCATCCATGTCCACCCCCAGAATACTATTTCCCAACTGTGTAGACACCCTTACACTCTGTTCTCCCAGAGCATTTGAGTGTAGGGCATCTTCTGCTTCTTATGTATACTGCTTTATAAATGGAGATTTTCTCCAAGGCTCAAAATTATTTCATTGATTGGGACATTGTTCAATATGCTAAAGAGAGAGTTACCTGGAAGGAAGGTCCTAGAAGGCAAAGCATCTGCTAGGACAATGGTAACCCATGGTTTGGCATGCTTAATGTTTTAACTTGTGCACTGAACTAACAGGAGAAAATGACACACTAGGAAATCTGCCAATTATGCCAAATAAAGAGATATGGTGAAAGTCAGAGAAAGGACATTGATTTCATCATAGTTATGACAAGACAAAACCTTAGCACACCATCAGAATACTAATCCATACTCATCTACTTTCTTATTCACCCATATCATTAGGTCTGAGTTGTACGTAAGAGTCCTCAGTAACAGGAAGATCTCGGGGAAAGCCTAACATTGTTCTGCCATTTTGGACATAAAATAACTAGTTTGATGAAAGCCCTTAGAAATATCCACAAATATGTGCATTTATCCTACTACACTTGATAAGTATACCCTCAGTATATTATCTTTGGTTTGGTCACTTGCTGACATAGCAACTGTCTGGTAGCTCCATTTTGACTTCACTTTATTCACCAGAAATGGAGAAGGAAAGAATGACTACAACACATTTGCATTTTTCTCAATGAGCAGTGAGTGAGTGGCAGGGGAGTATTCAAGAAGCTCCCCATGTTCTCAGTTAGCTAGTACCACCTAGATACCAGCTCAAATCTTGATAAACAGATACAGAACATACATGTAACTTATTGTGCCAGATTCACAGCTAGAGAGGTAGATGAGAAAGTGGAAGGGCTTGGTGTGAAAGCCACAGGTTGATATAAAGCAGAATTCAAAGGATGTGAAGATGAAGCGAGCTACCTGGAAGGGAAAGGAGAGGCAGCTAAAGCAGAAGAGCACCTAGACAGAGAAGATAGAGCACATTTAAGGCCACCAGGACATCAAGGTAACCCATCTGAGGTACAAAAGTCTGGTTGTGCAAAGCCACAGAGAGAAGTTGGAAGAACATCAGCAAGTGTTCTTGCCCATTTCTAGGGAGCTCTCAGAATGACAGGGTAAGAATTGGTAGCTACAAAGAGCACTGCTGCTGAGCACATCTCAGATCCCTTGCTACCATGATAATTGACATTGGAGAGGAGCAGCAAGAGTTGTATGAGGTGATTGCAACTCACTATGTGGAGGCTGTTCTGCAGCATTGTGGAGTGTGGTCTCAGGATGCTTAGAGCAAAGATCTTATAGCTGGTGTCAAAGAATGCAGTCTACTTGGAGTAGATATTTATAGATGGCACGTGTCTGAACACAACAAGCTGATAATGAGATGCTAGAGGTAGTTTCCCTAAAGATCTAACAGCCAAAACTGGAGAGGCAAACCCAGAGCTCTGCACCACATCAGGCCACCATGCCAATTGCTTCTACCATAGTACTAGCTACCCAGTTTGCACACCCATGACCTTTTACCCTGATTGTGCCCCACAATCCCTCACAACTTTTACTCTTTCACTTTGTTTATGTTTCCTTTTCCCTGCTAAACACTTCTGGATGCCTGTATTAGCTACTGCAACCCGTGCAAAACTGTTGCTTCTAATCAATTTCCTGACTCTGTAACTCAAATTACAGTCACAGTTACCATTTACCTGGTATCCTAGTCTCTACTACTCTTTTCTGTTACCCATAATTCATAACACCATGGTTCCAACCATCTGAACACTGACACCCCTGTCTCTGATACCCCATTCCCAAACAAAGCAAGGGAATAGTGAGCACAGACAGTCGAGTTTGATACTCCTTTTGCAGGTGCATTGGGACAAGTTATTCCTCAGGTATTTAACACGAGGGACTAACTGGTGGTGGAAAGAAAACAGCTTACTCAAAGATGACTAAAATCCAAGGACATGACTTATAACTTATTGCTAGGAAAAGAAGGTCTTGCAGTGAAAGTTAATGAGAAAGAAAATTTTAGAAAAAATATTGGGAATGATACAAAAGTTGAACTTAGTCTCTTCTACTAGTGGTCTGAATTATTTTATGACATAGATACGTAATTACTTTGCATTGAAAAATTATTTGAAGATGCACATTTATGCGGTACTTATATTAATTGATGGAATAGTTGCATAGTATCACGTTAATTATTTTCAATAGTTTATACTCTATGATATGCTCATGAGTCTGCCTTTGGCAATATGAATTGAGCTCTCTAACAACAAATGGAATTTCATTGTCAAATACTACAAGGAGATTACAGATGATAGTACCAAAATGAAACCTGGAACAATAAAACTGAATAAAGCTACAAGTTTGCAGTGAGGGGGTCAGTAGTAAGGGCTATGATAAAAGAGAAATTCTTCACCGTGGAATCTTGGAAAAATAGAAGGTGTTTTCTTGAATTACTAGCTTTTAAAACATTCTTAGAAAGCAAGACATTGTTTTTTATTCTTGCTATTTGGAACCTCTTTAATGAATGGTTTAACAAAAAATTATCAAAACGACTTTGAAAATTCAATGATGTGAATTATCACATTAACATTATACTCAAAGTTGCCTTGAGATGCAGGAAGGCTGTATTCCTTTTCTATTAAATTAATGGAATAAGCTTCCTGTTGAATGATTGGACAGTCCATGACACTTGTTCCAAAACAAAAAATATACTGGAGAGAAAAAAAAAAGAGGAGTAGTTCCGGGAAAATGGCGGAGAAAAGCTGGAGACTAAACAAGCTCTCGCATAGAAAGCAGTTTTAGTGTTCCAGTGAACAGTCCTAGGTGGGAGAATTACACCAAGTGTGCCATCACAGTACAGAGAGTTAGCCAGAGAGGGAAAATCCAGGCAAGGAGACAGATCTGAGCACTTGCTGGTAGCTGCGGCTGTGTTGGTGAGCCGCCGCCTCCATAACTACAACACAGAGAATCCTGGACAAAGGTGCCAGACACAGCAAGCTAGTAGATTCTACTCAACACCAGTAAGAACTGACAAGGAGCAGATACTTCATCCTACAGAATGCAGACCAGAGAATTCAATGGTACCAAGACTCTGTTCCATGGAGGAGAAGTCACTCAGCCCAGGCAGTGAAAACTCTGCCCCCAAAGGATTGTCTTTCTTCACTGGGTACACAGAGCCAGAGGCTGCCCCTCCCTAAAGCAGCCTAGATAATCAATTGAAATTCAGTAAACATAAACCTTGAGAATGGCTCTAGGCTGGGCTCTGTGAATGTCTCAGAAGCTAGCCCCTCAAGGAAAAGATACTGTTTGCTGAAAGGTCTCAACTCTACCCAGAACCTAGCCTCATCACAGCATATCCAAACTAGAGGAAACAGCCATCTTCCTCTTTGTGACACTCAAAACAGATGTCCCTCCCACTGAACTAGCTTGGGAGGAGGATTACAAAATTCTGGGTAAAGTAGAGCATTTTTCTGCTTGCCCAAACAAACTGACTTAAGAAACCAATCAAGCCACAGGAAAACCAAACACCACAACCAGAACAGAGACTCCACCAAGGGATTGGTTATGGACAAAAGGGAGATACAGGATCTTGCCATTCACTCCCGCCCCCCGCCCTGAAAAAATCAAAGAACCCTATTTTATACCTATTTTTATTATTAATTTAAAAAATTGTATTCTATTAATCTTTTTTTCCTCTTATAATTTTTATTTTAGGTGAATATGCATGTGTATGTTCTTTTAAATTTTTATTTTATTTCTACTGAACTTTTGGTCCTTTTTCTTTCTTTCTCATTCTTTTTATTTTTTCTTCTCTTTCATTCTTTTTTTGAGTGACTAAATTGCTGTTCTGCTCATCTTCAGATATACCTGTCATCGATTATTAGACCTTATCCCTCGTTGTGTACACACATAATCCAGAAATTTATTACTTAATTCAAAACCTCTTAGGCTTAAATTCTGTAATAACAGTATTATCTCTTTATATGTATATAATATTTTAAGTATTTTTATTTTTAGTTTTTCATATCTCCTTTCTATTCCTCCCCTCCTCTCATCCTATCCACGTTTTTCTCTCAATATTACTTTAATAAGCTTGCATAATTTTTGTGTTTCACTTTTTAAATTTAAATTTTTGTTTTTCCATTTTTTCTTGTCTCTTTTTTACTCTTCTCTTTCTCCTATCCTTTTGTCCAATCCATTTCCCTCTTTAAGTTTAGGACTTAGTTAATTTTACTCTCTTTTTACCTTTCCACATCTCTCAGATCCTATTTTTCCCCACATTTCTCCCTAAACCTAGTAGTTTCTGGTTTGCCAAATTCTACTTTGCTGTTCTTAGCCCATTAATACATAGTTGTTTGACATTCAATAGATTGTATCTGTTGAAATATATTGTATCTGCAGACTTTTGCCTGTACAACTACAGGATTTTGGTTGATGCTTGCCTTAAAATAGTGTTCTAGCACAAAGCTGGTATTACTTTCATACTAAATAGAGGCATTCATGGAATCCATTAAAAGCCAGCTGAAAGAAGTCAGGGAGACCAGAAAGGGAATACTCTATGGAACCCAGCAGAAGGAATTAGAGTCCAAGGAAACCATAACCAATCAACTAAGTGATTTGAGAATAAACACTGAACACCAAATTAAGGAAGTAAAGAAACTCATACAATATCTAAAACAAAACTCCAACAAAGAATTTGAAGCCATCAAATCCAAGCAATTAGAAGCAAAAGAACTAAAAACAAAATAGAAATTCTTGACAGTAGGTTAAACCACGCAGAAGATCAAAATTCGGGGATTGGAGACAGCTTAGATATTATGGAGAAAGAACATACAACTATCCAAGACAAATCCAAGAAATATGATAGACCTATTCAACATTTGGAAGACATCATCAGAAGGCCTAATCTGAAGATAACAGGTGTAGAGGCGCACCTAGAAACAGAAGTTAATGGTCTAGGAAAATTGTTTCATGGGATCCTAGCAGAAAACTTCCCAAACATGCAAAATGATAGGTCTATTCAAATACAAGAAGCTTTAGAACCCTAAATAGACCAGACCAGAACAGGACATCGTATCACCACCTTATAATCCCCACAGGATCAATTCAGACCGAGGAAAAGATCCTCAAAGTTGTCAAGGAGAAAAGATCAATCACCTATAAGGGAAACCAATTAGAATCACCTCAGATTTCTCAACTGAGACAATTAAAGCAAGAAGAGCCTGGATTGATGTAGGCCATGCCCTAAAGACAAACAACTATCAACCAAGCATACTGTATCCAGCTATACTCTCCTTCATAACTGAAGGTCAAATAAAAACCTTCAATACAAAAGAAAAAGTGAAACAATATATCTCTACCAAACCAGCCTTACAAAAGATACTTAAAGATGTCCTACACAGAGAAAACCAACAGGACCACAATAAGGGCCAAGAAACCACACCCAAACTGAGAATCCAAGAACCATAGGAAGAACCCATTTGGCGCAGCCCTCAAGAAGGTGGATTAAATGGCAGGCACTCCCAAATATCTCTCAGTCCAGTCTCCCAACATTAACAGATTTAACTCTCCAATTAAGCAACATAGACTGTCTAGTTGGATTAAAAAGAAAGATCCTTCCATCTGCTTCCTTCAGGACTCACACCTGGACCATAAAAACAAACCCATTTTGAAAGTGAAAGGCTGGAACAAAATCTACCAAGCAAACGGTCCCCGAAAAGAGGCAGGAGTTGCAATCCTAATATCAGATAAAATAGATTTCAAATTAAAATTAGTGAGAAGAGATAAAGAAAGTCACTACAAACTAATAAAGGATCTCTCCTTCAGGAGGATATTAAAATTCTAAATCTCTATTCACAAAACAATGGAGTAACCAAATTTATGCAAGAAACACTACTTTCTCTCAAATCTCACATAGATCCAAAGACATTAATTGTTGGGGACTTTAACACACCACTTCCCCCAATAGATAGATGAACTCGGCAAAAACTCCACAGAGAAACCGCAGATATAAACAACTGCATAGATCACCTAGATTTAATATTATACTCAGCAGTATCAGAATACACGTTTTTCTCAGCAGCATTTGGAACTTTTTCCAAAATAGACCACAGTTTTAGGTCAAAAAGCACACTTGTCCAAATTCAAAAACATTGAAGTTATACCTTGCATTCTTTCAGACCACAAGGGAATAAAATTAGAACTGAACACCAAAACCACCAAAGAAAGTCCTGTAGCACATGGAGGCTGAAGAACACACCATTGAATCATCAGTGGGTCATGGAAGAGATCCAAAACAAAATTCAAATTTTCATAATATTCAACAAAAATGAACACAGAAATTACCAGCTCCTCTGGGACACAGGGAAGACAGTACTCAGAGGCAAGTTTATAGCTCTGAATACCTACATCAACAAATTGGAGAGATCTGAAACCAACAATTTAATGAGACATCTGAGTCTCCTTGAAAAAGAGCCCCAGGATAAACCCCCATCCATTAGATGGAAAGAAATAATTAAAATTAAATAAAAATTAAATGAATTAGTATCCATAAAAACATAGAAAGAATCAACAAAACAGAAGTGGTTCTTCAAAAATTAACAAATTGACAGATCCTTAGCAAATCCTGTTAGAAAGAGAAAAGAGGTGCTGGGAAGGTGGCTCAATGGTAGAGGGCTTTCTTTGCATGCATGAGTCCCTGGGATCGATTCCTCAGCACCACATAAGCAAAAAGAAAAACGCCAGAAGTGGCACTGTGGCTCAAGTTGTAGAGAACTAGCCTTGAGCTAAAGAGCTGAGGGACAGCACCGAATCTAGTATTAGAATGCCCAGCTACAGTAATAAGATAAGATGCAGATATAAATGGGATCCAATTACGTAAAGAAGAAGTAAATCTCTCCCTCTTTGCAGATGACATGTTCTTATAATTAAAGAATCCCACAGACTCTACACCCAAATTACTCAAGCTGATTCAAAACTTTGGCAAAGTAGCAGGGTATAAAATCAACCATCAGGGCTTGGAAGATGGCTCAGTGGTTGAGTGCTTGCCTTGCATGCATGAGGCCCTGGGTTCGATTCCTCAGCACCACATAAACAAAAAGAAAAAAGCCGGAAGTGGCTCTGTGGCTCAAGTGGTAGAGCGCTAGCCTTGAGCTGAAGAGCTGAGGGACAACGCCGAGGCCCAGAGTTCAGACTCCACGACCGGACCCCAAAACAAAAAAAAATCAACCATCAATGGCTTTCTGAATGCCAACAATGAGAAAAGCATGGCTGAAGAAAGGAACACCATTAATAATAGCCCCACAAAAAATAAAATACCTAGGAATTAACTTAACCAAAGAAGTGAAGGACCTCGATGATGAAAATTTTAAAAATCTGAAAAGGGAAATCAAAAGAGAACTTAGAAAGTGGCAAAAACTCCCATACACCTGGATTGGAAAGATCAAAATCCTGAAAATGGCAATAATTCCCAAGGCTATCTACAAATTCAATCCAATACCTACCAATATTCCATCCACATTTTTCAAGGAAATAGAAGAGGCTATCCTAAAATTCATATGGAACAATAAAAGACCCTGAATAGCTAAAATGATCCTCAACAGAAAGAACAGTGCTGGAGGAATATTAATACCAAATTTCAAACTCTACTACAAAGCCACAATAATCAAAACAAGTTGGTACTGGCACAAGAATAGACCTCAGGACCAATGGAATAGAATTGAAAACCCAGAAATGAACCTACAGACCTATAGCCATCTAAATTTCGATAAGGGAGCTAAAAAAATAGAATGGAAGAAAGACAGTCTCTTCAGTAAATGGTGCTGGCAAAATTGGTTAACTACTTGCAGAAAATTAATTAGATTAATTAATTAGATTCTTATGTATCACCCTGCACCAGAACCAACTCCAAATAGATCAAAGACCTCGGAGTCAAATCAGACACCCTGAAAACATTACAGGATGGAATCAGAGAAACCCTAGGCCTCCTTGGCACAGGCCGACATTTTCTTAATAGAGACCCAGAAACACAAGAAATCAAAGAAAGTTTGGACAAATGGGATTGCATGAAACTGCAGAGCTTCCTGTATGGCAAAGGACATACCTAGCAAGATCGATTGAAAGCCCACAGATTGGGAGGAGATCTGCACTAGGCATATAACAAACAAGGGTCTCCTATCTAAAATATACCTGGAACTCAAAATTAAATCCCCAACAACAAATCCTCAAAGCAACAACTGACCCGAAAATAAGTGGGCTAAAAACTTAAAGAGAAACTTCTCTGAAGAGGAAAGAAGGATGGCCAATACACACATGAAGAAATGTTCAACCTCTCTAGCCTTAAAACAAGTGCAAATCATACCAGCATTGAGCTACCACCTCATCCCAGTTACAATGGCTATAATCAAGAACTCTAAGAACAACAGATGATGGAGGGGATGTCGGCAGAAGGGAACGTTACTGCATTGTTGGTGGGCATGTAAAGTTGTTCAACCACTTTGGAAAATAGTATGGAGGTTCCTCAGAAGACTCCACATAGAGCTCCCCTATAACCCAGCAATCCCACTTTTGGGCATTTACCCAAATGATCACAAACAGGACCACACTAAAGCAACCAGCACAACTCTGTTTATTGCAGCATTATTTACCATAGCTAAGATATGGAACCAACCCAGATGCCCCTCAGTAGATGAATGGATCAAGTAAATGTGGTATATATACACAATAGAATTCTATGCCTCCATCAGAAAAAAATGACATTGCCCCATTTGTTAGGAAATGGAAAGACCCGGAAAAACATTATGTTATGAAGTAAGCCAGTCTCAAAGAAACATAGATCCCATGGTTTCCCTTATTTGCAATAACCACTCTGTGTCTGAGACAAGCAGAAAAGTTCAGACAAGTTGATGTTAGGCCAAATGAACCCCAAGATAAAGATTCAAATGAGTTTTTTCTTTATTGCGATTGTTCCTAACATATTTATAAGATGATTTTTTTGTTGCTTTGAATGTCCCTCCCCCACGGTATAAACCCTGCTTTCACTGTATTTGATGTTGGTATCATTTGTGGAGGGGATGGGAAAAAACAAATTGTTTAAATAGGGATACTGGTGGATGCATTGCAGCGATGAGACGTACAAGTCATTATGTAGAAAAATAACTTTCAACTTTGGCCAGTGAGAGTGGGGGACGGGCAGGGCGGTGTTTGGAGAGCCGGGGGTGGGGGGGGGAGATGAGAACGGATGGGAAGGGGAACAAAAGGATGATGCAACAATGCTTGATGAGAAATGTACTCATTAGCTTGTCCATGTAATTGTTACCCCTCTGTATGGTATTTTCACAATAAAATAAATAAAGGGATGTGCTACAGAATAGATTCTAAATGTAATATTTAATGGTATTGGATTACTTGAAGACAAAGGTTTACAGAAAAATTTAAATTTCAGATAAACTGTAATATTCCAATAAACACGTTAAAGAAATATAATTTAAAAATTCATGGTTCAAGGCAAACCCTGACAGAAAAGTCTGAAAGACGCTTATCTGGAAACAAGAAGTGACACTGTGGCTCAAGTGGTAGAGGGCTCCTATTGAGCTGAAGAACTCAGAGATATGTTTACACCCAGGTCCTGAGATTAAACCTCATGACTGACAAAAAGAAAATAAAATTTAAAGAATTAAAGCATTAGGGCTGGGAAAGAGATTCAGTAGTAGAGTGCTTCTCTTGCATGCATGAGGTCCTAGGTTTAATTCCTCAGCACCACATAAGCAGAAAAAACTGGAAATGGCTCTTTGGCTCAAGTGGTAGAGCACTAGCCTTGAGCTGAAGATCTCATAAGGGACAGTGCCCTGACCCAGAGATCAGGCCCTCCTACCACCACCAACAACAACAACAAATTAAAGCATCAAACAACCTGAAGATGTTGTCCAGAATAATGAGTGCGGCATTATCCATTTACATGACTTAGTGACTTTAAACCTAGTTTACCAGGGGAGGTGGTGGGCAATTTGTGTGTTTGCCAAAACCTGCAAAATTATTTTGTAACCAAAGCAACAGTGATATACAGACGATATGTTAGAAATGGACTTCACAACTTTGGGGGAGAAGGATGTCAGGGTTGGGGGAAGGAGGACAAAATGTGGAAGGAGTAATACTGTTAAAAATGTACTCATGGGGGTGGGAAGGTGGCTCAGTGGTAGATTGCTTGCCTTGCATGCCTGAGGCCCTGGGTTCGATTCCTTAGCACCACATAAGCAAAAAGAAAAAAGCCAGAAGTGGCCCTGTGGCTCAAATGGTAGAGCACTAGCCTTGAAATGAAGAGCTGAGGGACAGCGCCCAGGCCCAGAGTTCAGGCCCCATGACCAGACTCCCCCCCCCAAAAAAATGTACTCATTACTTATGTAACTGTAACCCACCCCTCAGTATATCACCTTCATAATATAAAATCCCGCACCCCAAAAAGAGAACTCACCCAAATAGAGAAAATTAGAGACAAAAATGAGACATCACAACATAAATAAGAAAAAATTAAGAAGTTTATAAGAGACTACTTTGAAAACTGTATGCCAATTACCTGGAGAATCCTGGGGAAATTCATGCTTTCCTACACTTGATCTGAACCAAGAAGTAACACATAAGAAGTAATGAAACTGAAATGTCAATAAACCACTTTCCATTGCAGAAAAATCTAGGACTCAATGAATTTACCATGAAATTAAGGCCTGCAAAGAACTTACAATACTTAGAACTAACTCTTCAATGGAATAGAAAGGGAAATGGAATTATCAAAACACATTCTATGAGGCTAGAATTAGACTCTTCCCCAAATCACATAGGGACTCACCAAAGAAAGAGAACTATGAAACCAGTTCTTTGATAAGCATTGATACAGAACATCTTAAAACATTCTCACCAACCAATTTCTGCCAGTAACAAAAAAATCATATTGTATGATCAAATAGGATTCATCCTAGGATACAATTGGATTCAATATTCTTGTCACTAAACATAATACAAACCATCAGCGGAAGCCGGGACAAGAAACATGTTATCGTCTATATGGAAGTAGAAATAGCTTTTAACAACCTCCAATACCCCTTTATGATTAAAAAGTTATGAGAATCTAGGAATGCATTGAACGTTCCTCAGTATACTACTGAATATGTATATGATAGTGGTAGTTAGCAATTACGTAACAGTGGAAGTATGAAGACATTAAAATCAGGAATGAGAAAAAGATGTCCACTTTCTCTACTACTCTTCAATATGGTAGTGGACTATCTAGCAAAAGCAATAGGGAAGAGAAAAACATAAAGAGGATTCAAATAGGGAAGAAGTAAACCTATCCCTTTTTACAGATGAAATGGCCCTATAGCTTCCTGCCTTAAGATAGTAAAAGTGACGTTAACCTTCGGCAAAGTAGCACGGTATATAGCCCACAAGAATCAGTAGTTTTTCTGTGTTACCAACAATGGGAACTAGGCTGAAATCCAAAAAACAACCTCATATGTATTAGCCTCAAAATAAAAACAAATCTAAACAAAACAAAGAACAACAACAAAACTGGGAATTAATTAATTTAACCTCTACTGTGAAAACTTTAAAAATATAAAAAGGGAAACTGAAGGAGATTCAAGTAAATGGAAAGTCTTTCAATGCTCCTGGTTGGAAGAATTAATATAGTGAAAACTGCAATACTGCCCCCAAACTATGAACAATGCAATACTTATCAAAATCCCAACAATATTCTTCAATGCATTCGAGAAAGCACTTCAAATTTAATATGGAATTACAAAATTACAGATGAAACAGAAGGTTTAGAAATGAACTCATGGGCCTATAGTCATCTTACACACACACACACACACACACACACACACACACACACACACACACACACACACACACACACACACACATCATGGAATTCTATTCACCCATTAGAAAGGATAACTTTTTACCAGTCTTAAGAAAAATGAAAGGCTTAGGAAAATTCTACTAAGAAAAAAGAGAAAGGAATGCAGACAGAATAATATAGGTTTCATGGATTCATTCAGTTATGGTATCTACAAGTAAAAAGACACGTTTTACCTCTTCCCAGTTAGAACGGTCATTATGAAGAAACTTAACAATAGCAAATGCTGGCATGGATGCAGCCAATTGGGAACTCTATTACACTGTTGGTTGGAAATTAAATTGTTCAAACACTGTGGAATGCAGTATGGAGTTTCCTGAAAAGAGTAAATATATATCTCCCTTAAGACCCTGTAATTCCCCTCATGGGCAGTAATCCAAAAATTAACAAACAAGCTCACATGAAAGCTACAAGTATAACCATGTTCAGTGCCCAGGTCCAGAGTTCAAGGACTGGAAAACAAGTTACTACTGCTGGCATTTGTTTCCACAAATATGAACCCTTTGACATAAGATACCAAATCATTCTATTTGCAGTAGCTAGCATAGGACTTAAAGGTAGTGGGTGACAAAATGGCTTCTTTGTTGAATATTAGGAAAAGATGTTGGCAGTCCAAGAAAAGGGAGATTTTGTTGTTGTTGTTGTTGTTGTTGTTGTTTGAGGGGCTTGAAGTCTAGGCATGGGCACTGTCCCTGAACTCTTCAACTCAAGGTGGGTACTCTGTCTCTTGAGCCACAGTGTCACTTCTGGTTTTTGGTGGTTAAATGGAGATAAGAGTCTCAGGGACTTTCTTGTCCAGGCTGTCTTTGAACTGCAGTCCTCAGATGTCAGCTTCATGAGTAGCTAGGATTACAGCTGTGAGCCATTGGCACCAGGCTAAAAATGGAGGATTTTTAGAAAAGAAAATCCACCTCTTCACTTGTGTCTAAATCTTAGATATCACTATTAGAACACTTCACCTTCAACTCATTTCATCAGATATTTGTAAATTTTCTCTTTTCCTTCATGCAGGAATACTGCAGTCAGTATCAACTCAGCTGTGGGACTGAACTTGTATGGAAATTGCTAGCACCTAAATCAAGAACTTTTACATCAAAACAAATGATTCCCACATTTGGAATAATTGTTTTCTCTTTTTATAACAAATCTTTGCTTGATTACTTCTTAATGTGACTGATGACATATTCATTCTCTTCAGCCTTCTCTCACATGATGTTAAATATTTAAGAATTCAAAGATTTCCATTGATAATTCATTAAGCTGACCTCTAAGAAAATGTGCATTTCTAGAATTTGGTTTTCTGTCTTGTTCTTACATGCATAGGCTTTCTATGATTTATTTGTTCTACAAGGAATTCTACTTTCTAATCTTTGTGTGATCAACTTTAGTCTCTCTGTTCAGTCTTTCTGACACTATCTCTGGAGTCTCCTTTGAGTCTGCCTCATAAAAAATATATTATTTATCAGCTAAATGACTTTCAGTTTCTGTTTTTTGCCTGACTTCATTTAGGCTGTGATCAGAACTGACTGGCTGTGCTTACTTGAGTTTTTTTTTTTTTTTTTTTTTTTTTTTTTGGGTCCGGTCATGGGGCCTGAACTCTGGGCCTGGGCGCTGTACCTCAGCTCTTCAGCTCAAGGCTAGCCCTCTACCAGTTGAGCTACAGCGCCACTTCCGGCTTTTTTCTTTTTACTTATGTGGTGCTGAGGAATCGAACCCAGGGCCTCTGGCATGCAAGGCATGCGCTCTACCACTGAGCCACCTTCCCAGCCATTTGTTTGTTTTGTGTGGTATTTTTTTGTTTTAGAGGTCTAGGATTACTATTCAAGGTAGTTGCTTCTCTGTGTCGCAGTGATCCCCTGACCTAGAGTCAATGGGTTTTTCTCCTAAAGATACAAAAAACAGCTGACTAAATTCCTGTTAATTGTCTCAAAATGAGGCAATCTGGCATCCTTGTAAAGCCATCAATAATCCTCTGTAACCACTTATAGAAATGGTCTATCAAGATGACTTTTCAAGGTTGACAGTGAACATTGTTCATTTCCAATTCAGCACAATGAAGCAGATCACATCCCATGGAGCAGACTTTTAGAAGGAAGGTCCCCTTCCTTCCTTATCTTATGATACATCAAACCATAATATTCTGCAGTTGTGGCCAGCCTGGAGCACATTTTCCCAAGAATATTCTGTAGTGTAAAAGAGGACCAACTATGAAAATAAAGGTGAAAATAGTTGTCTACTACAGATTGATTTATCTTGCTTTTATCTGTTGTTATTTTCATTACTTCAAACACATGGATAAATTATATTAGGATTAGACAAGTGGCAAAGGATTAATGGAATAAACATTCAGTTTACTTTCATATATCCAATATAGTGCACTTAACCCTTTATGGAAAATTAAATCCGACTCTAGAAACAATGTCAGAAATATAAAAGCCTCAATATGAATAATCTGGCACATATACACCATCATCTACTCAGAAATTCAGTCTCTCTTTAAATATTTATTTGGTACAAAATAATAAAAATTTGATTAATGAATGTAACATTTAAGTACCATCTGAAATACTCCTCGT
This sequence comes from Dipodomys spectabilis, assembly GCF_019054845.1. Lineage (NCBI taxonomy): Eukaryota > Metazoa > Chordata > Mammalia > Rodentia > Heteromyidae > Dipodomys > Dipodomys spectabilis. The sequence continues at coordinate 2,241,473 of NW_024870989.1, read as the reverse complement.
TTATATGATTGTATATGTTTTAGATGTCACCTAGACAGGAATTAAACATGCATGTAAAATTCAAATTTCCACAATTTAATCTAGATTAGAGGAGTCATCCCTCCTGTAATGTGTGGTGTGAATTTTACTACAATGCTGATCCCTTCCTCCTAATACCAAGAGTCATGTGCAATAATTTATTTTTTCATGTTAAGATGAGTGCTGAGTGTAGGATACACTTTGAATTATTATATTAATTTATTAAAATTAGTTTCACTTTTTACTTTTCTATACCTGCAGAAAGTAAAATTATATATTAAACATTCAATATGAAGTAATCAATAACAAATAAACTATTATTAAAATGATATACTATTAAACTGTGATTTGAATTATAGTTCTAACAAATTGTGATGTAAACAACATTTAATAGAATTATGGGTAATGTTTTTTAAACTTACCATCTTGTTAATATTTTCTAATTGTGTCATTTGTTATTGTTGATCCATGTCATCTCTTCACCTCAATTGTTTAGTTTTCTGTTTTATCTGTATTGGTTTGCTGATTATGAATTTTGTTTTCCCTTTTTAGTGACTGACATGAGGCTGAAAATCTGTATGCTAGTTTATTACTTCCTACATTAAAATCAAATTGCTGCTCTCCACAGCTGTTCTATTTTTTTTGTGTAGTTCAGAATTTCCCCTAGTGCCACTGACTGTATTGCTGCTCTCATATATTATATTTTATTTTTTATTTAAATTTTGTTGTCAAGGTAATGTACAGAGGGGTTATAGTTACATAATTAAGGTAATGAATTAATTTCTTTTCTAACTTGTTACCCCTTCACCCATTTTTCTCCCTCTTCCCTCCCAACGCACCTTGCAAGATCGTTTCCAACCTATTGTTTTGTGAATATCACTGTTGCATAGATTTTCCCTTTGTTCTTTGTCTCACTATTTTGTTTTTGTCCTTCCCCTTCCCCAGTTCAGATCAACATATTTAAAATACCCCAGGTATCAAAATCAAATACAGTGACTACAGGGGATAAAACATAGGTGGAGAAAACACAAAAGGATAAAAATAAATCACATAGTACATTAAGAACAACAACAACAAAGAACATGTCTTGGAGTTCATTTCACTTAGAATCACCTTGTACGGTCATATGTACATAGCTATTGAGCTATTCTACTCATCTACTAAGATTATCCTTGATGTACACAATAATGCTCCCTCAGACCCAGTAATCCCACTTCTGGACATTTAACCAGATGACCACAAACAAGGCCACACTAAAGGTACCAGCACAATTATGGTTATCACAGTAATATTTACCATAGCTAAGATATGGAATCAACCTTGATGCCCCTCAGTAGATGAATGGATCAAGAAAATGACACACACACACTAACATACACACATACACACACATACTATGCTTCCATCAGAAAGAAAGATATCACCTCATTTGTAAGGAAATGGAAGGTCTTGGAAAACATCATACTAAGTGAAATAAGCCAGACTTAAAGAAACATAGTTCCCATGGTTTTCCTTATTTGTAATGATTAGTTTACATCAAGGATAATCTCATGTATTTTAATTTGACAGTTTGTTCTATGTTGAGCGTGCAACATTATTGCTATATTGTTTGTTGTCATTTCTGTAAACAGGCAGGTATTTTGAAAGAATTACATTCATCTTATCCATTACTGAAAGGAGAACAACTAAAAGAGCAACCCCTACTAGGAAGAACAACTCCTACTTACTTAGCTTCATTCCTATGTAAGGCCATTGTTGTCCCCTGTATCCTCATGTTGTACATTTCAACCATATACCTCACACTGTATATCTAGTATCTTCTACATTGTGAACAAAATGCCTGAGAAGTTCCACTTTGCTTTACTTTAAAACAAAAAATTCTGTCTTAATATTTATGGTTGGGGTGTGTGTGTGTGTGTGTGTTTACAAAGATCAGCACACAACATTTTTCTTCATTTCGAATACATCTTTCAGGTCATTGTAAGTTGTGGCTAATGGGAGCAGTCTCTTGTTATTTTAAGGATGAAACAGAAAAAGATATTTGTGCATGTAACACAGTTGCTTTATTAGTGTCGTTGAACACTGAACTTCGATTTACATCTTGGCTGTTGTTGTGAATAATGTGAATAACAATGAACTACAGATATATTTACGAGTTACCCAGGGAGAAATAATCACATGATTGGTGGGTCAGATGATATCTCAACTTTGGATTTTTTTAGGAACTTGCATACTACTTTCTACAATGAGAATACTAATCTGTTTTTTGACCAATAGTGTAGAAAATTTCCTTTTCTCCACACTCTCACCAATATTATTGCCTTTTATTCAAAGGTAATAAAGGGCAGGTTTTAACTATCTGCAGTACCCTAGACTGGCCTTAGACTTAAATCCAACCTCCTAAATGCTTGGAATTACAAGCCTTTACCACCATAACTGGTTCCATTGATTTTTTGATGAGTTATAATAGTTATGAAGTTGTATCATATAAATTTTGAGTTATATTTCTCTAATGACTTCTGCTCAAAATCCGTTAAGGCAGCATAGATGTTGTATTAAACATAACTCTGTAAACCCACAGGCAATTTTCAGGGCTTTATGGAGAACATGTATATTCAGACCTTTTGTCCATTTTTAATCCAGTTTCTGGTTAATCTCATCTTTAATCTCGCTAAACCAGATCAATAATTAATTCGAGGTAGTAGAAAAGAAAAAAAATGCAGCAACTCCTAACATTTTTCAGTTTTCAATAACATGGTATTGCTTAAATCATTTTCTGTTAACAACTGATACTATATAACTCAATTTAGTTAGAACTATTACAAGGCTGTAGTTTATTTATTTTACATTGATTGCTCTTTCCAAAGCCTGTTTGTCTAATTTCCCTTGGTTTGTTTCAGTCTCAAGTAGCTCAGATTTCAAACTGAAGAATAAATGGAAGGAAGCAAACAAAAAAAAAATACAATTTCTCTCATCCGATGATGCCTGTATAAGAATGAGGAAAGAGTTCATCCTTCTAAGGACCTATGATAGGACAACAAAAAAAGAATTTATTCTTCTATGTCTTCTTTATCTTTGCGATGTAACTTAAATGTTGTAAAACACATTATACTGCTCAGATACTTTTATGTTTTATCAGTTTTGCACATTTTTACACTATCAAGACATAAGATAACCAGTTTGATTTACAGCATGAGAAGTTATCCACCTGGCTTCCTTGGAAGCAGCATGATCAATAGATCTTACTTCTGGTTGCTCACTACCTGTAATGGTTTCTGTACTACTTATCACATTCTATTTAGTATTTTAAAAAGACTGCTGGCTAAACTCAAAGCTCATTCGTAGAAGTTTATGTTAAGTATTTCACAAGTTTTATTCCCTTAATTGTTAATATAACATTTGCTATAATGCTAATGTTATTACCATTTTAGTGTTGGGAAAAATTGTAATTAAAGGCAGTAAGTGCATGGCCTAAAGACACACACAGTGAGGAAGGAAATGAGTCAAAGTTTCCGAAAGTCTTCCAGCAATACACAAAAGGTAGATAAAATCTCTCCATTCTATGACACTCTCAATTCAATATTCATATTGTCCAAGAAATAATAGCATACTAAATATTGCCCATGGTGATTGTTTTCTGTCACATTAGTCTTCAGCACAGATTGTGTTGGTGACATTGGGTTATCATGAACAGAACTGAGCTTTTACATTGAGGTCCAAAGAGAGGCAAATTTCTTCTGTCCCACAATTCCAGTATCCTTTTTAAAAAGTACTAAAACTTTTCAATATAATCACCTACTGTCTTATAAGTATCCAAAAATAAAAAATCATAAATAATAACTCCAAAATGCTTTAAAATTGGAGATGCTAAAACATGACCCTCTGAAGTAAATTTTCTTCTACTTTTAACGTTATTCTGAAAGCCTTTGCTTTGTCATACCTATAATCCTAACTACTTGGGATATCTACTCAGGAGCCTGAGATCTGTGGATAAAAGTTGGAAGCAAATCAGGGCAAAATAAATTCATGAGATTATTTTTCAAAAATTTTAATGAACCTGCAAAGGGCCAAGAATGGAGATATAGTTCATTTAGTAGCTCACCAATCTAAAGAGAAAAGGCCTATCAAGACCTTGAAGCCCTGATTTCAAACTCTGAGCACGCCAACCCACATGCAAATGCTTGAGCACATGTGTGCATTCACACACATATTTATTCAAAATACCTTCATATCGGAGTTTTTCATGAATTTCTTCGCTAACGATATTATATGAGTAAAATAAAGGAAATAAACTCTTCCATCTCAGAACATTTTTTACTTTCTTATTGTAAAAATACTGTACAGAGGGGTAACACTTACATGAGCAATGTAATGAGTACATTTCCTAACAAGTATTGTTACCTCCTCCTTTATTGTTTCCCTACCATCCCTTCCCTCCCACCTCCACAAGTCCATTAACCTCCTCCCTTTCCCTGCCTCAATTGTAAAGTTCACTTTACAACATAGTGTCTTGTGCATCTCATTGTTACAATGGGTCAACCTGTATCCCTATTTAAGGATTTTGTTTTTTTCTTTCCCCTCAGAAAATTAGAGAAAAATATATACAAGAAGAAGGCGCACAAACTTCCAATACAGTGAAAACAGGTGTTATAGCATGGGGGAGGAACATATAAAGAAACAAAAACAAAAACAACACACTGCACATTATAAGTACGTGAGAAACGATATCAAGAAAAAAAAACCACTTGTGTCCCTAACTTGGGGTTCATTTCCCTTAACATAATCTTTTTTTTTTTTTTTTTTAGCTTTTTTTGTTTGTTTGTTTTGGTCGGTCGTGGGGCTTGAACTCTGGGCCTGGGCGCTGACCCTTAGCTCTTCAGCTCAAGGCTAGCGCTCTACCACTTGAGCTACAGCGCCACTTCCGGTTTCCTGGTGGTTTATTTTAGATAGGAGTCTCATGGTCTCTCCTGCCCGGGCTGTCTTTGAACCACGATCCTCAGATCTCAGCCTCCTGAGTAGCTAGGATTACAGCCGTGAGCCACCAGCGCCCTGCCCTTAACATAAACTTATCTGGTCATATACACACAACTTTTGACCTTTTCTGCTTATCCCAGACATATATTAGTTATTGAAAATTAGAGAAACCATGGGACCTATGTTTCTTTGGACTTGGCTTATTTCACTTAATAATTTTTTTTCCAAGTCTTTCCATTTCCTAACAAATTGGGCGATGGAATGCTTCAGGAATTTGCCTGTCATCCTTGGGCAGGGGACATGCTAATCTTCTCTGTATCATTCCAATGTTAGTGTATGTGATGCTGAATTGAGCACAGAATATTTTTATATATAAATTGTAATTGATTTTTTAAACTAGACAAATCAAAAAAAAGTAAGTTTAAAAGAATTGTTGTGAAATTTGAGAACCATGTACTTCTTACATAAGTACACATTTAAGAATAAAGTCAAGATTTACGTGTCAAAAACAAAATAAATCCAGATATTTGTTGTTCAAGAGATGTGTAGGAGGAGGAAATCAATTATTCTATGCAAAGGACCTGTCATAATGAACACTGCAGCAAGTGTTAAGGTTTGCTAAAAGTTTTAATGTTTTAAATATATTTACTTTTGGATATTTGCTTATATATGCCAAAACTGGGACTGTATGACAGGTCATAATACTTTTCTATAAAGTATTTAAGATTTATGGTAGCAGATAAGTACTACTAAGTATGTACATTTCAGAGTTTATAGAAACTTTACTAATGAGAAGTTGCAAAGTCTTTGTGTAAAGCAGAATAAAGAGTTGACTATGTTAACTACACAGTTTCTATTAAAACTGTAGGCCTTCCTTACTTTATATGTTAGTGAGGAACAAATGATGATATAAGCCATATACAAATTATGAGATGAACTATAAATGGTAATCTTAGTGGGTGACTTTAAACACTACTCATAGCCTATAAAATTCTTGTTGAACATCATAATCTTAGCCAGTGTTAAATGTAAAGAAATATGACAATAATAAAATCTAATTTGTAGTACATTTCAAATACTGAAAACACTGGTAATTGTTTTGTTTTTTATTTTATTATTCGTTAATATTTAATTATTGGTTTTCTTTATTTGTAGCATTGTTTTCCTTGTTGTAATATAATAGAACTTTTTGTAAGTTGTCATTAGGAGGTACTTTGAGAAGGTTACTGGGATGGCCACACCATTTTTTATAGGTGCATGTGAATTTATAAAGAGGAAAATTAAGAACAAAATATGCATTTAAAAAATGATTAAGTAGAGTCTGATTCAGGAGTGTTGATAAATGTCCACACCTAAAATATTAGCCCTAGGCTGAAGCAGAGTTATTACAGAGTTGAGGTCACAAAAGTGAGACACTTTTTTTTGTTTTGTGTTTTATTTTTATTTTGTTGGTCATGGGGCTGGAACTCTGGGGCCTGGGTGCTGTCCCTCAGCTCAAGGCTAGTGATACCACTTGAGCCACAGCACCACTTCCATCTTTTTCTGCTAATATGATGCTGAGAAATCAAACCCAAGGCCTCATGCATGCAAGGCAGGCACTCTACCATTGAGCCACCTTCCCAGTACCTGAATGACTGGGTTTTAAAAAATCATCTAAAAAACATTTGCTTTTTGCTTTGGATTATATAATGAAATATATGAGTATTTTTGATGTTTTTGTGCATTGTCATACTTCTAAATTTATAATAACTTTACCCACTTTATCCTTGTCAATGTCATAAAATATCTCTGGGAGTTTGCTTCTGTGAAGATTGTTTTTGCATTTATAATTTCTTCTGAGTTATTTTTATTTTTTATCAAAATAACTTTATATTTCATGTTGATGCGTATTTACTCAGAGAAAGGGATATAGAGGATTTAGTTTACCAAGTGAACATTAAAATTAGAGCTCAACAATAAGACAAGATGTAAACATAAAGGGGATCCAAATAGGGAAAGAAGAAATAAAACTCTCCCTCTTTTCACATGACATGATCTTCTATTTAAAGAATCCCATAGACTCCACTCCCAAATTACTCAAGCTGATTCAAAACTTTGGCAAAGTAACACGATATAAAATTAACCCCCCAAAATCAATGGCTTTTCTGTATGCCAACAATGAGAAAAGTGTGGCTGAATTTAGGAAAGTAACTCCATTTGCAATAGCCCCTCAAAAAATAAAATACCTAGGAATTAACTTAACTAAAGAAGTGAAGGACCTCTATGATGAAAACTTTAAAATCTTGAAAAAGGAAATCAAAACAGAACTTAGAAAATGGCAAAACCTCCCATGCTCCTGGATTGGAAAGATCAACATCGTGAAAATGGCAATAATTCCCAAGGCTATCTACAAATTCAATGCAATACCTATCAAAATTCCAACCTCATTCTTCAAGGAAAAAGAAGAGCCAATCCAAAAATTCATATGGAACAATAAAAGACCCCGAATAGCAAAAACGCTCCTCAATGGAAAGAACACTGCTGGTGGAATATCAATACCAAATTTCAAACCCTACTATAAAGCCATAGTAATCAAAACAGCTTGGTATTGGCATAAGAACAGACCTTAGGACCAATGGAATAGAATTGAAAACCCAGAAATGAACCTACAGACCTATAGCCAGCTAATCTTCGATAAGGGAGCTAAAATAATAGAATGGAAGAAAGACAGCCTCTTCAGTAAATGGTGCTGGCAAAATTCGTTAACTACTTGTAGAAGACTAAAACTAGATCCTTATATATCACACTGCACCAGAATCAACTCCAAATCGATCAAAGACCTCGGAGTCAAAGCAGACACTCTGAAAACCTTACAGGATGGAATAGGAGAAACCCTAGGCCTCCTTGGCTCAGGCCGAAGTTTTCTTAATAGAGACCCGGAAACACAACAAATCAAAGAAAGCTTGGACAAATGGGATTGCATGAAGTTGCAGAGCTTCTGCATGGCAAAGGACATAACTAGCCAGATCAATAGAAAGCCCACGGATTGGGAGAAGATCTTTACTAGCCATACAACGGACAAGGGTCTCATATCTAAAATATACTTGGAACTCAAAAAATTAAATCCCCCAACAATAAATCCTCAAAGAAACAACTACCCAATAAATAAGTGGGCTAAAGACTTGAAGAGAAACTTCTGTGAAGAAGAAAGAAGGATGGCCAATAGACACATGAAGAAATGCTCAACCTCCCTAGCCATAAAAGAAATGCAAATCAAAACAACATTGAAATACCACCTCACCCCAGTTAGAATGGCTATAATCAAGAACTCTAACAACAACAGATGCTTGAGTGGATGTGGACAGAAGGGAACCTTACTTCATTGTTGGTGGGAGTGTAAACTTGTTCAACCACTTTGGAAAGTAGTATGGAGGTTCCTCAAAAGACTCCACATAGAATTCCCCTATGACCCAGCAATCCCACTTTTGGGCATTTAACCAAATGTTCACAAACAAGACCAAACTAAAGCTACCAGCACAACTATGTTTATTGCAGCATTATTTACCATAGCTAAGATATGGAACCAACCCTGATGCCCCTCAGTAGATAAATGGATCAAGAAAATGTGGTATATATACACAATGGAATTCTATGCCTCGATCAGAAAGAATGACATTTCCCCATTTGTTAGGAAATGGAAAGGCTTGGAAAAAATTATATTAAGTGAAGCAAGCCAAGCCCAAAGAAACTTATGTCCCGTGGTTTCCCTTATTTGCAATATCTAGTATATGTATGAGTCAAGCAGGAAAGATCAGATAATGTAATGTTAGGAAAATGAACCCTTAGATATGTATTTAAATATTTTTTTTCTTTCATGTATTTGTTTCTAACTCATTTATAAGATTATTTCTTTGTAACTTTGTATGTCCCTCCCCCACAGTATAACCCCTGCTTTCCCTATATTTGATGTCGGTATAATTTGTGGAGGAGATGGGGAAAAACTCGTCATTTAAGGATACAGGTAGACCCAATGCAACTATGAGCAGTACAAGTTGTCATATCAAAAACGAACTTTACAAATTTGGTGCGGGGGGGGGGGGGAATGGGTTGGGGGGCAGGGGGAGGCTGGGAAGGGATATGAAGGGTAAACAAAGGAGGAGGCTGCAATGCTTGACAAGAAATGTACTCATTATCTTGCCCATGTAATTGTAACCCCTCTGTACAGTATGTTCACAAAAAATAAAAATTAAAATTAAAAAAAATAAAATAAAATAAAATTAGAGCTCAAAAATAAAAATCAGCTTCTGAAACTAAGGTTCAATGCCTTGCATCCTTCCATCAGCTAGAGGATCAATCCAGGCTTCAGACTTAAAGTGGGCAGCTGAGGGAGTATAGTGGATAGTACTTTTTGAGTTCCCCTTTCAGGATATAAGATTTAAAACACACACATGCAAACACGTATTCATAACAAGTTTTTGTTTGGAGAAGTGCACATTATGGAGCTCCATAATGAAAATCATATATTATTTAATAGTGTTCTCAGACCTTTGTCAACATTCTCCCAATGGATTATCAGAAGCAGGTCCTTAGATCATTTTTCTTGGGTTCCTTAGGCCTAGAATTCTTATTCCCCATTTCAGCAGGTCTGTTGTGATTTCAGTTTTTGGTGCACGTAATCCTCCCTTTTGTAAGTTTCTTGTGCACCCTTCTCATATTTAACTCTCCCGTTACTGGAGATTTCTCAACAATGGATTCCTCCAGCTCTCCCATTTTTATTCTTGGGCCAGAGAATGAAAACACACATTGAGACTCAACTTCTCTTTGTGCCTAAGACACACTCAGCCCAGAAAAATCCCCAACCAACCAGGTAGTATGCTCTAGTCCAATTTTTCCTCTCATGGGTGATGCATGACATTACTTTTTATTGAGGTGCTTCCTTGGGCCCTTTCCTGAAATTGGTGATACACTTTCCATCCTTTACCACAACGGATGGTGTTTAACCCAACCTTGAGCTATCTCAACAACTCAGGATATGTCTTCTCCTGAGGGTCTCCCTACATCCCCCTTGCATAACATGGATCCTGGACTAGTCCCCACATTGTTGGGAATACTCCCCTACTGTAACCCAATATCCCAAGAAGGACCACCAATTTGAAAGGAACTTAGCATGGCAATGTTTAGTTCTGTTCAAAAGCATGTTATTGACAGAAAGCAACCACTATGAGTAGGAAGTCTGCCCAGGTTATACCCCTAATTTGTTACTACTTCTGGTATTGATCACAAGTTGTGTTCACAATCTTGCTCTATTGGCTCTTTTGAAGCTCAGCTGGTTATTTTGAAAGGGGTTAAAAATATCAGAGCAATCCACTAAACCAGGACACCCAGGCCAGAAATTGTTAGAAAATTCTTACTCAGCTTGTGCTTTATGAGTTAAACTATTCCTCAAGTCCCTAGAACGATTTTAGTAACAGGATATACTTTAGTTATATAGCTTTTTGGAAGATGATTATGCTTATTCAATACTTTCCCTTATTTCCATCATTTTCAGAGAAAAAGAATATTCTAACTCCTACACAGTCCATTCCCAGACAGAATTTATTATAAGCAGCTCCCTTTTTGGAATGGAGGCTTATGAGCTTCCAGGTGAAAACACCTTATTTGCATATTGCCTTGGTTCCCTTAGGAAACTCGCCTCAGCAAGTGGTTATGAAACCAACAGCTATGTGTGGCTGCTTCATTATAAAGAACCTGTCTGTACTTGTGTTCCTACTGCTAATAGAAAGAGGAAAGACTGCTCTCTGGAAGCACGTAGCTATGGATTTAAGCACACTTACTGAACTCTGAGCACAGAGCACAGATTGAGCTGCAGGATTTTAAGAGCCATAGATGAATCAGTCAGATACCAACTGCTTGGCTGACCACAGGGCACACTTTTGATGCCACATTTCTGAGGTAAAGCAGTTCTAAGCTGCCAAGACACTATGGTAAGAAGAAGCCTGAGGGGGAATTCTTGGTGGGAAGGAGAAGGTGAAAGTTTGGATTTAGGTTTTAGAAAATGCAAGCCACTTTCTGAATTGCTTGAGGCTGCGAGCAGATCATCATATTTTCTAGTTCTCTAGATGCAGAGTATGAGAACACTTCCCACATATCACACTCAATCCCTCCTGCCTAGCAGTCTTCAATTCCCTCTTATAGCAGTCAAGCAATTTTTAAGAAAGCAAAATTCAGCGAACCTGATTAGCTTGTGAAGAAAACATATCCTCTGGCTTTAGAATAGATCAATTTCTATCTCAGAATAAGAGGAAGAAAAGAAACCACATTCTACAGAATGTAACACCTTAAACATGCTAGTTTGCTGCATGAACTTTCATTAGATTCATTCAAGAAAAAAAAGAAATCTGAGAATTTCTGGAGCCTTTGTTAGCCTAATATCAAGTTCTTGTTGTTTTTTATTTGTTTGTTTGTTTTGTTTTTTCCTAATACTTCAGAGATTCTAGTTAGAAGAATTGAAAAAATACAGATATTAGCCTGGTTCAGATTAATCTGAAACCACAACTAAGTTATCAAATTCTAAATCTAGTCTCAAAGCTGAAAGTCAAGGCTTCCCTCCCCGCAACATCTTCAGAATAGCAGTATTGTCTAAGTCTCGGGTTTGTTTTCTTTAAAGAATTAGAGAGCAGAACAGTTTTTAAAGCAGTTTTTCTTCAAAGCGAAAAGAGGGCAGTGCAACAGTCTCTTCCTCAAAGCAAAAACAAAGCAGTGAAACAGACTCCCCAGTGAAAAGAAGGACATAATGTCTCATAATTGGTTTCCTAGTCTCAGAGCATGAGTATGGAATTTTTCCTTATTGGATGCCCCATCTCAGAGCGCAAGCACAGAAAACACTTTTGATTGGATGGGAAGTAGAGGGACACTCCCTAGACCATAGTCAGAAAAAGCCATGTGTTAGCACCTAAAGCTTCATGTGAAAAGGGTGTGTAATATTTGCTGCATCATTCATCCTCACCATGTTGGAGCCAGTTCCAACCATTACCTTTTATCCATAACTACCCAGATATAGTGATTTAACTCCCTCTGAGTGTCACATAAGCACTTGTTACTCACAGGGCACTGTACATTGTAATGTCCCACCAACACTATGTTGACAGAGAAATTAGATTTCTAAATTGCTGTTTTGAAGAAGCAAAGCCCTCTGACTTAAACTTGCACACTTAACTTAAAATTTATTGTCTTTTTTCAATTCTATTAGCATTACCTACTTAAATAAGTGTATTTTTCATTTTGATATATCCACATAGGCATACAATGTACCATGATTATGCTTAACCCCTTCATAATTCTCTCCAAAGTTTTATTAATCATTTTAAGAATACAACATAGTAGTAATAAGTACATTTACAATATTGTACAATCTCAATATCCACACTCTTTACATCCTCCAAGATTCAAATTCTTTATCCATTAAAACAATTTTCCACCTCTCCTCTGCTTCAAGGTATACATCAAGTATGATTTTGCTTCCTGTCTCTATCAATTAGACTGTTCTATGTAACTACTGATATAAGTAGAATCATGTAATACTTGATCTTTTTATGACTGGCTTATTTCACTTAGCAGTGTTCCAAAGTTTCATCCATAATATAGCATATGTCACAACATAATTCTTTTTTTTTTTTTTTTTTTTGGGTCCGGTCGTGGGGCCTGAACTCTGGGCCTGGGCGCTGTCCCTCAGCTCTTCATCTCAAGGCTAGCACTCTACCACTTGAGCCACAGCGCCACTTCCGGCTTTTTTCTTTTTGCTTATGTGGTGCTGAGGAATCGAACCTAGAGCCTCAAGCATGCAAGGCAAGCGCTCTACCACTGAGCCACCTTCCCAGCCCCATAATTCTTTTTAAAGTTGAAATAATATGCCACTGTATGTTTAAACCACATTTGCTTTAGCTATTCGTTTGTTGATGGCCACTGGATTGCCTCCATGTTTTGAGTATTGTACAAAATGACTATGAGTGTACAAGATCTCTTCCAGACCTTGCTTTTAGATGTTTAAAGTATATGCCCAGAAATGGAATCACTGGATCACATGAAAACTCTCTTTTCTTTCTTTTTTAAAAAATTTTTTTGTCATGGGTCTTGAACTCAGGGCCAAGTCACTGTCCCTGAACTTTCCCTCAAGGCTAGAGTACTACCACTTTAAAACACAGATCCACTTCCAGTTTTCTGCCCAGGCTGGCTATGAACCGTGATCCTTGGATTTCAGCCTCCTGTCCTGAGTGGTTAGGATTACAGTATGAATAATCCTGTTTTCAATTGTTTGAAAAGATGCCATTCTGTTTCCCATAGAACGGTTCCAATTTTACCACACTTTTGGCAGTATTGTTACTTTATTTTTTGTAGTTATCCTACCTAATTCATATGAAGTGGTAATTTTCTTCATTGTTTTGACTTACACTTTCGTGGTGATTAGTGATGTTAAACACCTTCTTCGTGGGCTTGTTAACACTTTGTCTTCTCTGGAGAAACATCTGAGTTCTTTGCACATTGTAAAGTCAGGTTGTGTGTCGTTGCAATGATGTTTTTTATATATTCTTGATGTGAACCACTTATCAAATATATACGTGCAATAACTTTATCCCATTCTGTGTTGCTTTTTTGGGCACTGTTGATTGCAACCTTTGGTGCATTCTGATTTATGTTTTCCTATAATGAATGACCCTTCATTGATGTCAGTTTCCAGTATGTCTTCTGGTCCTGTAACTACGAACCATCATATTGATTTGGACTCCTGCTATGGTAACAGTGAAGTAAAGCTACATAATTATGCTCTGGTCACCTACCTACTGCCACTTTTGTATCTCTCTCCATTATCTTTTCGTAAAGGCCTTGGGGCATATCCACAACTTATTTGGTCCTTAAAAACCTGTAGAATTACAGGCCTTAAATTTAGTTCTAATGGAAATATGTGACGTCCAATTTCTTTTTTTTCCTTTTTGCACATTTTTGATTGTAAGAATACTGTACAAAGGGGTTGCAGTTACGTGACAAGGTACATTTCCTATCAAGCATTTTTGCCTCCTCCAGGCAAATAAGATGAAAATTGAGAGCTTCGTAATATAGAAGGACACCAAAACTCTAGGTATATATTTTTCTTCATATGAGTATTTAGAATTGTGTGATGCTAGAGATATAACCTACTTGCAAGTTAATAATGAACTTATCACACTTTAATGGATGCTAGACGATTTATGATGCTCTTGGGTCAGAGACAAAAAGGACTTAATTTTTACAGTAATAGTGAAAGCCAGTGAGATATGTGTGTATGTGTATATTTATATATTACCAGTGTAGCTCCCATCACTCAGTGCCACTGAGTGAAGTAAAGATAGCCATGTGAAGCCTATACAAACAATGGGTTCTGAGTTTGAGCAACTTCAATCTTTCTAATGAGCAATAGGCATGCTTGAACTTTACTCTGGAGAATGACAATAGCTTAGAAAAAGCTTGCAAATATACTATGGAATATAGAGCAGCTAGTGTTCACTTGAAGATATGCAAACACTTGAGTCTGCCGTGGAATTGTTTTTTTTCTTTTGTTTCTTGAATGTTCCTAGCTACTAAGACCAATATATATTTCTCCTAATAAACGTTTAGCTCCCCTTAAAAAGGAGGCATGACAATTTGTTGAGAATACTTATTATTTTTCTAGCCCTAAGCCCTCAGTCCTATCTAGAATACAAATCAACAAAATAAATAGATGGAATTCAAATTTTTTTTTAATTTAATTTAATTTTATTTGTGAACATACTGTACAGAGGAGTTACAGTTACATGGGCAGGATAATGCGTACATTTCTTACCAAGCATTGCAGCCTCCTCCTTTGTTTATCCTTCACATCCCTTCCCAGCCTCCCCCCTCCCCCCCTAATCCCAATCCTTCTCCTTCCCCCCCCCCCCCGCACCAACATTGTAAAGCTCGTTTTGAACATGACAACTTGTACTTCTCATTGTTGCAACAGGTCCACCTGTATCCTTAAACAACTGGTTTTTCCCCATCTCCTCCACAAGTTATACTGACATCAAATATAGTGAAAGCAGGGGTTATACTGTGGAGGAGGGACATACAAAGCAACAAAGAGATAATCTTATAAATGTGTTAGAAACACATGCATGAAAGAAAAAAAACATTAAAATACACATCTAAGGGTTCATTTTCTTGACATCACATTATCTGACCTTTTCCGCTTGACTCATACATATACTAGATATTACAAATAAGGGAAACCATGGGACCCACGTTTCTTTGGGCCTGGCTTACTTCACTTAATATAATTTTTTCCAAGTTTTTCCATTTCCTAACAAATGGGGCAATGTCATTCTTTCTGATGGAGGCATAGAATTCCATTGTGTATATATACCACATTTTCTTGATCCATTCATCTACTGAGGGGCATCTGGGTTGGTTCCATATCTTAGCTATGGTAAATAATGCTGCAATAAACATAGTTGTGCTGGTAGCTTTAGTGTGGTCTTATTTGTAAACATTAGGGTAAATGCCCAAAAGTGGGATTGCTGGGTAATAGGGGAGCTCTATGTGAAGTCTTTTGAGGAACCTCCATACTGCTTTCCAAAGTGGTTGAACAAGTTTACATTCCCACCAACAATGAAGTAAGGTTCCTTTCTGTCCACATCCACTCCAGCATCTGTTGTTGTTAGAGTTCTTGATTTTTGCCGTTCTAACTGGAGTGAGGTGCTATCTCAATGTTGTTTTGATTTGCATTTCTATTATGGCTAGGGATGTTGAACATTTCTTCATGTGTCTATTGGCCATCCTTCTTTCTTCTTCAGAGAAGCTTCTCTTTAAGTCTTTCGCCCACTTACTTATTGGGCATTTGTTTCTTTGAGGATTTGTTGTTGGGTGGTTTAATTTTTTGAGTTCCAAGTATATTTTAGATATGAGACCCTTGTCCGTTGTATGGCTAGTAAAGATCTTCTCCCAATCCGTGGGCTTTCTATTGATCTTGCTAGCTATGTCATTTGCCCTGCAGAAGCTCTGCAACCTTATACAATCCCATTTGTCCAACCTTTCTTTGATTTGTTGTATTTTCGGCCTGAGCCAAGGAGACCCAGGGTTTCTCCTATTCCATCCTGGAATGTTTTCAGAGTGTCTGCTTTGAGTTCAAGGTCTTTGATCCATTTGGAGTTGATTCTGGTGCAGGGTGATATATAAGGATCTAGGTTTAGTTTTCTACATGTAGTTAACCAGTTTTGCCAGCACCATTTACTGAAGAGGCTGTCTTTCTTCCATTCTATTGTTTTAGCTCCCTTATCGAAGATTAGATGGCTATAGGTCTGTAGGTTCATTTCTGGGTTTTCAATTCTATTCCATTGGTCCTGAGGTATGTTCTTATGCCAATACCAAGCTGTTTTGATTACTATGGCTTTATAGTAGAGTTTGAAATTTGGTATTGATATTCCTCCAGCAGTGTTCTTTCCGTTGAGGAGCTATTCGGGGTCTTTTATTGTTCCATATGAATTTTTGGATTGCCTCTTCTATTTCCTTGAAGAATGAGGGTGGAATTTTGATAGGTATTGCGTTGAATTTGTAGATAGCCTTGGGAAGTATTGCCATTTTCACGATGTTAATCTTTCCAATCCAGGAGCATGGGAGGTTTTGCCATTTTTTAAGTTCTGTGTTGATTTCCTTTTTCAAGATTTTAAAGTTTTCATCATAGAGGTCCTTCACTTCTTAAGTTAATTCCGAGGTATTTTATTTTTTGTGGGGCTATTACAAATGGAGTTGCTTTCCTAATTTCAGCCACCCTTTTCTCATTGTTGGCATACAGAAAAGCCATTGATTTTTGGGGGTTAATTTTATAACCTGCTACTTTGCCAAAGTTTTGAATCAGCTTGAGTAATTTGGGAGTGGAGTCTATAGGATTCTTTAAATACAAGATCATGTCATCTGCAAAGAGGGAGAGTTTTATTTCTTCTTTCCCTACTTGGATCCCCTTTATGTCTGCATCTTGTCTTATTGCTGTAGCTAGGCATTCTAATTCTAGATTGAAGAGAAGTGGAGAGAGTGGGTATCCTTGTCTTGTTCCTGAGTTAAGAGGAAATGGCTTTAGTTTTTCACCATTGAGTATAATGCAGGCTGTAGGTTTGTCATATACAGCCTTTATTGTATTGAGGAATGTTCCATGGATTCCTAATTTTTCCAAAACCTTCATCATAAAGGTGTGTTGGATCTTGTCGAATGCTTTTTCTGCGTCTATTGAGATAACCATGTGGTTCTTATTCTTGCTCCTGTTGATGTGATGAATAATATTAATTGATTTGCGTATATTGAACCAGCTTTGCATCCCTGAAATGAATCCTGTTTGATCGTGGTGTATGATTTTTTGGATGAATTGTTGAAGTCGATTGGCCAAAATTTTGTTGAGAAGTTTTGCATCAATGTTCATCAAAGAAATGGGTCTATAGTTCTCTTTCTTTGATGAGTCCCTGCCTGGTTTTGGGATGAGGGTTATGATGGTTTCATAGAATATGTTCAGTAGTGAGCTTTCTCTTTCAATTTCATTGAAGAGTTGGAGGAGTATTGGTGTGAGCTCTGCTTTGAAGGCCTTGTAAAATTCCGCTGTAAAACCATCTGGTCCTGGACTTTTCTTAGCTGGGAGGTCTCTTATTGCTGTTTCTATTTCAATGCTTGATATGGGCCTGTTAAGCTGGTTTAACTCATCTTGGTTTAGTTTTGGCATGTCAATATTTGCTAGGAAAAGGACCATTTCTGTCAAGTTCTCAAACTTATTAGCATAAAGTTTTGAGAAGTATTCCCTTATAATGTTCTGAATCTTGATTGTTTCCGTGGTGATGTTCCCATTCTCATCTCTGAGTTTATTAATTTGGGTGTGTTCTCTTCTTTTTCTGATAAGATTTGCTAAGGGTCTGTCAATTTTGTTAAGTTTTTCGAAGAACCAACTCTTTGTTTTGTTGATTCTTTCTATAGTTTTTTTGGATTCTAATTCATTTAATTCTGATTTAATTTTGATTATTTCTTTCCGTCTACTGGATTGGGGTTTATCTTGCTGCTCTTTTTCAAGAAGGTTTAGATGTGTCATTAAATTGCTAGTTTCAGATCTCTCCAATTTGTTGATGTAGGAGCTCAGAGCTATAAACTTGCCTCTGAGTACTGCCTTTGCTGTGTCCCAATGGAGCTGGTAATTTGTGTGTTCATTTTTGTTGAATAGCATGAACATTTGAATTTCCTTTCTAATCTCTTCCATGACCCACTCTTGATTCAGCAGTGTGTTGTTCAGCCTCCATGTGATACCGGACTTTCTTTGGTGGCTTTTGGTGTTGAGTTCTAATTTTATTCCCTTGTGGTCAGAGAGAATGCAAGGTATAACTTCAATGTTTCTGAATTTAGACAAGATTGCTTTGTGGCCTAAAATGTGGTCTATTTTAGAAAACGTTCCATGTGCCACTGAGAAAAACGTGTATTCTGATGCTGCTGGGTGAAATGTTCGGTAGATGTCTGTTAAGTCTAGTTGATCTATGCAGCTGTTTAGATCTGCGGTTTCTCTGTTGAGTTTTTGCCGAGTTGATCTATTTAGTGGGGAGAGTGGTGTGTTAAAATCCCCAACAATTAATGTCTTTGGATCTATATAGGATTTGAGGGAAAGTAGTGTTTCTTTGATAAATTTGGGTGCTCCATTGTTTGGCGAATAGATATTTAGAATTGTAATATCCTCCTGAAGGAGAGATCCTTTAATTAGTATGTAGCGACCTTCTTTATCTCTTCTCACGAATTTTAATTTGAAGTCTATTTTATCTGATATTAAGATTGCAACTCCCGCCTGTTTATGGGGGCCGTTTGCTTGGTAGATTTTGTTCCAGCCTTTAACATTGAAAATGTGTTTGTTTTTACGGGCAAGATGTGACTCCTTAAGGCAGCAGATAGAAGGGTCTTGTTTTTTAATCCAACTAGACAGTCTATGTCGCTTAATTGGAGAGTTCAGTCCGTTAACGTTAAAAGATAGGACTGAGAGGTATTTGGGAGTTCCTGCCATGTTATCCACCTTCTTGGGGGCTGCGAAAACTGGGTTCTTCCTATGGTTCTTGGATTCTCAGTTTGGGTGCAGTTTCTTGGCTTTGTTGCGGTCTTGTTGGTTTTCCATGTGTAGGACATCTTTAAGAATCTTTTGTAGGGCTGGTTTGGTGGAGATGTATTGTTTCAATTTTTCTTTGCTATGGAAGGTTTTTATTTTGCCTTCAGTTATGAAGGAGAGTTTAGCTGGGTACAGTATTCTTGGTTGATAGTTGTTTGTTTTTAGGGCATGGCATACATCATTCCAGGCTCTTCTTGCTTTGATTGTCTCTGCTGAGAAATCTGAGGTGATTCTAATTGGTTTCCCTTTATAGGTGATTACCCTTTTCTCCTTGACAGCTTTAAGGATCTTTTCCTTGGTCTGAGTTGATCCTGTATGGATTATAATGTGACGGTGGGATGTCCTATTCTGGTCTGGTCTATTTGGGGTTCTAAAAGCTTCTTGTATCTGAATAGGCCTATCTTTTTGTATGTTTGGGAAGTTCTCTGCTAGGATCCTGTTAAACAAATTTCCTAGACCATTAACTTCTGTTTCTAGGTGCTCCTCTACAGCCATTATCCTAAGATTAGGCCTTCTGATGGTGTCTTCCAGGTGTTGGATAGATCTATCATACTTCTTGGACTTGTCTTGGATGGTTGTATGTTCTTTCTCTATAATATCTAGGCTGTCTTCAATCCCTGAGATTCGATCTTCTGCATGGTCTAACCTGCTGTCAAGACTCTCTACTTTGTTTTTTATCTCTTTTCCTTCTAATTGGTCAGCTTTGATGGCTTCAAGTTCTTTGTTGAAGCTCTGTTTTAGGTCTTGTATGAATTTCTTTACTTCCTTAATTTGGTGTTCAGTGTTTGTTCTCAAATCACTTAGTTGATTGGTTATGGTTTCTTTGGGCTCCCATTCCTTCTGTTGGGTTCCATTCAGCATTCCCTTTGTGGTCTCCCTGACTTCCTTCAGCTCTTTGTTAATGGATTCCATGAATGCCTTTAGTGATCTTTGTGTGTTCTCTACCTGGTCTCTCAATTCCTGAATTACTCTTTGATTAGCTTCCTCCCGTTTGTGGGATTCCTGCAGTTCTCTTTCCTTCCGTTCGTGGGATTCCTGCAGTTCTCTTTGAGTGTTCTCAGCCTGCTCACGCCATTCCTCCCTTTCTCTTTGAGTATTCTCAAGTTGTTCACGCAAATCCTGTATCAGTTTTTGAGTAGCTTCCTCACGCTTATGATATTCCTGTATAAACTTTTGGGATGCCTCCTCTCTCTCCCTATCACGCTCATACAGAGTCCTTTGTAAGTTGTCAAACTTCTCATTTATC
Source organism: Dipodomys spectabilis (assembly GCF_019054845.1). NCBI lineage: Eukaryota > Metazoa > Chordata > Mammalia > Rodentia > Heteromyidae > Dipodomys > Dipodomys spectabilis. The sequence goes on along the minus strand of NW_024870989.1, from coordinate 2,221,095 downwards.
ATGTTTGCCACCAGTGTTTGTAGAGCTATTTGGGAACTCTCCTCTGGATTGTTCATTATCTGATCTGACCCCTGATTATCAAGATTGGGAATTGAGATACCCGGATTTGCCATTTTTCTTGTGTTTTTCCGTCTTACTCTGCCCATTTGAGATGAAAATAGCACCAGTTTTGTGCTAGAACACTATCTTAAGGCAACCATCAACCAACGTTTGCATTTATACAGTCAATAGTCTACAGATACAATCTAGTTCAACAGATACATCTATTCAACATCAAACAACTATATGTTAATGGGCTTCGAACCGCAGAGAAGAATTTGGAAAACCAGAAATTTTTAGGGTTAGGGAGAGATGTGGGTAAAAATTAGGAATAGATTGGTGTGGGGAGGCACAGGGAGAGTTAACTATGTCCTAATCTCAATGCAGGAAATAGGTTGGGTAGGATGCAAGTAGAGCGGGAGAGAAAAAGTAGAAAGGGAAAGGGAAATGAAAAGAGACCAGAAAAAAAATTAGAAACGTAAAAATTAATATAGTTATGGAGATTGAAAGACCATCTATTTAGGGAGGAATGTGACTATAATGAGAAAACAGGAGGGAGATAGAGGAGATGTGAAAAACTTAAAAAATGCTTAAAATATTATATAGGTATAAAGAAGTAGTACTGCTATTAAGGAATTTAAGTCTCAGAGGTTTTGGATTGAGTAATAAATTTGTGGATTAAGTGTGTACACAATGGGGGATAGGGTCTACTAGTTAACTATGGGTTTATCTGAGGATGTGCAGGACAAGAGTTAAGTCACATACAGAAGAACAAAAGAAAGGAAAAGGTGAAAAGGATAAGAAAGGGAGAAAAAAAAAGATCAGAAGTTCAGTAGAGCTAGACAAAAAATAAAAAGATAATTAAGAAAGAAAGAGAAAGAGAGAGAAGACAAGAAAAGAAAGGAAAACGTACATTCACGGATTCCTAAAATAAAAATTATAAGAGGGAAAAAAAAAAGTTACTGGAAAACAATTATTTTTTCAAAAAAGGCAAAAATTAAAGATTAATAAAAGTTTTAGAAAAGGAAAAAAAAATTTTATATATATAAGGTACCAAAAAAAAAAGGAAGAAAAGAAAAAAGAAAAGAAGAAAAAAAAGTTCTTTGATTTTTTTTTTTTTGATTTTTTTTGGGAGGGGTGGGAAGAATCCTGTATCTCCCTTTTGTCTGTAACCAGCCTCTTGTTGGAGTCTCTGGTCAGCTTGAGGTCCTGTGGCTTGATTGGTTTCTTGAGTCAGTTTGTTCAAACAGGCAGAAAAATGCTCTGCTTTACCCAAGATTTTGAGATCCCCCTCCCAGGTTAGTTTAATGGGAGGGTGATCTGCTTTGAGAATCACAAAAGAGGGGTGATGAGGCTAGGTTCTGGTAGAGTTGAGGCCTTTCAACAAACAGTAGCTTTTCCCTGGGGCTATTTTGTGAAAAATTCACAGAGCCCACCCTGGAGCCATTCTCAGGGTTTCTGTTTTTCAATTGATTGTGGAGGCTGCTAGAGGGAGGGGCAGCCTCTGGCTCTGGTTATGCAGTGAGGAAAGCCACTCCAATGGCTGGTGCCTGAGCTGGGTGACTTTTCCCTGGATGGAGCTGAGTCTGGCAGGTCACTTTGCCGTTAAGTTCTTGTGACCTGTTATATGACTCGTTTTATTCCAAGGCCTGAGTTGGAGCTAGCAGCTCCTCCGAGCTTTGTCGGTATCCAAGATGGAGATCACCGGTGCTGGGGGGGGAGAGGTGGCCTTCCCTCCTCTGCTCCCGGAGAAGGAGTGAGGATGTCGGGCTTCTACTCACGCTGAGCCTTGGATCCTGGGTCATCTCTGGTCTGCAAACTGCAGGATGAAGATGTCCGCTCCTTGTCGGTTCTTGCTGGTGTTGAGTAGAATCCTCTCACCCGCTACGTCTGGCTCCTTCGTCCGGCTCCTTCGTCCCGGACTCTCTGTGTGAGCGCTCAGGTATGGCCGCGGCGGCGGTCGCCGCCGCGACCCTGCCGCCGCCGCCGTGGCTGCTGGCAGGCGCTCAGATGTGTCTCCTTGTCTTGGCTTCCCCTCTCTTGTCTAACTCTCTGTCCTGTGATGGCACACTTGGTGTGATTCTCTGGCTTAGGACTGTTCACTGGAACTCTAAACCTGCTTTCTATGCCAGAGCTTGTTCAGATTACAGCTTTTCCTCCGCCATCTTCCCGGAACTTCCTCATGGAATTCAAATTTAACACATCTAGAAGCTTTTTTCTTAGAGGCATTTCTTAATGTAGGTGTGGAATAAATTAAGGAAAAAATAGGCCCACAAATATATATTATGAAGATATTCTATGTATTTTAACAGTAATAAAAGATTACATTTCTGTTTTTTAGTGTGTGAATATTTACATAGTATGTACAGAGTGCCAACGTTTATGCCAGGGCCTATCATGGAATAGAATGTAGCAAATTTTCTCTATATTGTTTGTACATTTATAGAATTCACCTGTCTGACTTCTCTCCCATTTTGATAAAAAAGAGCACCTGTTTGATTGAAATACAATCATTATTTTTTTACCTTCAGGATTCCACACACTTTGCTGTCTACTAAATATAGAAAAGATTCATGCATAACCCTAATCTTCAAGGAGCAATTTTCAGTATCCCAAGTAGCTTGTGTTTATCTCCTACCCCTTTCCTCCCAGCTGTCAATCTAGGTGAGTGATGGCTGAATTCTATAAGACAGGAAAACTCAGATAATTCATAGGCATTCAGTTAGTATCTAATGGAAAATTCTTCACTTGGATTATATTTTATCATCATCTTTATGAGAACTTCAGCTTCCTTATTTGGAAACTGAGCTGTTCAGTTAAAAGTGAGTAAATGAATCTTATTATTTAAAATTTCATTTAACTGAAATTGGAAGAATTAATTTTTCAGACACTATTCGCATTTAAGATTCATTAGCCACATATAGCCAGTGGCTAGTCTATTAGACAATGCATATATAGAATATTTCCATTATCACAGATGTTTCTGTTAGAACTGTTTTAGAGCATGTTTTAGTTTGTTAAGGCATGGTCCATGTTCATAAACTATATATGCTCCGTAGGTGATACTCAGACTGAAGATCCAACCAGAAAGGCTAGACACCCATGAAGTTAAGATATAGGTATAAATTGTTCTACATAGGCACACTTATTTGTGAGGAGGAAGAGGATCAAACAGTCAACGTCAGCAGAATCAACCCTCTCAACTCCAGGAAAGAATAGGTAAAACTTTTAGCCGTTCTTTGCAGCTTTGCTTCTGTGATTGAAATTGACTGTGGTATTCTCAATGGTGATTTTGTTGGAAAATATAAATGTGTAATTATCACATTAGCTCAGTGAAGAATTAGAGTTTGTGCTTTGTAAATGTAATTTGATATTTATATGTGACATTTCAATTTCTCCTGGTATCAATACACCACAAATATCTTTATATGGTTTCTGAGTTGTTTCTTTCGTTAATTTTGTTGTTCTTACAGCAGACATTTTAGAAATTAGTGGAAAAGTTAAGACTTTCTTGTGTTTTGCAATCCCATTATTTCTCCGTAAGCTTAATAAAAAATGGGAATCTAAGAACTATGTGAAGAAATTGTATCTCCAATCACCTGTTCACTTTCATTAATTACTAGACCAAAGGGAACTGGCTCCCCAGAATCTCACCTTCAGAATTCAAGAATGAGGTGGGAATAAGGCAAGGAAAGAGAGACATAGTAATTTGCACTGAAGTTACTGTGCTGTCACAATGAACACTTGTTCTCATGCAATCTTTTTGAATCCCACAGTTAGCTTTTTTGTGGTTTTTATTAGTATGACAAAGATGACTGACTTTCCCAGATTTACAGTTGGAAGTGTGTGGGACACATTCCTTTATCTATGGAATCTTCCTTAAAATTGTGCATCATTCACTTTGGGTCTCAGTGTCTTTTCCATCCTTGTCACAAGTACGTATTTCTACAAATGGAGACGTTGGTTCATCATTTGTCTTTAAATGATTAAATTATGTGGATTTGCTATAGAAGGAAGGTATTATGGGTAGGACCCTTTGGTCCATGTTGACATTTCTTTATGGAATTCTTTTACGGTCCTTACTCATGGACTCATGTGTAAGTAATTCTCCGCATATTCCAGTATACTCCAGTAGAGTGGGGCAACGCATTAGAAATTTAAAACATGCCTATAACTCTTTTAAAGTATACTTTTAAATATAATGATATAAATAAAAGCTTTTGTTTTGTTTTTATTTTTTATTTTAATATTATTGTCAAGGTGATGTACAGAGGGGTTACAGTTACATAAGTAAGGTAGTGATAACATTTCTTATCTAACTTGTTACCCTCTCCCTCATTTTTCTTCCTCTTTCCTTCATTCTCTCAATCCCTCCAAAGTTGTACAGATCATTTCCAACATATTGTTATATTTGATTTCCTTTAATTAAATGTTTGTGATGTTCCCATCCTGGAACTCCACAATGTAAACACTGGAACACCATGGTTAGACCCCTCTGCCATGCATATATGCATATGCATATTTTCCTAAAATTTGGGGTCATATATTTGTTTCATTATTCATTTGTTTATTGTCCAAACTGGAGCTTGAATCCAGGGCCTACACACTGTTCTCTGCTATTTTTTTTCCCACAGCACTAGCCACAGGCCCATTTCTGTCATTTTGGTGGTTAAATGGATATTCCTCTGGTGGCTGGCTTTGAACCATAATATTCAAATCTCACCCTTGTGAGTAGGTAAGATACAGGTGTGAGCCTACTATATAAGTTGACTTTTCATCTCATTATATCATTCATATATTTCCTATCCTTAGAAATTTCATACTGTTCTAAGAACATCACTTACAATGATTGCATGGAAGTCCAGTGCTTATAAATTCCATAATTAATTAAACTGTCCCTAACACTGAAAATTTTTTTGTCTCCAAAATATTAAATGCATCATTAAAGTTCATTTGGATTTTTCATTCTAGTATTTATTTTTTATAATTAGATAAGTATCTGCTAGTTAGAAAGAACCAAAATTTCTTATTACATAATGATCTATCTTAACTTGGCTCATCTAAAACAGTACGTTACTCCTCCCCATACAGTTTATATTTTTCCCAGCATGCAGTTCCAGTTTTGTAACTTTTAGACACCTTGCCCATTATAATGCTTTTGTCGAAAATCCCTCTTGTTATCATCCAGTTTGTAAAAACATTTTCCATGTATTTCATTAATAGGAAGGCATATTTAACTAATACCAACTCAACGTCATCATTTCCATGTGTATTAGCATTTTAACCTGGATCAGAACTTGATTCTAACAATATTTTATTTTAATGGAAGAATCAGAGTATCAAACGGAAGGCTGAGGGTTCCCTTATGAACAAATTTTATCATTCATTGCTTATTTTTGTTTTTGAATTTAAAAGTTAAAGATTACTAGCTCACATATCCTCTGTTGTCACTGCATTTGATTCCAGTTCTCTACATCATGTATATACATTTTTCTAATTTGGGAAGGGGAAGGGAAACAACAAAATGCTGAAACAAGGATACAGGTTGACCAATTGTAACAATGAGAAGTACAATAAACTATGTTGAAAACTAACTTCACAACTTCAGGGTAGGGGGAAGGAGGAGTTGGGGAAGTAAGGAGGGAAGGAAATTTATGGGGAAAACCGAGGATGGGGTAACAATGCTCAACAGGAAATGTACTCATTACCATGCTGTAACTGAACCCTGTAACCCCTCTATACAGATTCTTTACAATAAAAATATTTTTAAAAAGATTACCAGCTAATATTTCCATGGTTAACTTGCTATGCAACTTAAATGTTTCATATAGCTGAAAATGGGAAACCAAAAAGAAAGCAACTTTCAATATATATATATATATATATATATATATATATATATATATATATATATATATATATATATATTGCTGTAAAACTGAGATGCCAAATCCAGTGGCAAGTGCACAAGAACCCAGAGTACAGTCATTAATCTCTAGAATTCTGAGTTGTTTTCTTTGGCTGGAAATCTCTTTAGTGTATTATGCACAATATGCAGAAATGTCCTGAAAAAATATTCATGGATAAAAGCAATTCTACATGATCAGGAAAATTTGCACCATGTCAAAAAGTGGAAAATAAGACGAGAAAAATTCTATTCCTGTTTATATAAAAGCTAGGATTGGACATGGATCTACCAGTAGACTGAAGAAGAGAAACAATTATTTAAGTGAGTTGTTATTGTAAATGTAATAATATAATGATATACATAGTAAAATAGAACCTGATAATGAGCCATGAACTCTGCCTGGGGAGTTCAAGAAAATCTTTATTGCTCAGTATCTTGATACATAGGAAGGGAGAAAACAAATATTCTGTAAAATGAAGAAAATCTTATGAAGTGCAGAAATCTCTAAATATTATGATCAAGGCATGTAAAGTATCAGGAACAAGGTACCAGTTAATTGAAGAGTGAAATTGGAGCGATTGAAATGACCATATTGCTTGGTATTATGGAACTTCCTTAATATGCACAGGGCCCTGGGTTCAATCCCCAGCACTAAAAAGGAAGGAAAGAAAGAAACCAAGAAAGATTTGCAAGGTGGGGTCTATAGTTCTCTTTCTTTGATGAGTCCCTGCCTGGTTTTGGGATAAGGGTTATGATGGCTTCATAGAATGAGTTCGGTTGTGAACTTTCTCGTTCAATTTCATTGAAGAGTTGGAGGAGTATTTGTGTGAGCTGTGCTTTGAATGCCTTGTAGAATTCTGCTATAAAACCATCTGGTCCTGGGCTTTTCTTAGATGGGAGGACTCTAATTGCTGTTTCTACGTCAATACTTGATATGGGCCTGTTAAAATGATTTAACTCATCTTGGTTTAGTTTCAGCATGTCAATATTTGCTAGGAAAAGGTCCATTTCTGCCATGTTCTCAAATTTATTAGTATAAAGTTTTGAGAAGTATTCCCTTATAATGTTCTGAATCTTGGTTGTTTCTCCGGTGATGTTTCTATTCTAATCTCTGAGTTTATTTTTTTGGGTTGTACTCTTGTTTTTCTGATAAGGTTTGCTAAGGGTCTGTCAATTTTGTTAATTTTTTAGAAGAACCAACTCATTTTTTGTTGATACTTTCTATGGTTTTTTGTGGATTCTAATTTATTTAATTCTGATTTAATTTTAAATATTTCTTTCCTTCTACTGGATTGGGGTTTATATTGCTGCTCTTATTTAAGGAGGGTCAGATGCCTTATTAAACTGTTGGTTTCAGATCTTTCCACTTTGTTGATGTAGGAACTCAGAGCTATAAAATTGCCCCTGAGTACTGCCTTTGCTGTGTCCCAGAGGAGCTGGTAATTTGTGTGTTCATTTTTGTTGAATATCATGAACATTTGAATATCCTTTCTAATATATTCCATGACCCACTCGTGATTCAGTAGTGTGTTGTTAGGCCTCCATGTGTTACAGGACTTTCTTTGGTGGCTTTTGGTGGTGAGTTCTAATTTTATTCCCTTGTAGTCTGAGAGGTATAAGTTCAATGCTTTTGAATTTGGACAAGTTTGCTTTGTGGCCTAAAATGTGGACTATCTTGGAAAATGTTCCATGTGTTGCTGAGAAAAACGTGTATTCTTATGCTGCTGGTGAAATATTCAGTAGATGTCTGTTAAAACTGGTTGATCTATGCAGTTGATTAGATTTGTGATTTCTCGAGTCGATCTATCTAGTGGGGAAATTGATGTGTTAAAGTCCCCAACAATTAATGTCTTTGGATCTATGTGGGATATGAGGAAAAGTAGTGTTTCTTGGATAAATTTGGGTGCTCCTTTGTTTGGTGAATAGGTATTTACAATTGTAATATTCTCATGGAGGAGAGGTCCCTTAATTATTAGTATGTAATGACCTTCTTTATCACTTCTTACTAATTTTAATTTGAAGTCTATTTTACCTGATATTAGGATTGCAACTCCCGCCTGTTTATGGGGGCCGTTTGCTTTGGTTCCAGCCTTTCATGTTGAAAATGTTGTTTTTATGGGCAAGATGTGACTCTTGAAGGGAATAGATAGAAGGATCTTGCTTTTTAATCCAACTGGGCAGTCTATGTTGCTTAATTGGAGAGCTAAGTCCGTTAATGTTGACAGATAGGACTGAGAGGTATTTGGGAGTTTCTGCCATTTTGTGCACATTCTTGGGGGCTGCAGCAACAGGGTTCTTCCTATGGTTCTTGGATGCTCAGTTTGCGTGTGATTTCTTTGCCTTTATTGTGGTCTTGTTGGTTTTCTCTGTGTAGAAAATCATTAAGAATATTTTGTAGGGCTGGTTTGGTGGATATATATTGTTTCAGTTGTTCTTTGGTATGGAAGGTTTTTAGTTTACCTTCGGTTATGAAGGAGAGTAAGCTGGGTACAGTATTCTTGGTTGATAGTTGTTTGTCTGTAGTGCATGGCATACATCATTCCAGGTTCTTCTTGCTTTGATTGTCTTTGATGAGAAATTTGAGGTGATTCTAATTGGTTTCCCCTTATAGGTGATTCATCTTTTCTCCTTGACAGCTTTAAGGATCTTTTCATTGGTCTGAATTGATCCATTGTGGATTATAATGTGACAGTGGGATGTCCTATTCTGGTCTGGTCTATTTGGAGTCCTAAAACTTATTGTTTCTGAATAAGTCTATCTTTTTTCATGTTTGGGAAGTTCTCTGCTAGGATCCTGTTAAACAAATTTCCTAGACCATTAACTTGTTTTGAAGGGCTCCTCTACACCCATTATCCTCAGATTAGGCCTTCTGATGGTGTCTTCCAAATGTTGAATAGATCTATCATATTTCTTGGATTTGTCTTGGATGGTTATATGTTTTTTTCTCTATAATATCCATGATGTCTTCAATCCTGGAGATTCAATCTTCTGCAAGTTCTAACCTACTATCAAGACATTCTACTTTGTTTTTTTTTTTCTTTTGTTTCTAGTTGGTCAGCTTTGATGGCTTCAAATTCTTTGTTGGAGCTTTGTTTTAGATCTTGTATGGACTTCTTTACTTCCTTAATTCGGTGTTCAGTGTTTATTCTCAAATCACTTAGTTGATTGGTTATGGTTTCCTTGGACTCCAATTCCTTCTTCTGGGTTAGATTCAGTATTCCCTTTGTGGACTCCTTGAGTTCTTTTAGTTCACCACTTATGGATTCCATGAATGCCTTAATTATCTTTGTGTATTCTCATCCTGGTCTCTCAATTCCTGTATTACTCTTTGATTAGCTTCCTCCCGTTCATGCGATTCCTGTAGCTCTTTTTTACAGATCTCAGCCTGCTCACACCATTCCTTTATTTCTGTTTGAGTGCTCTCAAGCTGCTCATGCAATTCTGTATCAATCTTTGAGTAGCTTCCTCATGCTCATGATATTCCTGTATTGGCCTTTTTTTGCCTCCTCTCTCTCCCTATCATGCTCATACTGAGTCCTTTGCAGGTTTTCAATCTTTTCGTTTACCATGTTTACCAGTAGTGTTTGTAGAGCTAATTGGGAACTCTCCTCTGGATTATTATCTGTTCTGTCTACGGGTTATTATGAGTGGGAGTTGAGATACCCAGACTTGTCATTTTTCTTGTGTTTTTCCTGATTGCTCTGCCCATTTGGAATGAAAGTAACACCAGTTTTGTGCTAGATCACTATCTTAAAGTAAGCATCAACCAACGTCTGTAGTTGCTCAGTCAAAGTCTGCAGATACACTCTAGTTCAACGGATATATCTATTCAACATCAAACAACTATGTATTAATGGGTTATGAACCACAAAGAAGATTTTGGCAAACTAGAAATTATTAGGTTTGGAGAGATGTGGGTAAAAATAGGTATAGAAGGATATGTAAAGGCAGAGGGTGAGTTAACTTAACTAATTCTTAATCTCAAAGTGGGAACTAGGTTGGATAGAATGATAGTAGAGAGAGAGAAAAGAAAAGAAGATAAAGATATAAAAAGAGACAAAAATAGAAGAACAAATATTAAAAATTAAAAAGTGAAACACTTAAAAATTATTCAAATTTAAAAACGTAATATTCAGAGAAGAATGTGGATAGGATAAGATAAGGGTAGGGATGAAAAGGAGATGTGGGAAACTTTTAAAATGCTTAAAATATTATATAGATATAAAGAGGTAGTACTATTATTAAGTAATTTAAGTCTAAAAGGTTTTGAATTGAGCAATACATTTCTGGATTAAATGTGTACACAATGGGGGATAAGATCTAATAATCAACTACGGTTATATCTGAGGATGAGCAAAGAATAAAAGAGAAGAAAAGGTTCAAAGAATGAGAAGGAAAGAAAAAAAGATCAAAAGGTCAGTAGGGCTAAACAAAAAAGAAAAAAAAAGCACACACTTATACCCTTAAAATAAAAATTATAAGAGGAAGAAAAAAGTTAATAGAAAACAATTTTTTTCAAAAAAAATTTCAATATTAAAAATTTTTTAAAAGTTTTAGAAAAAATTTTTAATAAAAGGTACAAAAAAGTTCTTTGATTTTTTTGGGGGGATGGGAAGATCCTATATCTTCCTTGTGTCCTTAACCTGTCTCTAGTTGGAGTCTCTGGTCTGCTTGTGGTGTTTGAATTTGCTGTGGCTTGGTTGGTTTTTTTAAGTCGGTTAGTATGAGCAGGCAGAAAAATGCTCTGCTTACCCAGGATTTTTTGTTCCTCCTCCCAGAGGGGGATCTACTTTGAGTATCACAAAAGAGGGAGATGGCTGTTTCCTCTACTTTAGAGATGCTGTGTTGAGGCTAGGTTCTGGGTAGAGTTGAGGCTTTTCAGCACATAGTAGCTTTTCCCTGAGGGGTTAGCTTCTGAGTCACTCACAGAGCCCAGCCGGGAGCCTTTTTCAGGATTTATGTTTACTGTATTTCAATTGATTTTCAAGGCTGCTGTAGGGAGGGACAGCCTCTGTCTCTGTGTAATCAGCGAAGAAATCCACTCCTGGGGCTTGTGCCCTGTTCTGGATGACTTTTCCCTGGGTGGAGCTGAGCCTAGCAGGTCAGATTAGGTTCCTGTGACCTACTAAATTACTCTTGTTTTCTTCCAATGCCTGAGTTAGAGCTAGCTGCTCAGCCAGGCCTTTGTCAGTATCAAAGATGGAGATCTCTGGTAGTGGCGAGGGGAGGGGTGGCCTTCCTTCCTCTGAACCCTGAGAAGGAGTGAGTATGTCAGGCTTCTACTCATGCCGGAATCTTGGTTCCTGTGTCGTCTCTGGTCGGCGAGCAAACTTCAGGATGAAGATGTCTGTTCCTTGTCAGTTCTTGCTGGTGTTGAGTAGAATCCGCTCACCTGCTGCCTCTAGGGCCTTCATCCTGGACTCTCTTTGTTGCCGGTATGGTGGCTACAGCTGCAGCCGCTGCCGCCTCAGCAGCTGCCACCTCAGCTACAGCAGCTGGCAAGTGCTCAGATCTGTCTCCTTGCCTGGATTTTCCCTCTCTGGCCTAACTCTCTGTCCTGTGATGGCACACTTGGTGTGATTATCTGGCTTAGGACTATTCACCGGAACAAAAACTGCTTTCTATGTGAGAGCTTGTTTAGCCTCCAGCTTCTCCTCCGCCATCATCCCGGAACTCCCTCTGAAACCTTTATTCAACTATTTTTTTTATTTCAAAGATAGGCTGTCTACTTTTCGAAAACTTTTCTAGTATAAAATAACTAATATTTCAATAGAAAGTACAGTTTATTAATTTCAAGGGAATTTTAGATATACGCATGATATTGTGGTAACGTTTATAGTATATTACTTGAAAAAATTCTGTTCAAACTCTTAAATATTCGTGTGTAATGACAGGGAGAGAGGAAGATAATTCATACTGGTTAGGAATTTGCAATGCCTCAAAAATCTATTGAATAATTTGTTATAAGCACATAGTCAAGCTACCTGATATGGCTTAGTTTTTTTTTTGTTTCTTTATTTATTCAAAATTTTAACATGTATGCATGCACAGTGGTAACATTAAAATTATTAATCATAATACAAATATTGCAAAATCATAGACAGGTATCATACGTTCAATAGTTAGCACTTATGATTCTAATAATAATTTTTATGAAGATGATGATGACCACAGTGTAGCCTGATAATGACAAGGTTGTGATTAAAAAGGAAAAATTTTTAGACATCTTGTAAGCCAGATTTCCCACATTGAATACATAGTACTAAAAAGCATTGGATTAATACAATAAGAATAATAAGAGGAGAGTCTCAATATCAAGAAATACAATCACATAAACAGGTGAGACAGTAAATACCTTAATGTTATTCTTTCAGTCTCTCTAAATATACTCACATTTCTTGGTACTATTGTTTTCTTATAAATAAAATCGTTTATTTGCACATGTTGATTATCCCACATAGATAAAATATAATAAGCTGAGTGCTTTCTGTTACAAATGATCTTGTTTGTTCTAGCCTGAGTAATTTAGGAGAAAGCCTTTAACTACCCACATAGCCATTGGCTTAGTTATATATCCCTAGAAGTTAACAACACATGCCTCAAGAAGCATACTTCACTCATTAGGCAGAAATCCATGATCAGTTTTAGTTTCCATCCAGTTAACTGGAGAAAATCTATGTATAAATTTATTAAGAACTCTTGGCAACAAATAAAGCAATAAGAAAAATTTTGATGGACTAAGATGTAGTTTTCAACTTAGTGTGATTAGTTCAAATACCATTCTCATAAAGACATTATTCAATAACCAATGTTTTCCAGTGACATATTCTTCAATATAGCTGTAAACACATGACACAATTACATAATACCACTTAAATATCTGGAGTTACATTAAAAGGACACGGTCCTTAGAGCCAGGAGGAAAATTTATTTTTATTTCTGCATGAAAAAATTTGTGACTTTATACCAACAAACTGAATTTGACACTTTCCTTATTTGTAAGCTAAGGGGGAAAATGTAAGGACTCTTCACTTTTCTTTTTTTTTTTTTTTTTTTGCTCTATAAGCCAACAAATATATTCTTCAATATTTCTGGTAGATTACATCCATTTACAGATGAGAAATGTAAGGCCAGTAGTCAATGTAATGAGTAAATAATGATACTAGAATTTGTGTCTGAGCCCTTCACTCTGTGTGCTTACAAGCAGAAGTAATTTGGTGATGGAAAGGGCCAATAAGAAAAGACTATGGGGAAAAACATAGGTTGTAAAAGGTTGCTTAAATCTAGGTGACCAGTGATGATTACATGAAACAGGCCCGTGTCAGGGGCATAAAAATGAGTACATAGAAATCATATTAGTGACAGAAACTCAGAAAATCTTGATCATTCATCTTAACTAATGGGTGAGAGCAGAAGGGTAAGAAGAAATCTAAAGTGTTCTACATCTCTGGTCAGGCAACTGTGTTAGTGATATTCTTGGTGATAGGGATTGCAGGTGGAAATGATGGATTTAGGGAGAAAAAAAACTCTGATAGTTGTAAAGTTTATATGAAAAAGAATAATAAAATTGGGGGCATTATTAAAGGGAAGAGTTAAGGGAAAGTTCTGACACAATTCTGAACAATGTGAGTACCAGTATGGACAAGATTGGAAGAATGAGATAAATAAGGAAACAAGAAAGTAATAAACGCAGATTTACAGAAGTAAAGAAAGGAAAGAATTTGCAGGAAGAAAAGTTCAAAACTGTTACAGAGATATTGAAGGAAATATGCTATTTGGATTTGAAAACTAAAAAGGTATAGACAAGTTCAATAAGAACAGTGTTTTGGTGATATCTCCATGATGAAATAGCCTTGTCATTCAAACTGCCACAAATTCTTATATGTAGGAAGTGCTCTGATAAACTTCAAGCTTTTATTGAATGGAAGAGTTCAGACATTACCCTCATCACTAGGATTAAATTCCTAAAAAGATAAGGCATTTTGCTTTAATGCCTTTCTTTCATTTTCTCTTACACATTGGCAAGTAGGGAAGGATACTTATGTAACAATAATACAATGTTGACTTGTAATAACACAACATCTAGGACCTAGTGTTAATTCAGATATTTACTAATTAGCTCCAAAATTTATGGATATTTATATTTCTCCTGGGTAAACTAATGAGCTCCAAGAAAATTGTACACCCTCTAATGTGGGCATAGGGTTATACTGTGGAACTTTACCGTTCAGATAGGGAGTACTACCCTATTGTTTAACATGGAGAACGTACCCTCATACATAGACTGTGTGTGTGCAAACCAGAAGTGGTATTTGAACAAGGGAAAACATGGGACCTATGTTTCTTTGGGGCTGGATTACTTCACTTAATATAATTTTTTCTAAGTCTTTCCATTTCCTAACAAATGGAGCATTGTTATTCTTTCTGATGGAGGCAAAGAATTCCTTTGTGTATATATACCACATTTTCTTGACCCATTCATCTACTCAATGGCATCTGGATTGGTTCCGTATCTTAGCTCTGGTAAATAATGCTGTAATAAACATAGTTGTGCTGGAAGATTTAGTATGGTCTTGTTTGTAATCATTTGGGTAAATGCCCCAAAGTGGGATTGCTGGGTCATAGGAGAGCTCTAGGAGTTTTTTGAGGAACCTCCATACAACTTTCCGAAGTGGTTGAACAAGTTTACACTCCCAATAACAATGAAGTAAGTTTCCCTTCTGGCCACATCCACTCTTGCATCTGTTATTATTGTTCTTGCCTATGGCCATTCTAACTGGGGTGAGGTGGTATCTCCATGTTGTTTTGATTTGCATTTCTCTTATGGCTGGTGAGGTCGGGCATTTGTTCATGTGTCTATTGGCAATCCTTCTTTCCTCTTCACAGAATTTTCTCCGTAAGTCTTTAGCCCTCTTATTTTTATTTATTTATTTATTTTTATTTTGAAAATACTGTACAGAGGAGTTAAAATTACATGGGCAAGATAATGAGTGCATTTCTTATCAAGCATTGCTGCCTCCTCCTTTGTTTCCCCTTCCCATCCCTTCGCATCCTCCCCCCGCCCCCCAATTCTCCTCGCCCCCCCCATGAAAGTTGTAAAGTTCATTTTCGACATAACGACTTGTACATCTCATTGTTGCAATGTAGCCCACTTATTTATTGGGCAGTTGTTTCTTTGAGGATTTGTTGTTGGTGGATTTAATGTTTTGAGTTCCAGGTATAGTTTACATATGATAACCTTGTCCATTGTATGGCTAGTGAATATCTTCTCCCAATAAGTAGGCTTTCTATTGATCTTGCTAGCTATATCTTTTGCCATGCAAAAGCTCTGCAACTTAATGCAATCCCATTTTTCCAAATTTTCTTTGATTTGTTGTGTTTCTGTGTCTCTTTTAAGAAACTTTAGGCTTATGCCAAGGAGACCTAGTAATGATTTCAGACCTGTAATGTTTTCAGAGTGTCTGCTTTGACTCCGAGGTCCTTGATCCATTTGGATATGATTCTGGTGCAGGATGACATTATAGATCTATTTTTGATTTTCTACAAGTGATTAACCAATTTTGCCAGCACCATTTACTGAAGAGGCTGTCTTTCTTCCATTCTATTTTTTTAGTTCCCTTATCAAATATTAGATGACTATAGGTCTGTGGGTTTATTTCTGGGTTTTCAATTCTATTCCATTGGTCCTGAGGTCTGTTCTTGTGCCAGTGCCAAGCTGTTTTGATTACAATGGTTTTGTAGTAGTGTTTGAAATTTGGTATTGATATTCCTCCAGCACTGTTCTTTCTGTTAAGGATCGTTTTTGCTATTTGGGGTCTTTTATTGTTCCATATGAATTTTTGGATTGCCTTTTCTATTTCCTTGAAGAATGATGTTGGAATATTGATAGGTATCACATTGAATTTTAGATAGCCTTGGGAAGTTTTGCCATTTTCACGATGTTGAGCCTTCCAATACAGGAGCATGGGAGTTTTTTTTGCCACTTTTTAAGTTCTGTTTTGATTTCCTTTTTCAAGTTTTTATAGTTTTCATCATAGAGATCCTCCACTTCTTTGGGTATGTTAATTTCTAGGTATTTCATTTTTTGTGAGGCTATGACAAATAGAGTTGTTTTCTGGTTTCAGCATGCTTTTCTCATTGTTGGCATACAGAAAAGCCATTGATTTTTGAGCGTTAAATTTATACCAATATTTTGAATCAGCTTAAGTAATTTGAGAGTGGAGTCCGTGGGCTTCTTTAAATACAAGATCATGTCATCTGCAAAGAGGGAGAGTTTTACTTCTTCTTTCCCTATTTGGATCTCTCTAATGTTTGCATCTGGTTTTATGGTTTAACTAGGCATTTAATTCTAAATTGAAGAGAAGTGGAGACAGTGGACATCCTTGTCTCATTCCTGAGTTAAGAGGAAATGGCTTTAGTTTTTCACCATTAAGTATAATGCTGGCTGTAAGTTTGTCATATAGAGCCTTTGTTGTACTGAGGAATGTTCCCTGGATTCCTAATCTTTGCAGAATCTGCAACATAAAGGGGTGTTGGATCTTGTCAAATCCTTTTTCTGAATCTATTGAGATAACCATGTGGTTCTTGTCCTTGCTCTTGTTGATGTGATGAATTATATTAATTGATTTGTGTATATTGAACCAACTTTGCATGAAATGAATCCTGAAATGAATCCTGTTTGATCGAGGTGTATGATTTTTTGGATGAATTGTTGAAGTCGATTGGCCAAAAATCTGTTGAGAATTCCTGCATTAATGATCATCCAAGAAATGGTTCTATAGTTCTCTTTCTTTGAAGACTGCCTGCCTGGTTTTGGGATGAGGGTTATGATGGCTTCATAGAATGAGTTCGGTAGTGAACTTTATCTTTCAATTTCATTGAAGATTTGGAGGAGTGTTGGTGTGAGCTCTTCTTTGAAGGCCTTGTAGAATTCCATTTTAAATCCATCAGGATCTGGGCTTTTGTTAGATGGGAAGACTCTTACTGCTGTTTCTATTTCAATGTTGGATATGGGCCTGTTAAGATGGTTTAACTCATCTTGGTTTAGTTTCTGCATGTCAATATTTGCTAGGAAAAGGTCCATTTCTGCCAAGTTCTCAAACTTATTAGCATAATGTTTTGAGAAGTATTCCCTTATAATGTTCTGAATCTTGGTTGTTTCTGTGGTGATGTGTCCATTCTCATCTCTGAGTTTATTTATTTGGGTGTGTTCTCTTCTTTTTCTGGTAAGATTTGCTAAAGTTCTGTCAATTTTGTTAATTTTATCGATGAATCAACTCTTTCTTTTGTTGATTCTTTCTGTGGTATTTTTGGATTCTAATTCTTTAATTCTGATTCAATATAAATCATTTCTTTCCATCTACTGGATTAGGGATTATCTTCCTGCTCTTATTCAAGGAGGCTCTCAGATGTCCCATTAAATTGTTGGTTTCAGATATCTACAAGTTGTTTGTGTTGGAACTCAGGGCTATAAACTTGTCTCTAAGTACTGCCTTTGCTGTGTCCCAGAGTAGGTGGTAATTTGTGTGTTCATCTTTGATGAATATCATGAATATTTGAATTTCCTTTGTAATGTCTTTCATGACCCACTGGTCATTCCACAGTGTGTTTATCAGCCTCCATGTGTTACAGGACTTTCTTCGGTGGCTTTTGGTGGTGAGTTCTAATTTTATTCCCTTGTTGTGTGAGAGAATGCAAGGTATAACTTCTATGTTTCTGAATTTGGAAAAGTTTGTTTTGTGACCTAAATTGTGGTCTATTGTGGGAAATGTGCCATGAGCTGCTGAGAAAAACGTGTATTCTGATACTGTTGGGTGAAATATACGGTAGATGTCTGTTAAATATAGTTGATCTATGCAGGTGTTTAGATATGCAGTCTCTGTGTTGAGTTTTTCCCGAGTTGATCTATCTAGTGTGGAAAGTGGTGTGTTAAAGTCCCAACAATTAATGTCTTTGGATCAATGTCAGATTTGAAGGAAAGTAGTGTTTCTTGAAGAAATTTGGGTTCTTGGTTGTTTGGCGAATAGATATTTCAAATTGTAATATTCTCCTGAAGGAGAGATCCCTTAATTAGTATGTAGCAACCTTCCTTATCTCTTCTCACTAATTTTAATTAGAAGTCTATTTTATCTGTTATTAGGATTGCAACTTCCGCCTGTTTATGTGGGCCGTTTGCTTGGTAGATTTTGTCCCAGCCTTTCACATTGAAAATGTGTTTGTTTTTATGGACAATATGAGACTCCTGAAGGCAGCAGATAGAAGGATCTTGCTTCTTAATCCTAATTGACAGTCTATGTCGCTTAATTGGAGAGTCAATCCGTTAATGTTGAGAGTTAGAATTGAGAGCTGTTTGGGAGTTCCTGCCATTTTATGCCCCTTCTTGGGGGCTGCAGCAACTGGGTTCTTCCTATGGTTCTTGGATTCTCAGTTTGAGTGCGGTTTCTTTGCCTTTATTGTGGTCTTGTTGATTTTCTATGTGTAATACATCGTTATGTGTCATTTATAGGGCTGGTTTGGTGTATACATATTGTTTCAGTTGTTCTTTGGTATGGAAGGTTTTTATTTGGCCTTCGGTTATGAAGGAGAATATAGCTGGGTACAGTATAATTGGATGATAATTGTTTGTCTTTAGGGCATGGCAGCTCTTCTTGCTGTAATTTTCTCCACTGAGATATCTGAAGTTATTCTAATTGGTTTCCTTTTGTAAGTGGTTGATCTTTTCTCCTTGACTGCTTTAAGGATTTTTTCCTTGGAATTGATGCTGTGGGGATTATAATGTCACGGTGTGATATCCTGTCATGGTCTGTTCTATTTGGGGTTCTAAAAGCTTCTTGAATCTGGTGTTGTGTTTATTCTCAAATCACTTAGTTGATCGGTTATGGTTTCCTTGGACTCCCATTCCTTCTGTTGGGCTCCATTCAACATTCCCTGTCCGGTCTCCCTGACTTCTTTCAGCTATCTTTTATTGGATTCCATGAATCCATTTTTGTGCTAGAACACTATTTTAAGGCAAGCATCAACCAAAGTCCTGTAGTTGCACAGACAAAAGTCTGGGCATTTTGTCAGTATCAATTTCTGGGCCTTTGTCAGTATCAAAGATGGAGCTCTCTGGTGGTGGGAGAGGGGCCACCTTCCTTCCTCTGCTTTCTGAGAAGGAGTGAGGATGTCAGGGTTCTATTCATGCCAGAATCTTGGTGACTGGGCCCTCTATGGTCTGTGATATGCAGCATGAATATATCTGTTCCTTGTCAGTTCTTCCTGGTATTGAGTAGAATACGCACACTGTGTCTGGCATCTTTTTGACTGGACTCTCTCTGTAGGCATGTTGGCTCAGGCCGCTGATTCTCAGATCTGTTTCCTTGCCTGGATATTCCATCTCTGGCCAAACTCTCTGTACTGTGATGGCACACTGGGTGTGATTCTCTAGCCTAGGACTGTTGACTGGAACACTAAAACTGTTGTCTACATGATAGCTCGTTTAGCCTAGACCTTCTGCCATCTTCATCTGAACTCTAGATTATGACTTTATATACTCTAACTTGGGACAATGATCTGCTGTCAGTTACTTTCCTCTCTTCTCCTTCTTTTGCCCTTCCACTTACATAATTTTTATTTAAAGAAACATATTTGAGCTTGTATTTTTAAATTCTTTAAAATTATCTGAATTTCTTCATACTTCTGGCAGACTCCTATATCTTTCTCAAGGGAATATTTTGTCACTACCATTTTTATCCTATATAATATTAGATATCTTCCTGCCTAATTCAGTGCAAGATATAAATTACATTCATCCAGATATTTCAACACTTGTACCACCATAAAATCCTTTCTTAAGAAGAAATCATGATTTTAGTATTTCTGGGGAGGTGTCATCTGTCATTTTTGAATGACCCTAAGTAATACTTACATGCAAACATTTTCAAACCAATATGCCATTCAGTAGATGAACGAATCAACAAAATGTGATATATATACACATTTTGTTGATATATATATATATATATATATATATATATATATATATATATATATCGTGTTGAATTCTATGCTTCCAATTCAAAAGGAAATGGAAAGATTTTTAAAATCCTGCTAAATAAAATAAGCCAGACCCAAAGAAACAGATTCCATAGTTTCCCTCATTTGTAATAATAGGATATGTATAGAATAACACTAGCAGATGAGCAGAATGGCTCAAAAGCTTTGCATATAGGATGAGCAAAATAAACACCTAGATATGGAAATAGAGGTTTTTCTTTGTGGTTTTTTTTTTTTTAATGTACTACGTGATTTCTTTTTTCTTTTGTGTTTTCCCCTATAGTTTATCCCCTGCTGTATTTGATTTCAGTACTGTGTGTATTCCACATGCATTTATCTTAATTTGAGAAGGCAAGATGAACAGCAAATTGGGGAGACAAAGGACAAAGTGCAAACCAGTGCAATAGCAGTACTCACAAGACAAAATGTTGGAAATTTACATTACAACTTGTGAGGGGTTTGGGGGGAAAGGAAAAGTGTGAGAAAAATGAGGTAGTGGGTAAAATTTCGACATGTTATGTATTCACTACTTTACAATTAATGCAACCCCTGTATATATCACCTTAAAAATAAAATTAAACAAAATAAGTTACATAAAGTATAATTTCACTGTATTGCTATAGTAAATATTATCCTATGTGCATTACCTTTTAAAAAATGAACACTATTTGGCATCTAATTTGAATTAATTACACCTTTCTTTATCAGAGGTTCATCAACTTGAATGTTATCCAAATATACAATATTTTCACAATATATCTGTCATAATTTTCAAAAAAAATTATAAGTTAATATTGTCCCATAGTAAAACAGAAAACAGTTTAATTCTATGGAAACTCCTAACTTTTAAAACTGAATAATTGTTAAGAGGACATAATATATGTGTTCTTCAAAGTTCTTACAAATACTAACTACTCATTTTCAAATTCTGAACATTCCATATCAGAGATATTCAAAACAGTACCTGTTTGTATGTTATTTAATTCTGCAATAACTGCAGTTTCTAATTGGGTGCTACATATTGAGAAATCAACAAAAAAAATAGCTACATTCTGGTGGAGGATATAACTACGAAGTATGTGTAATAATTAATTCCTCAAGAGTAAACATTTGTTCATCAGAGTAAGCTATTATTTCTGTGATCATCAATCCCAAGTTTTTATGCCATAAAGTCTTCCTAGCCCAACAGTTTCCAATTTGTATGGTGCACCTTAAAATTCCCTTAATTCACATCATGAATAGCTTATCACTATTGTGAAAAAATACTACACTTGTGCTAATATGATGCCTTTCCTATTGTGGAAAGTACACTACACTAAACTTTGCTGCAACATTTTTCTGATTTCTAGAAATCAGAGCACTTGCAAATATTATTTATATTTTTATCTATCATAGATATTCAGGAGGCTAAGCTCAGAAGATTATGGTTCAAAGCCCACCCAGTCAGGAAGATTCCTTAGATTCTTATCTCCAATAAACTTCTCAGGAAAAGCCAGACTCAAGTGGCACTGAGGTTGAAGTTGTAGGGCATGAGCCTTGAGCAAAAACCGGCTCAAAGAGAGTGGCCAGGCCCAGAGTTCAAACCTGAGGACAAACCAAAAAATAAAACCAACTCCAACCTCGCATTTTTCTCATTGTATACAGAGGCATGTAATTAAGGAAATTTCTTCCTGTATTACAAATAGATAGAAGAACCAAGACCTCACACAATTACTGTCTTCATACCATGTTACACCAAAGCCTCCAAAAATGGCTTGTTCTAAATTAATAAATTAATATCATCCATTTGTTGGCAACTCTGTGCAGATTATTCACACTATCTCATTTTATACATGAACTGTTGGAATTATCAATTAACTAAGTTCTAATTATACCTCGCTTGAAAGAATATTTTAAGCAAATAAAATGCCTGATTCATGTGTGAATTTGTGAATTAAAACCTCTACTTAAAAAGAATTTTGTAGTATCCTATAGAATATGAAATTAGAAACAAAACCAAAATATTTATTTTAAATATAAATTCTAATTTAGCAAGATCTACAAAGTCCTACATTAGATGAACTTTGTATTTTTCCAGGCTTAAAATTTTGTAATCCTTCATTATTTCTTTGAAATCCAACAGAATGATGCTTATTTTTTCAAATTTTTGATTGGGAATCATGAGCCATTTTGCATCTAGGAATGTTGTGTAATGCAGAGAGCATTTAAAACACAACTGAGGATTATATATGAGTTGCATTTCAATAGGAAACTTGCCTTCTCAAAACATAATGACAAAATTAGCCCAAACTTCCAACTGTGTATTCCTTTCTTGTTGTTTGTTTTGTTTCATTGAGACAAAATTATACTACCTGGTCCAGGGAAGGTATCACTATGTAATCCCACTCTCTAATCTCCTGTCTTAGCTTGAGTGCTAGAATTCCAAGCTTGTATCAAATTGCCCTTCCATAGTTTGGTGGTTTATTTAATCTAGATACAGACTAGCAATTCTCAACTTCTCCTATGATCTTATTCATTAGACTGACTCCTCAAGTTGTTTATGTACTATTTTCAAAGATGTTCTATCATTTCACACAGGATATGAACATTTTTAGATGCACCTGCAGGGGTCTCTGATTCATTCTTCCATGGATCCAATCCCTTTAATAATGATTACTTGACTTTCTTTTTATCTCTGGTCCCTAGGTATGTAATATTATCAAACTTTGAATAAATTTCACTTGAGGACTTTCTAATATTAAAAATTATCACTTGATCTAGTCTTACTCAGGATATATTTTCTATTGTTTTCTAACATTTCTCCATATTCTGAGAGTTGTTTTATTTGTGCAGGTGTGTTTGCACATATATGTGCCTCTGTGTGTATGTGTATGTTTGTATGTTTGTATGCAAAAGCCTCAGCAACCTCATTCAGCAATCTTGCTCATCACTAGTATTCCATCACTTGAGTTCACGCCTATAATTCTAGATACTCAGGAGACTGAGATCTGAGGATTGCAGTTCAAATCCTGTATGAATAGGAAAGGAATGTTCTGAGGCACTTAACTCCAATTAACCACCAGAAAACTGGAAGTGGCGCTGTGGCTCAACAGGTAGAGCACTAGTCTTGAGCTGAAGAATGGAGAGATATTTCCCAGGCTGAGTTCAAACCCTGCCTCAACCATAAAAAAAAAAACAAAAAAGAAAGAAAAAAGATGAAAGAAAGAAAAAGAAATGAGATCTTGGCCACCAGTTCATTGCTAGTATAATTCCTGCTTTCTCACCATGGACTTTTTTTCCAGTTAAGTCCATGCTCTTATATCTAACTTACTTTGGAACCAGAATTATTCTTCAATTGTACATTTTACAAATTTGCGTGATTAGCAACCATGATTTAGAGATAGAAGTTGAAAGAGAGTGGCCTCATCGTTCATATTCCTCTTAGTATTAATTATTTCTCTATGTCACTCCCATAGATCTACATAATGGCCTTGGCTTTATTGGTTCAATGTTGTCTTATTTGCAGAGTCTTCCATAGTATATTGAACCATTAGACTTAAACACAGAACTTTTCTTTCTCTTATTATTCCTATTGTTTCTTCTACTGTTAACTTGTGTACACTTGGTAAATAATTCACAACACACACACAAATAAACTTTTCTGAGAATCTTCTTCAAGTTAAATTTAATTTAAGAGCACTTATGGAATTTGAAGTTAATGTACTCATGGATAATGGTTTCTTTTATGTTTTTATAGTAAAAAATAATGTACAGAGGGCTTAGAGTTACATAAGTAAGGTAATGAGTACATTTCTTATTGTTACATCCTCTTTTGTTTTTTCTGTGTTATCCATTCCCTCCCCATCTGACCAATTCCCCCTCCCCTCCACAAGTTGTAAAATTCGTTTTCTACATAGTGTCTTGTTCATATCATTGTTACAATAGGTCATCCTGAATCTTTGTTTCAGCATTTTGTTGTTTCCCTTCTCCTCCCCACACTAGAAAAATGTATATGCAAGATGCAGGGCACCAACATCATATCCAGTGAAAACAGGAGTTATATCATGCGGGAAGAACATGGAGGAGAAAAGAAAAAATCACATAGTACATTTTAGATTCATTAAAAACAATTTCAATAAAGAATAAACAAGTTGTGTCCCTATCTTGGGTTTCATTTTTCTTAACATTATCTTATATGGCCATATGTACATGAATAATGTTTTTATAAGTCATTTAAATTTTATATTTTGTATTTACTAAGTTGTCTCTGAAAGGCGTGTTACCTCATGTCCAAAGATGTCTTTGTGCTAGTTCTATGAAGCCTGAAAACATTCATTTTACCTGAAGAGGGTGTCTTTCTTCAATTTTTTTAGCTCTCTTATCGAAGATTAGATGGCTATAGGTTTGTAGGTTCATTTCTGGGTTTTCAATTCTATTCCAGTGGTCCTGAGGTCGGTTCTTGGAGATTCCTCAAAAGACTCCACACAGAGCTCCCCTAAGACCTAGCAATCCTACTTTTGGGCATTTACCCAAATGTTCACAAACAAGGCCACATTAGAGGTACCAGCACGACTATGTTTATTGCAGCCTTATTTACCATAGCTAAGGTATGGAACCAACCCAGATGCCCCTCAGTAGATGAATGGATCAAGAAAATGTGGTATATATACACAATGGAATCCTATGCCTCCATCCGAAAGAATGACATTGTCCCATTTGTTAGGAACTGGAGAGACTTGGAAAAATTACATTAATTGAAGTAAGCCACGCCCAAAGAAACATAGGTCCCATGGTTTTCCTTATTTACAATAACTAGTATATGTCTCAGTCAAACAGAAAAGATCAGATAACTTGATGTTAGGGAAATGAACCCTAAGATATGTATTCGAATGTTTTTTGTTCTTCATGTGACTTTTTCTAACACATTTATAAGATGATTTCCTTGTTGCTTTTTATGTCCCTTCCCCACGGGATAACAATAACCCCTGATTTCACTGTATTTGATGTCGGTATAATTTCTGGAGGGGAACGGAAAAAAAACAAATCATTTAAATAGGGATACAGGTGGACCCATTGCAACAATGAGATGTACAAGTCGTTATTTCAAAAACGAACTTTACAACTTTGTTGTTGGGGGGAGGAGGATTGGATGTAGGGGGGAGGGGAGGATGGGAAGGGGAAACCAAGGAATAGGCTATATTGCTTGATAAAAAATGTACTCAGTCCAGATCTTAGCTGTAAATAATGCTGCAATAAACTTAGTTGTGCTCGTAGCTTTAGTGTGGTCTTGTTTGTAAACATTTGGGTAAATGCCCAAAAGTGGGACTGCACATCCCCTCCAGCATCTGTTGTTATTAGAGTTCTTGATTATACCCATTCTAACTGGGGTGAGGTGATATCTCAATGTTGTTTTGATTTGCATTTCTTTTATGTCTAGGGATGGGAAGGGGAAACCAAGGAGTAGGCTACAATGCTTGATAAAAACTGTACTCATTATCTTGCACATGTAATTGTAACCACTCTGTTCAGTATTTTCACTGTAAAAAATATATATTCATTGTTAGAAAAAAAAGAATCCACGCTTGAAGAAACTGTCCTTGACTTTTTTCGAGTGTGTTCTTTATTCACATAAAAATTGTCTGAAAACTTCTTCTTGAAAGTATTTCAAAAGGAAACAATGTGCCAATTGAAGGCCAGCATAGGACAAAAGGAAATAAACATTGTTTTAAAAGCTTTCTTTTGCAAGGAAACAAAGACTTGGAGGTTTTAATTTGTCTTATGCATGGATGTTTCACTATTGAGCTGATTCTGTTGTTGCAGGAGTCACTTATTAATTCATTTAGTCTTGTCCTGAATTCTCCAGCACAATTAGTATTCCAAAAAAGCAGGATTCAGTGAGTATGATCAGCAAAAGGAGTCTGTTCTCAAACCAGTGCTTTATGGATGGTCCCAAAGAAATATGTGCGTTTTTTTCTTGTTTGTTTGTTTCGTTTGTCCTGGTTCTGGAGCTTGAACTCAGAGGCTGGACCATGTCCCTGAAGAAATGTCTTCCCTGGCCAACTTCCCCCAAAGCTAGGACTCTACTACTTGAGCCAAACTCCACTTCTGGCGTTCTTGGTGTTTGGTTACAGATAAGAATGTGACAGACTTTCCTGCCTAGGTTGGCTTTGAACTGAGATAGTAAGAAAGCCAAGTGACATCAACTGTATCAAGATTTCTGTTTTGAACCAAGAAATACTAGACAAAGTTTATTATAAACTAATATTTGACAATTTTTAAAAGAAAAGAATATGTCTAACAAAGAATCCATAACTTAAATAACTCCACAAATGTAGGGGCACTGAATCATTTTGGACGCATTTTTTCATCTGCTTGGGAAGATAACTATTGACTTCATAGATTCCTTTTGGGGAAACTTAGTCATATTTGTCTGTTGTCACTGGCTTTGTACACATGCATGCTGTACATACTTCTAAGGGCCCTACATAAAGGAAGTCTTGAAATTCTCAACAATATTTAAATAAGATGCTCCAGCCTAGGGTTAAGATTTTAGGTGTGGACATTTATCAACACTCCTGATTCAGAATCTACTTGATATAATTTTTAATCAATATTTTGTTTTTAGTTTTGCTCTTTGTAAATTCACATGTACCTATGAAAAATTGTGTGGCCATCCCAATAATATTCTCAAAGTACCTCTTAATCATGACTCACAGAAAGTTGTTATAAATAAAGAAAACAATAATTAAATATTAATGATTACTAAAATAAAAAACAAAACAATTACCAGGGTTTTCAGTATTTGAAGTGTACATAGTAGAGTTTACTATTTTCTCATATTCCTGTACATTTAAAACTGGATAAAGCTATAAGTAGCCTTTAAATTTACTCACTAAGATTACTATTTATAGTTCATCTCATCATTTGTATGTGGATTATATCATTATTTGTTCATCACTAACATATAACGTAAAGGAGCCTTAAAGATTTAACAGAAACTGTGTACTTAAAATCTTAACTCTTCACTCTGCTTCTTTACAGTCTTTGCAACTTCTCATTAGTAAAGTTTCTATAAAATCTGAAGTGTACATACTTACTAGTACATGCTACCAGAAATATTATATACGTTATCAAAATTTTTATGACTTAATTTTGCCATATATAAGCAAATCCCAAAATTAAACATATTTAAAACATTAAAACTTTTAACAAACCTTAACATTTGCTGCAATGATCATTACGACAAGTGCCTTTTGTAGAATAATTGAACTCCTCCTCCTACAAATCTCATGAACAACAAATATCTGGAATTATTTTGTTTTTGATATGTCAATCTTGACTTTATTCTTAAATGTGTGCTTATATAAGAAACACATGGTTCTAAAATTTCACAATTCTTTTGAACTTATTTTTGTTGAATTGTCTAGTTTAAGAAAATCAATTACTTTTTATATATAAAAAATGTTTTGTGCTCAATTTGTCTGCACATACACTAAAATTGGAAAATACAGAGAAGATTAGCATGGTCCCTGCACAAGGATGATGTACAAATTAGTGAATCGTTCCATATTTTTACAACAACAGATGCTGGAAGGGATATGGCCAGAAGGGAAGCCTACGGCATTCTTGGTGGGAGTGTAAACTTGTTCATCCACTTTGGAAAGCAGTTTGGAGGTTCCTCAAAAGCCTCCACATAGAGCTCCCTATTATACAGCAATCCCACTTTTGGGCATTCTCCCAAATGATCACAAAACAGTCCATACTAAAACTACCACCACAACAATGTTTATTGTAGCATTATTTTCCATAGCTAAGATATGGAACCAACCCTGATGCTGCTCAGTAGAAGAATGGATCAAGAAAATGTTCTCTCTCTCTCTCTCTCTGTCTCTCTCTCTCTCTCTCACTCTGTGTGTGTGTGTGTGTGTGTGTGTGTGTGTGTGTGTGTGAATGTACACTTACACAACCACTTTGGAAAGCAGTCTAGTGAGTCCTCAGAAAGATAAATATTGACCTTCCTTATGGCCCACTCATACCACTTCTAGGCATCTATCCTGAACAACAGGTACCAATATTCAAGGACAAATGCACTTCCATGTTTATTGCAGTACTGTTCACAATAGCCAGGATATGAAAACAACCCATATGTCCCACCAGAGATGAATGGATCAAAAAACTGTGGTAACTATACACAACGGAATATTTTCCAGCCATTAGAAAGGACAAAATAATGGCATTAGTAGGGAAATCAATCAAGCTACAGGAAATCATGTTGAGCGAGTTAAGCCAAAAGCAAAGAGACAAATGGCACATGGTCTCCGTGATAAGCAGATGTTAAATCCAAAATGTAAGGTGATATGACAAAATTAACAACACTTAAGAAACCAGGAACTTCCACTCATCTGGTCGAATCACTACTAAATAACCCCATTCTGCCCGTCATATGTGCACACTGAAGGGAAACCAGGAGGACGACACAGAACTAGAGGGAATCAGGGAAAAACATACAACAGTGGGATCCATCAGCTGTGCTGGACATTGACCAAAATGAACTAAGCAACTCAATGTCACTGGAGGGAGGGAGGGAACAAGTGGGAAAGAGGGAACAGCTGATGCTATGCAATACAAAAGAAATATACATATTTCAAAACAAAAAAGTTTACATATGGAAGAAATAACTCTATTGCAAAGCTCATAGAATTCATAAATGTTGTAGACCATAATAGACAATTTGCTCCATCGAAGTTAGAATGTGTTTGTGACTTAAACTAAGCATCACTATCCCACAATATTGTGAAATTTGGGAAATTTGTAACCACTTAATCACAATAAAAACATTTGAAAAAATGATGAAGGTGGAAAACTAAGTTGCTCTAAAAAACAAAAAAGGAAAATGTTCTGTGTGTATTTGTGTGTACACATACACGCACACACATATACTATATATATATATATATATATATATATATATATATATTAATTCTATGCCTCCATCAGAAAGAATGACATCGCTCAATTTGTTAGGAAATGGAAAGACTTGGAAAAAAAATTATATTAACTGATGTAAGCCAAGTCCAAAGAAACATAGGTCCCATGGTATCCCTTATTTGCAATAACTAGTATATGTCTGGGATAAGCAGAAAAGTTGAAAGCCTATGTGTATATGACTAGATAAGTTGATGTTAAGCTAAATAACTCCCAAGATATAGACACAAGTGTTTTTTTTTTTCTTTCTTGCTGTTGTTTCTCACATATTT
Organism: Dipodomys spectabilis; assembly: GCF_019054845.1. Classification (NCBI taxonomy): domain Eukaryota; kingdom Metazoa; phylum Chordata; class Mammalia; order Rodentia; family Heteromyidae; genus Dipodomys; species Dipodomys spectabilis. The sequence goes on along the minus strand of NW_024870989.1, from coordinate 2,191,878 downwards.
ATAATGTACGATGTGATTGTTTTTCTTTTTTATACGTTCCTCCCCAACAGTATAACACTGTTTTCACTTTATTTGATGTTGGTGCACCTGCATCTTGAATGTACACTTCTCTAATTTGGGGAGGGAAAGGAAAAAAACAACATGCTTAAATAGGAATACAGTTTGACCCATTGTATAACAATAGATGCACAAGACATTATTTTGAAAAACAAACTTTACAATTTAGGCTAGGGACATTTGGTGGGGCTTTGGGGTATGAGGAGTGTACTTGTGGAGGTGTAAGGGAAGGAATGGTGGGGGAAAAACAAAGGGGGAGGTAACAATGCTTGATAGAAAATGAACTTATTACTTTGCTCATATAACTATAACCCCTCTGTACAGTATTTTTACAACAAAAATGTATAAAAATGTTTTGAGATGGAAGAGTTTATGAAGCCCATTTTACCCATATAATATCGTTAACAAAGAAATTAATGCAAAACACTGATATGAAGATATTTTGAAAAAGTGAGTGTGTGTGCATTCCTGCGTGTTGGCATGCTCAGAGTTTGAAATCAGGGCTTCAACATCTCGCTACGTCTTTCTCTCTAGATTGGTGAGTTATTATATGAGCTACATCTCCATTCCTGGCCCTTTGCTATTTCGTTAAAATTTTGAAAAATAATCTCATGAATTTATTTTGTCCTGTTGGCTTCCCAATATTATCCACAGATCTCAGGCTCCTTAGTAGGTATCCCGAGTAGTTAGGATTACAGGTGTGACAAACCAGTACCAGGCTTTCAGAATAATTTTAAAAGTAGAAAAAAATTTACTTCACAGAAGCCTGTTTTATCATCTCCTAGTCTTAAAGCATTTTGGAGTGATTATATGTGAAATTTTTCATTCTTGAATTATTAAAATACAGTAAGTGATGATATTTAAAAGATTTAGTACTTTTTAAAAATGATACTGGAACTATGGGACAGAAGAAATTTGCCTCTCTTTGGACCATAATTTATAAGCTCAGCTCTGTGCATGATAACCCAATGTCACCAACACAGTCTGTGTTGAAGACAAAATGTAACAGAAAACAATTACCATGGGCAATAATTGCTATGCTATTATTTCTTGGACAGTATGAATATTGAATTGAGAGTATCAGTGAATGGAGAGAATTTATCTACCTTTTGTGTATTGCTGGAAGACTTTTGGAAAATTTGACTCATTTCCTTCCTCACTGTGTGTCTTGGGCCATGCACTTAGTGCCTTTAATTACAATTTTTCCCAACACTAAAATGGTAATAACATTAGCATTATAGCAAATGTTATCTTAAGAATTAAGGGTCCTTAGAATGATGAACTCTTTTCTCATTCTTGTAGAGGCATTATCAGATGAGAGGAACTGTATTTTTTTGTTTGCTTACATCCATTTATTCTTGAGTTTGAAATCTGAACTTCTTAAGACTGAAAGAAACCAAAATTAGACACGCAGGTTTGGAAAGAGCAATCAATGTAAAATAAATAAAATATATATAGATATGTAAAAGGTCTAAATAAATTGTTATATAGTCTCAAGCATAAACAGAAAATGATTTAAGCAATATCATGTTATTGAAAATTGAAAAATGTTAGGAGTTGCTTAATTTTTTCCTTTTTACTACCTTGAATTAATTATTTTTTTATAGAGAGATTAAAGATGAGATTAACAAGAAACTTGATTAAAAATGGACAAAAGTTGGAATAGACATGTTTTCCATAAACCCCTCTATATCACCAGGGGATTTACACAGTTGTGATTAATACAACTTCTGTGCTGGCTTAATGCTGTGAGAAGAAGTCATTAGAGAAATGTAATAAAAATTACTATGATACTACTTTATAACTATTATAACTCTTATCAAAAAAAATCAAAGGAAACAGGTGTGGTGGTAAAAGTTTGTAATTCCAAGCATTTAGGAGGTTGGATTTCGGTCTTAAGCCAGTCTAGGGTACTGAAGATAGTAAAAATTTGTCCTTTATTCCCTTTTGAATAAAAGGTAATCATGTTGGTGAGAGTGTGAAGAAAAGGAAATTTTCTACTCTTGGACAAAATCCAGGTTAGTATTCTCCTTGTAGAAAGTAGTATGCAGTTTTCTAAAGAAATCATACTTGAAATATCATCTGACCCACCAATCATGTGATTATTTCTCGCTGGGTAACTCGTAAATATATCTGTAGTTCATTGTTATTCACATTATTCACAACAACAGCCAAGATGTAAATCGAAGTTCAGTGTTCAACGACACTAATAAAGCAACTGTGTTACATGCACAAATATCTTTTTCTGTTTCATCCTTAAAATAACAAGAGACTGCTCCCATTAGCCACAACTTACAATGACCTGTAAGATGTATTCGAAATGAAGAAAAATGTTATGTTCTGATCTTTGTAAACATACACACACACACACACACACACACACACACACACACACACACACAAACCATCCTCAAACACTGACAGAATTTTTTTTTAAAGTAAAGCATTTAGTTCGGGCATTTAGTTCACAATGCATAAGATACTAGATATACATTATGACCAGGTATAGAGTTGTAATGTACAACATGAGGATACAGGGGACATTGGCCTTACATAGGAATGAAGCTAAGTAGGAGTTGTTCTTCCTAGTAGTGGTTACTCTTTTAGTTGTTCTTCCTTCAATAATGGATAAGATGAATATAATTCTTTAAGTATACCTGCCTATTTGCAGAAATAATAACAAAAAATATAGCAATAATGTTGCACGCTCAACATAGAACAAAATGTCAAATTAAAATACGTGAGATTATCATTCATGTAAACTAATTATTACAAATAAAGGAAACCGTGGGACCTATGTGTCTTTAAGTCTGGCTTACTTCACTAATATGATTTTTTCCAAGATCTTCCATTTCCTTACAAATGAGGTGGTCACATTCTTTGTGATTGAAGCATAGTTTTCCATGTGTGTTTATCTGTGCGTGTGTGTGTGTGTGTGTGTGTGAGAGAGAGAGAGAGTGTGTGTGTCATTTTTGGTAAATATTACTGTGATACACAGTAGTAGCTTTACTGTGGCCTTTTTTGTGATCACCTGGTTATATGCCCAGAAGTGGGATTACTGGGTAATAGGGGAGCATTAGTGGGTACATCAAGGATAATCTTAGTAGATGAGCAGAATAATTCAATAGCTATGTACATATGATTGTATAAGGTGATTCTAAGTGAAATGAACTCCAAGACATGTTCTTTGTTGTTGTTGTTCTTAATGTACTGTGATTTCTTTTTATGCTTTTGTGTTTTCCCCACCTAAGTTTTATCCCCTGTAGTCACTGTATTTGATTTTGATACCCTGGGTATTTTAAATATGTTGGTCTGAACTAGGGAAGGGAAAGAAAAAAGAAACAAAATGGTGAGACAAAGGACAAAGGGGGAACCTATGCAACAGTGGTAATCACAAGTCAATATGTTGTAAATAATCTTGGGGGGGGGCATTGGGAGTGAAGAGAGGGAAAAATAGGGGAAAGGTTAACAAGTTAGAAAAGAAATAAATTAATTACCTTACTTTTGTAACTATATCCCATCTGTACATTACCTTGACAATAAAATTTAAATAAAAAATAAAATAAAATGTATGAGAGCAGCAATACAGGAGATGGGAGTGGGGGAAATACTGTAGCATCGTAGAGTAGAACAGCTGTGGAGAGCAGCAATTTGACTTTAATGTAGGAAGTAATAAACTAGCATACAGATTTTCAGCCTCATGTCGGTCATTAAAAAGGGAAAACAAAACGCACAATCAGCAAACCAATTGAGATAAAATAGAAAACTAAACAATTAAGATGAAGAGATGACTTGGACCAAGAATAACAAATGACACAATTAGGAAACAAATAACAAGCTGCTGGGCTGGGAAGGTGGCTCAGTGCTAGAATGCTTACCTTGTATGCCTGAGGCCCTGGGTTCGATTCCTCAGCACCACATAAGCAAAAAGAAAAAAGCTGGAAGTGGTGCTGGATCTCAAGTTGTAGAGCGCTAGCCTTGAGCTGAAATGATGAGGTATAGCGCCCAGGCCCAGAGTTCAGGCCCCACGATCGGACCCAAAAAATAAAATAAAAAAAAAAAATAACAAGCTGCTAAGTTTAAAAATGATCACCCTTAATTCTATTGACTTGTTTACATCACAATTTGTTAGAAGTATAATTCAAATCACAGTTTAATAGTATATCATTTTAATAATAGTTTACTTATTATTGATTTCTTAACATTGAATGTTTAATATATAACTTTAATTTCATCAGCTATAGAAAAGAAGAAAGTGAAAATAATTTTAATAATATATTTAATGAATTGTAAAATTGAGAAGCATTAGAATTTAAACAAATAACAAATCATTGCTTCATTTCTGTGAGTTAATGTAATAATTCAAAGTGTATTCTACACTTAGCAATCATCTTAACATCAAATAATAAATTATTACACATGACCCTTGGTATTATTTGGAAGGGTTCAGCACTGTGGCAAAATTCACACCACATAGTACACGAGGGTACGATCCCTCTCATATAGCTTAAATTGTGGAAATTTGATTTCTACATGCATGTTAAATTCTTGTCTAGGTGACATTTATAAAATTATTTACAATTATATACACGAGGACTATTTCAGATGATAATTAAAAGTGATATTCATTAATTAAATTTTTATTATTTCATACCAAATAAATATTTACAGAGAAACTGAATTTTTCTGTAGATGATGGTTTATGTGTGCCAGATTATACGTATTAAAGCTTATTTTATATTCCTGACATTGTTTCTAGAGTTGAATTTATTTGTCCATTACGGGTTAAGTGTATTATATTGGATATATGAAAGTAAACTGAATGTTTATTCCATTAATCCTTTGTCTAATCCCAATATAAATTATCCATGTGTTTGAAGTAATGAAAATAACAACAGATAAAAGCAAGATAAATCAGTCTGTAGTAGACAAGTATTTACCCCGTATTTACAGAATATTCTTGGGAATATGTGCTCCAGGCTGGCCACAACTGAAGAATATTATGGTTTGAACTATCATAAGAGACGGAAGGAAGGGGAATCTTCCTTCCAAAAGTCTGATCCCAGGAATGTGATCTGCTTTATGGTGCCTACTTAGAACTATGAATATTTTTCACAGTCAACTTTGAAAAGCCATCTTGATAGACGACTTCTGTAAGTGGTTACAAAGCATTAGTGATGGCTTTGCAAGGATGCCTGATTGCCTCATTTTGAGACAATTAACAGGAATTTAGTCAGTTGTTCTTTGTATCCTAAGGAGTATAACTCATTGACTCTAGGCCGGGGGATCACAGGGGCCCAGAGAAACTACTACCTTGAATAGTAATCCTAGATATCTAAAACAAAACACACACACACACACACACACACACACACACACACACACACTCCAGTAAGCACAGCCAGGCAGGGTTGCTATCACAGCCTACAAGAAGTCAGGCAAAAAACAGAAGCTGAGAATCATTTAGCTGATAACTAATATCTTTTTTATGAGGCAGACTCAAATGAGACTCCAGAGAGAGGATCAGAAAGACTGATCAGACTAAAATTGGTCACACAAAGATTGGAAAGTAGAATTCCTTGTAGTACAAATAAATCATAGAAAGCTTGTGCATGTAAGAACATGACAGAAGACCAAATTCCAGAAATACACATTTCCTTAGAAGTCAGCTTAATCAATTTTCAGTGCAAATCTTTGAATTCTTAAATATTTGACCACATGTGGGAGAAGGTTGAAAATAAAGAAAATTTCATCACTCTATTAGGAAGTCCAATATCACATTAGGGAATAATCAAGCACAGATTTGTAATAAAAAGAGAAAACAATTATTCCAAGTGAGTGTTTCATTTCTTCTGACGTAAAAGTTCTTAAATTAGGTGCTAACGATTACCATACAATTGATCCAGTCCCCCAGCTGAGTTGATATTGACTGCAGTATTCCCACATGAAGGAAAAGAGAAAATTTACAAATGTCTGATGAAATGAGGTGAAGGTGAAGTGTTCTAATAGTAATATCTGAGGTTTAGACACAGGTGAAGAGGTGGATTTTCATTTCTAAAAATCCTCCATTTTTACCTGGTGCCAGTAGCTCACAGCTGTAATCCTAGCTACTCAGGAAGCTGAGATCTGAGGACTACAGTTCAAAACCAGCCTGGGCAGGATAGACCCTGAGACTCTTATTTCCATTTAACCATCAGAAAACCAGAAGTGGCACTGTCACTCAAGTGGTAGGACACTCACCTTGAGTTGAAGAGTTCAGGGACAGTGTCCAAGTCCAGACTTCAAGCCCCTCGAACAACAACAACAACAAAATCTCCCTTTCATGGACTACCTACATCTCTTCCTAACATTCAACAAAGGAGCCATTTTATCACCCACTAACATTTAAGTCCTAATCTAGCAAATAGATTGATTTGGTATCTTATATAAAACGGTTCATATTTACGGAAACAAATACCAGCAGTGGTAACATTTTTCCAGTCCTTGAACTCTGGGCCTGAGCCCTGAATACGGTTATGCTGGTAGCTTTCATGTGAGCTTGTTTGTTATTTATTGGATTACTGCCCATGAGGGGAATTACTGAGTCTTAAGGGAGATCTATATTTACTCTTTTCAGGAAACTCCGTACTGCCTTCCACAGTGGTTGAACATGTTTAATTTCCCACCAACAGTGTAATAGAGTTCCCAATTGGCTACATCCATGCCAGAATTTGCTATAGTTAATTTTCTTAGTAATGGCCATTCTAATGGACGAGGTAGAATCTGTCTTGTTTACTTACAGATTTGTAAGCATCTTCTAGCTATCATAAATGAATGAATCCATGAAACCTATATTGCTCTGAGTCTGCATTACTTTGCCTTTTCTCTTAATATAATTTTCCCAAACCTTTCATTTTCCTTACTACTGGTGAAAAGTCATCTTTCTGATGGGTGAATATAATTCCATTGTGTGTGTGTGTGTGTGTGTGTGTGTGTGTGTGTGTATGAGCGTTTGTGTTGGTAAGACGACTATAGGCCCATGTATTCATTTCTAAGCATTCTGTTTCATCTGTAATTTTGTAATTCCATATTATAGTTGCATTGCTTCTCTTCTACTTTGAAGAATATTGTTGGGATTTTGATGAGTATTGCATTGCCAATTGTTCAGAGGAAGTATTGCAGTTTTCAAAATGTTAATTCTTCCAACCAGGAACATTGAAATACTTTCTATTTCTTTGAATCTCCTTCAATTTCCCTGTTTATATTTTTAAAGTTTTCACATATAGGGCCTTCACAATTTTAGGTAAATTAATTAATTCCTAGTTTTGTTTTGTTGTATTGTTTTGTTTAGATTTGATTTGATTTTGAGGATAGTACATATGAGGTTGTTTTTTGGATTTCAGCATGGATCTTCCCATTGTTGGTAACAGAAAAACTACTGATTCTTGTGGTTTTTATACCCTGCTACATTGCTGAAGGTTAGCATCACCTTTACTAACTAGAGGGAGGAATCCACAGGGTCCTTTAAATACAGGATCATTTCAATTGTAAAATGGGATAGTTTTACTCCTTCCCTATTTGGATCTGCTTTATGTTTTTCTCTTGTCTATTGCTCTTGCAAGAAAGTCCACCACCATATTGACGAGTAGTAGAGAGTGGACATCCTTTTCTCATTCCTCATGTTAATGTCTTCATGCTTCCACCCTTAGGTAAATGCTAATTATCTGTGTTATATACATACTCAGTTTAATATTGAGGAATGTTCCATGCATTCCTAGGTTTCCAGACCTTTTAATCATAAAGGGGTATTGGAGCTTGTTAAAAGCTATTTCTACATCCCTATTGACGATCATGTGTTTCTTGTCCCTGCTTTTGCAGATGGTTTGTATTATGTTTATTGACAAGAATATTGACTCAAATCATATCCAAGATGATTCCTATTTGATCATAACATATGATTTTTTTGTTAGTTGCTGAAATTGGTTAGTGAGAATTTTATTAAGAAGTTCTGCATTAATGCTTATCAAAGAGTTTGGTTCATAGTTCTCTTTCTTTGGTAAGTCCCTATGTGATTTGGGGAGGAGTCTAATTCTAGCTTCATAGAATGCGTTTGATAATGTGTCTCTCATAGATACTAAATGGATGCATCTTGGTTTTTGATACAACTATCTAATCTATGTCTTCTATTTGGAAATTTATGTCCATTGATATTGAGAGTTAAGACAGAAATATCTGATAAGTCCTGCTATGTTATACACCTGTTGTTAGGAGCTGTCCCTCATCTACTCTTAATATATTTACCTTGTTTTCTGGTAGGGAACATTTTATATGACCAGTTCCTCTTCTTGATCTTCTCTATGTAGGATATTTTTAATCATATTCTATTCTGATAATTTGGTGGACATATTTTGTTTCAAGTTTTCTTTGTCATGAAATATGTTTTATATCCTTTAAATGTAAAGGAGAGTTTGGCTTGGGAACGTATTCATGGTTGGTAGTTGTTTACCTTTAATGTTTGTCACATATAATGCCAGGCTCTCCTTTTTACCATATCAGTTAAGAAATCTGTATTTATTCTGACTGTATATCCTTTATAAATAATTAATCTTTTCTCTATGGCATCTTTAAGAATCCTTTCCTTGATCTTTAATAATCCTCTAATGGATTATGATGTGGTAGTGGATTGTTCAGTTCTAGAATTCTGATTGGTTTCTAAAGGCTTCTCTTCTTTGAATGAGCCTATCTCGTTGGATTTTTGGCCTGTTCTCTGCTAGAATTCTGTAATATGCTTCCCATCCATTTAGTATCTTGCTCTTCTCCTTCTTGATAGCTATCTCCCCGAAATTTGATCTTCTAACTGAGTCTTGAAGTTCTGGCAAGATCATTTCTTATTTCTTGGATTTGTTCTAAATGATTATTTCCTCTTTCCTATTAGATCTATTCTGTCTTTGACCCTGAGATTATCTTCAATGTCATCTATTTGCTGTGGAGACTTCTACTTTGATTTTTTATTTCCCTGTCTTCTAATTGGTCATTTTTTAGGGGTTCTGTCTCTTTATTAAAGCTTTGTTTTAGGTCTTGTATGAACTTTCTGGACATTTTTTTCTTTGGTTGGGGGAGATGTAAGGATTGTTTTCTTAACTGTGTCTTATGTCATATCTTTTAACTAGGCATCCATTTTTTCTTGGACTCCCTTGCCTTCTCAGAATTTATTTATCTTTCTGTTTGAAGTCTCCATGAATTATTTTGCTAATGACTGGTTAGTCTCATCTTGTTCACAATTTTCCTTGTAGAAGTTTTCTATCTTTCCATTAATCACATTTTCCAGCAGTATGTGTAATACATTTTGATAACTACCTTCTACGTCCTTGATTGTCTATTCTAATGCCTGGATATTTACTGTATGAATAGTACTACTTTGACATTACTTTTTTTGTATTTTTCTGATTTTTTTCTGTCCATTTGGAGGTTTTCTTTAAGGGGATCTATGATATTAATAGGTGACTCTCTATGTTCTTAGTTGATTTGCAGGGTCTTGGTTTGGCTTCCAGTTGTAATGTGTTTTTCTGGAATTGCATTTTTGTCGAGTCCACTAAGTGTAGGAATAGAAATCAGTTGTGGTGAGATGTTGTGATGTTAATATTTGTGGTTCCAGTGACCATTTGGACTGTCCAGTGGTATGGCAAATTGTCTATGTATATGGATGTGGCTTTCTCTGATGTACACTTCTGTTCCTGCTTTTTTTTTTTTTCCATGTTGCCTTTTATTTCCACACTGCACATGTGCTTTTGAATGTGTTGCCCAATGTGTTCCTTGGTGGCACCTTTTCATAGATTTCTCTTTTCTTGTGAAGACAGTATAAAACCTTCTTATGAATTGTATGTCTATAATTATATCTATATTTATAGCTGCATATCTATAATTATAGCTGATTTCATGTGACCCTCTAGCTGTGGAGTACCTGCTACGACTCTAAATCTCTGTTTTATTAGAGATAGCTAGGATAATTTTCTGTTGTTATTCTGTCATTTTTTTTCCTCTTCCTCAGATTTATTTTTTATATTGTGGATTTTTTCACATAATTTAGGATTTGTGACTGTTGTGTCAGGTTATTTTGTTTTCCTGCTTATGCTACTTTGAAATAGTGATTTCAGGCTTTTAAGAAGAAATAGAAATGTATGTTATTAAATTGAGAGAAAGAGAAGACTTTTAAACCTATTTACTACAAGTAAATTAATATTAAGCAAAGCTAATGAAAATAATTACTTATTTACTCTTCAGAGGATGACTATAGTACTCTTGGATATCTCGGAGGAAAAGACTTTAGACTCATTACAATTGATGACTTACATTGAAATTACTGGCTAAACGTTCTTCAGAAAGGGAAAAGCTCCATTACTTCCATATTAGTATTATAAAATCATAATAGCTGCATGTTAAATTGTTTTCCCTTTGCTATTTTCAATTCCATTATTCATCCATTATGTATCTAGGGCTTTGAATGACCACTTCCTTAAAATACTTATATTGCTTATGTTGTGATGTAAATCTGAGTAATATAAATATGAATTTATATTCATCTCATCTTTAGTTACATTCATATGAAATTTATGCAGTCTAAAGCAAGAAACCTGACTTTTTTACTCTATTCTATGCTTTAATCAATAAATCCAGTCTCTTTAGAAATGCGTTCTCAGCTTTTAAATTGCTTCAGTAAACATCAAGTGTTTCTACTATTTTTACTGAAGTAAATATAAAGTTTGGAACATGAGGACAACTCCCCTATTATCACTTTAAAGTAAACCCTTGGGAATTATTTTATATATAAAAATAAATAAGTGCAATGCAATGTTTATACATGAATAATATAATGGTTAAGTCAATTAGACACAAGAACTACCATGCAATTCTCAATTAACTTAAAAGCATCAAAATATTGTGTTCATGAATATCACTCATTTTTAAAAAATGACTAGTCAATACAAAGTTTACATTCTATTTGAAATTTACAAAATAAAAATTACACTCAGATTTGCTGTCAATATCCTGTTTCCAGGAATACATTTATTTAGCAAACAGGGAAACAAAAAATAAGGGTTTGTCACATAGAATGAAAAATGTAGAAGCAGACTGTCTTTCCTTAAGATGTTAAGTACCTGCAAATCGTGTGATTTATTCAAAGATACTATACACACTCATAAGAGAATTTGTGATCAGAAGTGATAGGTAAGCAAAGTAACTGGAAAACTGTATGCTTAAATTGAGCTTTCAATAGAGGATGACAAGTTTTCAATAAATGAGCCTATTATTCTGTATCTCTAACACACATACAGCATTCTACATTTTCCCACATACTCCCATTCTCTTAGCTCAGTTCCTGATCGGTATTCTTCTATTTCATGATCTCAATTCCTTCTAAAACAACAAAGTGGGCATGTTTTTTGTCTCGAGATCCAATACATTCTAGTATCCTGGAACAGTAGTATGAATTCACGGAGTTTGACTTGAATGTCAAGTATGAAGATATTGTATTCAAGGTACTCTTAATTGGCCTGAAGCATACAAAGATACACAGTATACTTAGAACAAGGGACTTGATCTCAGGGAAACATACAGGCAAGATCCTGAAGCAAAGAAAAACAAGGGAGCACAAACATCAGTCAACTATAATTACAAAGGAATGGAACTGATCTCTGATGTGTCTGGGTGGCAACTCTATGTGTTTGTGTGTGTGTGTGTGTGTGTGTGTGTGTGTGTGTGTGTGTGTGTGTGTGTGTGTGTGTGTGTGAGTAGAGAGAGAGAAAGAGAGACAGAGAGAGAATTTAGTGTGGCTTCCATATTTACAGTCCATAGAGCATTACTTGTTAGGGAAGAGGTGCTCATATCAGAGCTGTAATACTACTGTCATCACTTTACTGCAAAAAAACACTTGCTTAATCTCTAATTAAATAGGAAAAATAAACTAACATCTTACACGATTTTTTGACAATTAATTAGTATATTAAAGGCCAAAGGGAGGAATTGGAGATCAATATAATCTTTTATTCCTCTCTTCTAAATATTACACTGCAATAGATGTGATTTCAGGAGTCTCCTGCCATGTACTTCCAGTTGAATTACTAATATGCTTAATAACAATAAAATCCATTCTTGTTTGTATAAAGTTCAATGGTTTTGGACTAGAGACTCAAGGATATAGCATAGCATTGCATATCATACAGTAATGTGTATCACTTTGTTTAATACTGCTCCAAAAAATAATTGATAATTCAGGTGGCAGCCACATCTGGCATGCTGGTCTGTCTGGTGAAGTAGGATCCTAGTGGCAGCTTGCCCATATCAGGCCATTGCAGGCACCTCGCCTGGGACTGTGGGAGAGGATCAGGGTGCACCTGCTGTTCAGCTAGGGCAGCAACCCGGCAGCTGCTGTGTGAATGACACAGTGTCACTGACTCACATCTAACACATGCCTTCCCCGAGGGCTTGGGCCCTGAGGATCAGCCCCTGGGAGCACACACACACACCGTGGGGCAGGGAGCGCCTACCTAGGAAGGTGTTTAGACCAAACAGAAGCCACTCTGCAGATTAGCTGGTACAGTATTTATTCTCGTTAGGGCAGGGCACAATTCTGCTCTGCTGTGGGGAGAAAACAAGAAGACAGAGCCAGGCAGGTAAAGCCAACTTTTCGTACTCAGGCTGGCAAGGAAACTTTCCTCCATGCACTCTCCAGCAGGCTCAGGAAGCCCTTCCATGTTCCTTGTCCATGGAGTAGCAGCCAGGGACATTCATGTCTGGTACTCATTGCTGCTCTTTTGGGTTTGTTTGTTAATTTATACAGGCAGCCCCTCCCTCAGACAGCAGAGTTATTCTGGGTTTTGTAAAACGTTCTGCATCTGAGCATTTCCAAGTTTGGTTTTTGTATTGTTTCTTGTAAATGCTTTGTGAAATTTGTGTTTTAGGTGTTGAGGTGCAAGAGAAGGAGCCAGATTATGAACACAGTTTCCTACCAGTCTTTCATTTAAAAATGAAAACAGATTCTCTATAAAAATGCCTATCAGGAAATAAATTTGAGAGGGGAAAAAAAGGCTGTTTCTCATAAGATCAAAATGTGCTAGTTTTATATGCATGTTTTACGCGCTCAAAATACAATTAAGTAACTCATTATCTAGGAACAATTGTCCAGAGCTAAGAGTTAAGTGTCTGGGACCTAGAGGCATAGTGTTTGTGAGGTTTATCCAAAGGGAGGGAAGAAAGTTAAAATTCATAAATGACTTTGTAGAATCAAGGTGGCAATACAAAATGAGAATCACAATAAACTTCTTTGCTATTCGGGGTCTTTTATTATTCCATATGAATTTTTGGATTGCTTCTTCTATTTCACTGAAGAGTGACATTGGGATATTGGTAGGTATCGCATTGAATTTGGATATAGCCTTTGGCAGTATTGCCATTTTCATGATATTAATCCTCCCAATCCAGGAGAATGGGAAGTTTCCCTCTTCCATAGCTCTGCTTTAATTTTCTTTTTCAGGTTTTTAAAGTTCCCATCATAGAGGTCCTTCACCTCTTAAATTAACTCCTAGGTATTTTATTTTTTGTGCGGCTAGTAAAAAGGGGTTGCTTTCCTAATTTCAGCTGCACTCTTATCGTTATTGGAATACAGGAAAGCCTTTATTTTCTGAGAGTTAATTTTATAATCTGCTAGTTTACCAAAGTTTCTGATCAGCTCAAGTAACTTGGGAATGGAGTCCATGGGTTTCATTAAATACAAGACCATCTCATCTGCAAAAAGCGAGTTTTACTTCATCTTTTACTATTTGGATCCCTTTAAGATTGCATCTTATCTTATTGCCCAAGATAGCATTCTAATATTAAGTTGAAAAGGAATGGAAAGAGCAGACATCCTTATCTTATTCCTGAATTTATAAGTAATGGGTTTAAGTTCTCACCATTAAGTATAACGCTGGCTGTAGGTTTGTCAGTTCTTAGCAGAAAGAACAGCACTAGAGCAATATCAGTTCCAAATTTCAAACGCTACTAAAAAGCCATAGTAATAAGAACAGCTTGTTTCTGGCACAAGAACAGACCTGAGGACCAATGGAGTAGGACTGAAGACTCAGAAATGAACCCCCTGACCGATAGCCACCTAATCTTTGACAAGTGAGCTAAAAAAAGAGAATGGAAGAAAGACAGACTTTTGAGTAAATGGTGTGGGAAAAATTGGTTAAACACCTGTTAAACTAAAGCTGAATCGGTATATATCATCCTGCACAAGAATCAACTCCAAATGGATCAAAGACCTCAAAATAAAAGAGGACACCATGAAAACATTACATGAAGGAATAGGATAAACTCTAGGGCTTTTTAGCACATACCGAAATTTTCTTAATAGAGAGCCAGAAACAAAGAGTAAAGAAAAATAAGTTAAGAAATTCATTCCTTAATTCATCTCTTTATGAAACAAGTAATTTACTATTACAAAATGAGATGAAATTATAAATTCCAAATGCTGATGCAGTCTGTATGTAATAAACATATTACAATAGTCAGAAAAAAAAATCAAAGAAACGTTGGACAAATGGGATTGCATGAAACATGAGAGCTTCTGCAAGGCAAAGGTCATAGCTAGCAATATCAATAGAAAACACACGTTCTGGGAGAAGATCTTCATGAGGTATAAAACAGACAAGGTCTTATATCTAAAATGTACTTAGGACTCAAAAAATTAAATCCCCCAACAGCAGATCCTCAAAGAAACAACTGCTCGATAATTAAGTGGGCTAAAACTTAAAGAGAGACTTCCCTGAAGAGGAAATAAAAATGGCCATTAGACACATGAAGAAATGTTCAACTATTCTAGCCACAAAAGAACTGAAAATCAAGACAACATTGCGATTGCACCTTACTCTAGTTAGAATGGATATAATCAGGAAATTTAATAACAACATGTTGGAGGGGATGTGGCTAAAACGGAACCCTATTTCATTGATGGTGGGAGTGTAAACTTGTTTAACCACTTTGGAAAGCAGTATGGAAGTTCTTCAAAAGACTTCATTTAAAGTTCCCCTATGTCCCAGCAAGCCCACTTTTGGGCATTTAGGCATTTACCCAAAAGATCACAAACATGCCTGTGCAACCATATTTACTGCAGCATTATTCACCATAGCTAAGATATGGAACCAATCTCGATGCTCCTCAGTTCATGAATGGATCAAGAAAATGTGATACACACACACACACACAGACACACACACACACACACACACCACACACATACACACACACACAATGGAATTCTATGCCTCCATTAGAAAGAATGAAATTGTCACATTTGTTAGGAAATGGATTTGGTACATATTATATTAAGTGAAGTAAGCTGGGCCCAAAGAAACATATTTCCCATGGTTTTCCTTGTTTGCAAGGACTAGTATATGTCTAGGACAAGCAGAGAAGATCAAAGGCTATGGACGTATAACCATATAAGATGACATTAAGTGAAAGGTACCCCAAGTCAGACACACAAGTGATTTTTTCTTTCTTGTTTTGTTTTTAATATACTTATAATGTACTATGTGATTCTTTTGGAGGTTCATCCCCCCATGGTATAATCCCTGTTTTCATTTATTTGATTACAGTGTTTTGCATTTTTGTATACATTTTTGTAATTTGGGGTGTGGAAAGGTTATAGCAGAATGCTGAAATGGGGATGCAGGTTGACCCATTGTGATGATGAGATGTACAGGACACTGTGTCAAAAATGAATTTACAATGTCGGGTAGGGGTCAAGGAGGGAGGAGTTGGAGAGTTGGGGAGGGAAAGGGTAATAGGGGAAAAACAAAGTAGGTGGTAACAATGCTCAATAGGAAATGTACTCATTACCCTACTCATGTAACTGTAAACCCTCTGTATAGTATTTTTACAATAAAAAATATAAAACTCTCTTCCTGGTATAGATTTCCAGTGCTGCCCTCGGCATTGCATTTTTTGCCTTTTCTGGCTGTGGTTAGGTCCATCTGCCTAGTGGATCAGTAGTCTTCAAGGCTTCTTGGTCCTGAAGTGGGACTTGGATTATCCAGTGATGGTTGGAACTAGGCCAAGGACAGGACAAAACCACTTCCAGGGCATGGCTTCTTCATCCCCCCCCCCCCCCCATGCAAATAGGATTGCAAGCAGAATTTCTATGAATTTGACTCCAGAAAACAACCACTGAACCAAAAGGAAAGGTCACCAAACACCTCCCTTCCTCCCCCATTCCTTCCTTTCTTCCTCTTTGGGAAAGTACAAAATAATTTTGCAGGTTTTAGCAAACACACAAATTGCCCACCACCTCCCCTTTTAAACTAGGTTTAAAGTTACTAAGTCATGTAAATGGATAATGCCGCACTCATTATTCTGGACAACTTCAGGTTGCTTGATGCTTTAATTTGTTGTTGTTGTTGGTGGTTGTAGGAGGGCCTGAACTCTGGGTCTGGTTGCTGTACCTGATGAGTTTACAGCTCAAGGCTAGTGTTCCTCCATTTGAGCCACAGAGCCATTTCCACATTTTTCTGCTTATGTGGTGCTGAGGAATTGAACCCAGGACCTCATGCATTCAGGACAAGCACTCTACCACTGAGTCTCCTTCCCAGCCTTAAAGCTTCAATTCTTTAAATTTTATTTTTGTCAGTCCTGGAGTTTAATCTCAGGGTGTAAACATATCCCTGAGATCTTCAGCTCAAGTGGAGCCCTCTACCACTTGAGCCACAGTGCCAATTCCTGTTTTCAGATAAGCATCTTTCAGACATTCCTGTCAGGGTTTGCTTTGATCAGTGAATTTTTAATTATATTTCTTCTATGTATTTATTGGAATATTGCAGTTTATCTGAAATTTAAAGTTTTCTGTAAAACTTTGTCTTCAAGTATTCCAATAGTATTAAATATTACATTTACAATCTATTCTGTAGCAATACATTTTGAAATTATTATGTTAAGATGAAAATCTTGTTGTTTGTAGAAAAGTCCCATTAAAGTCCAAATTGGAAATATGGTCATTTCAGCAGCCTTGAGTCTTCTTCATATTTATTTATTTATATTTGTGAAAATACCATACAGAGGCCTAACAATTACATGGGGAAGATAATGAGTACACTACTCATCAAGCATTGTTGCCTCCTCCTTTGTTTCCCCTTCCCATCTGTTCTCATCTGCCGCCCCCCCGTGCTCTCCAGACACCCCTTTGCCTGCCCCCCACCCTCGCCGGCCAAGGTGTAAACATCGTTTTTCTTTCATTTTTTATTTACTATTTTATAGTGAGAATAACGAACAGACGAATTACAATTACATGGGCAAGATAACGAGTACATTTCTTATCAAGCATTGTTGCCACCTCTTTGCTTCCCCTTCCCATTCCTTTCCATACTACCCTCCTCTCCCCACCTGACCCTCCCCCCACTCCCCATCAAAGTTGTAAAGTTCGTTTTTTGACCTAAAGACTTGTATATCTCATTGTTGCAATGGGTCCACCAGTATCACTAGATAAAAGATTAGTTTTTTCCCTTCCCCTACACAAATTATAACAACATCAAATACAGTGAAAGCAGGGGCTATACTGTGGGTGATGGACATACAAAGCAATATAGAAATCATCTTATAAATATGTTAGAAAATATCGCAAGGAAAAATAAACATGGAATCTTTATCTTGTGGTTCATTTCACCTAACACCAAATTCTCTGACCTATTCTGCTCGTCTTAGACATATTCTGGCTATTGCAAATAAGGGAAACCAGGGGAACTATGTTTCTTTGGGACTGGTTTACTTCACGTAATATCAATTTTTCCAAGTCTTTCCATTTCCTAACCAATAGGGCAATGTTATTCTTTCTGATGGAGGCATAGAATTCTATTGTGTGTGTGTATATATATATATATATATATATATATATATATATATATATATATATATTGAACATATATATATATCGAACATGTATATACATCGTACATATATGTATGATACATATATACATAAATATATGATATATATATGGTATATGTATCATATATATGTATGTATATATACCTATGCTTATATATAACATATATATACATATATATGTATATAGATAGATATATATATCACATATATATGATATATATAGTAGAAGCATGGATCAATAAAATGTGGTATATATATATATAAAATGTGATATATATATATATATATAATATATATATAGGATCAATAAAATGTGGTATATATATAAAATGTGATATATATATAATGATATATATATATATATATATATATCACATTTTATTGATGCATTCATCTACTTAGGGGCATTTGGGTGGGTTCCATATCTTAGCTATGGTAAATAATGGTTCAATAAACATAATTGTCCTGGTAGCTTTAATGTGGTCTTGTTTTTGACCATTTGGTAAATGCCCAAAAGTTGGATTGCTGGGTCATTGGGTAGCTCTATGTGGAGACTTTTGAGCAGCCTCCATACTACTTTCCAAAGTGGTTGAACAAGTTTACATGCCCACCAACAATGCAATAAATTTCCCTTATGCCCTCATCCCCTCTAGCATCTGTTGTTATTAGATTTCTTGATTATAGCCATTCTAACTGGGGTGAGGTGGTATCTCAATGTTGTTTTGATTTGCATTTCTGTTATGACTAGAGAGGTTGAGCATTTCTTCATGTGTCTTTCGGGCATCCTTCTTTCAACTTCAGGGAAGTTTCTCTTTAAGTCTTTAGCCCTCTTATTTATTGGGCAGTTGTTTCTTTGAGGATTTGTTTTTGGGGGATTTAATATTTTTGAGTTCCAGGTATATTTTATATATGAGACCCTTGTCTGTTTATGGTAGTGAAGAGCTTCTCCCAATCAATGGGCTTTCAACTGATCTTGCTAGCTACGTCCTTTGCCATGCAGAAGCTCTGCAATTTCATGCAATCCCATTCGTCCAACATTTCTTTGATATGTTGTAATCCTGTGTGTCTATTAAGAAAATTTTAGCCTGCGCAAAGGAGACCTACTGTTTCTCCTATTCTATTCTTTAATGTTTTCAGGGTATCTGTTTGACTCCGAGGTCTTTGATCCATTTGGAGTTCATTCTGGTTCAGAGATGATATATAAAGATCTAGCTTTAGTTTTCTACAAGTAGTTAACCAATT
Organism: Dipodomys spectabilis; assembly: GCF_019054845.1. NCBI lineage: Eukaryota > Metazoa > Chordata > Mammalia > Rodentia > Heteromyidae > Dipodomys > Dipodomys spectabilis. The sequence goes on along the minus strand of NW_024870989.1, from coordinate 2,172,684 downwards.
TTGCTAGCACCATTTACTGAAGAGGTTGTGTTTCTTCCATTCTAATTTTTTAGCTCCCTTATAGAAGATTAGTTGGCTATAGGTCTATAGGTTCATTTCTGGGTTTTAATTTCTAGTCCATTGGTCCTATGGTCTGTTCTTGTGAGAGTACCAAGCTATTTTAATTACTATAGCTTTGTAGAAGAGTTTGAAATTTGGTATTGATATTCCTCCAGCACTGTCGTTTCCGTTAAATAATCGTTTTTGCTATTCATGGTCTTTTATTGTTCCATATGAATTTTTGGATTGCCTCTTCTTTTTACTAAAAGATTGAGGCTGGAATATTGATAGGTATCATATTGAATTTGTAGATAGCCTTGGGAAGTATTGCCATTTTCACTATGTTGATCTTTCCAATCCAGGAGCATGGGAGTTTTTGCCACTTTGTAAGTTCGGTTTTGATTTCCTTTTTCAGGTTTTTAAATTTTTCATCATAGAGGTCCTTCTTTTCTTTGTTAAGTCCTAGGTATTTTATTTTTTGTGGGGCTATTACGAATGGAGTTGCTTTCCTGATTTCAGTCCTACTTTTCTCATTGTTGGCATACAGAAAAGCCATTGTTTTTTGAGGATTAATTTTATACCCTCCTACTTTGTCAAAGTTTTGAATTAGCATGAATAATTTGGGAGTGGAGTCCGTGGTATTCTTTAAATCCAAGTTCATGTCATTTGCAAAGAGGGAGATTCTTCTTTCCCTATTTGGATTCCATTTTATATTTGAATCTTATTGCTGTAGCTAGGCATTCTAATACTAGTTTGAAGAGAAGTGGAGTGGGTGGACATCCTTATCTCATTCATTAGTTAAGAGGAAATACCTTTACTTCTTCACCATTAAGTAAAATGCTGGATGTAGGTTTGTCATATACATCCTTTATTGTATTGAGGAATGTTCCCTGAATTCCTAATTTTTCCAGAACCTTCAGTATAAATGGGTGGTGGATCTTGTCAAATCCTTTTTCTGCATCTATTGAGGTATCCATGAGGTTCTTATCCTTGCTCTTGTTGATGTAAGTTATTGTATTAATTGATGTGCGTATTTTGAAGCAGCTTTACATCCCTGAAATGAATCCTGTTTGATCATGATGTATGATTTTTTTGGATGAATTGCGAAAGTCGATTGACCAAAATTTTGTTGAGAAGTTTTGCATCAATATTCATCAAAGAAATGGGTCTATAGTTCTCTTTCTTTGATGAGTCTGTGCCTGGTTTGAGGATGAGGTTTATGATGGCTTCATAGAATGAGTTCGGTAGTGAACTTTCTCTTTCAATTTCATTGAAGACTTGGAGGAGTATTGATGTGAGCTCTGCTTTGAAGGCCTTGTAGATTTCCGCTGTAAAACTGTCTGGTCCTGGGCTTTTCTTAGATGGGAGGTCTCTTATTGCTATTTCTATCTCATTGCTTAATATGGGCCAGTTAAGATGGTTTAACTCATCTTGGTTTAGTTTCGGCATGTCTATATTTACTAGGAAACAGTACATTTCTGACAGGGTCTCAAACTTATTAGCATAAAGGTTTGAGAAGTATTCCTTATAGTGTACTGAATCTTGGTTGTTTCTGTGGTGATGTTTCCATTCTCATCTCTGAGTTTATTTATTTGAGTGTGTTCTCTTGTTCTTCTAATAAGATTTGTTAAGGGTCTGTCAATTTGTTAATTTTTCAAAGAACCAACTCTGTTTTGTTGATTCTTTCTATGCTTTTTTGGATTCTAATTCATTTAATTTTGATTTAATTTTAATTATTTCTTTCCATCTACAGGAGTGGGGTTTATCCTGCTGCTCTTTTTCAAGGAGGCTCAGATGTGTCATTAAATTGTTGGTTTCAGATCACTTCAATTTGTTGATGTAGGAACTCAGAGCTATAAACTTGCCTCTGAGTACTGCATTTGCTGTGTCCCAGAGGAGCTGGTAATTTGTGTGTTCATTTTTGTTGAATATTATAAACATTTGAATTTCGTTTATGATCTCTTCCATGACCCGCTGGTGATTCAACAGTGTCTTGTTCAACCTCCATGTGTTACATGACTTTCATTGGTGGCTTTTGGTGTTGAGTTCTAATTTTATTCCCTTGTGGTCTGAGAGAATGCAAGGTATAACTTCAAAGATTTTGGATTTGGACAAGTTTGCTTTGTGATGTAAATGTGGTCTATTTTGGAAAAAGTTACCTGGACTGCTGAGAAAACATGTATTCTGATGCTGCTGGGTGAAATATTCGGTAGATGTCTGTTAAATCTAGGTGATCTATGCAGTTTTTTTATATCCATGGTTTCTCTGTTAATTTTTTGCCGAGTTGATATATCTAGTGGGGAGAGTGTGTTTTAAAGTCCCCAACAATTAATATCTTTGGATCTATGGGAGATGTGAGAAAAAGTCAAGTTTCTTGGATAATTTTGGGTGCTCTTATGGGAAATAAATAGAATTGTAATATCCTCCTGAAGGAGAGATCCCTTAATTAGTATATAGCAACCTTCTTTATCTCTCCTCACTAATTTTAATATGAAATGTATTTTATCTAATATTAGGATTGCAACTCCTTCCTCTTTATGAGGCCGTTTGCTTGTTAGATTTTGTCCAGCCTTTCACTTTCAACATGTGTTCCTTTTTATGAGCAAGTTGTGACTCCTGAATGCAGCAGACAGAGGATCTTTTTTTAAAAGTCCAACTAGACAGTTTATGTTGCTTAAGTGTATTGTTAAGTTTGTTAATGTTGGGAGATAGTACTGAGAGATATTTGGGAGTTCCTGACATTTTATGCACCTTCTTGGGGGCTGCTCCAACTGGGTTCTTCCTTCGGTTCTTGGATTCTCAATTTGGGTGCAGTTTCTTAGCCTTTATTATGTTCCTGTTGGTTTTCTCTGTGTAGGACATCTTTAAGTAACTTTTGTAGGGCTGGTTTGGTAGAGATATATTGTTTCACTTTTTCTTTGGTATGGAAAATTTTTATTTGTCCTTCAGTTATGAAGGAGAGTATAGCTGGGTACAGTATTCTTGGTTGATAGTTGTTTGTCTTTAGGGCATGGCCTACAACATTCCAGGCTCTTCTTGCTTTAATTGTCTCTGCTGAGAAATCTGAGGTGATTCTAATTCGTTTCCCTTATAGGTGATTGATCTTTTCTCCTTGACAACTTTAAGGATCTTTTCCTTGTCTGAATTGATCCTGTGGATATTATAATGTGTAGTTGTGATGTCTTGTTCTGGTCTGGTCTATTTAGGGTTCTAAAAGCTTCTTGTATCTGAATAGGCCTATCTTTTTGCATGTTTGTGAAGCTTTCTGCTTGGGTCCTGTGAAACAAATTTCCTAGACCTTCTGTTTCCATGAGCTCCTCTACACCTATTATCCTCAGATTAGGCTTTCTGTTTGTGTCTTCCAAATGTTGAATAGATCTATCATATTTCTTGGATTTGTCTTAGATAGTTGTATGTTCTTCCTCTATAATATATAGGCTGTCTTCAATCCCCGAGTTTCAGACTTGTGCATGGTCTAACCTACTGTCAAGAATTTCTACTTTTTTTATTTCTTTTCCTTCTAATTGGTCATCTTTGATGGCTTCAAATTCTTTGTTGGAGCTTTGTTTTAGATCTTGTATGAATTTGTTTACTTCCTTAATTTCGTGTTCAATGTTTATTCTCACAGGACTTAGTTGATTGGTTATGATTTCCTTGGACTCTAATTCCTTCTGTTGGACTCCATTCAACATTCCCTTTCGGGTCTCCATGACTTTTTTCAGCTGTCTTTTAATAGATTCCATGAATGGCTCTATTAGGTATGAAAGTAACACCAGTTTTTTGCTAGTATTTTAAGGCAAGCATCAACCAAAGTCCTGTAGTTGCACAGTCAAAAGTCGACAGATACAATCTATTTCAACAGATACAATCTATTCAACATAAAACAACAATTTATTAATGGGCTAAGAACAGCAAAGTAGAATTTGACAAACCAGAAATGATTAGTTTTAGGGAGAAAAGGGGAAAAATAGGATTAGAGAGATGTGGATAGGGAAACGGAGAATGAAATTAACCAAGTCTAAATCTCAAAGGGGAAAATGGATTGAACAGAATGATAGGAGAAAGAGAAGAGAAAATAAAAGAGGCAGGAAAAAATGGAAAAACCAAAATTAAAATTTAAAAAGTGAAACAAAAAAATTATTCAAGTTTAAAGAAGTAATATTGAGTGAAGAATGGGAAAAGGATGAGAGGAGAGGAGGAGTAGAAAGGAGATATGAAGAACTAAAAATACTTATAATAAAAATAAATATAAAAAATAATATTATATAGGTATTATGAGATAATATGGTTATTAAGGAATTTAAGCCTGAGAGTTTTTGAAATAATAATAAATTTCTGGATTAAGTGTGTAAACAATGTGGAATAAGGTCTAATAATCAATGAAGGGTATATCTGAGGATGAGCAGAACAGCAATTAAGTCACCCAAAAGAGAATGAAGAGAAGAAAAAGTGAAAAGAATGAGAAAGAAAGAAAGAAAGGAAAAGGATCAAAAATTCAGTAGAGATAAAATAAAAATACAAAAGTGCACATACATATACACCTAAAATAAAAATTATAAGAGGAAAAAAATATTAATAGAAAAAATTTTTTTAAAAAATTACAAGTTAATAACAAGGTACAAAGAAAGGGTTCTTTGGCGGCGGGGGGGGGGGGGGTGTTGAATGGGAAGATCCTGTATCTCCCTTGTGTCTATAACTAGTCTCTTGGTGGAGTCTCTGGTCTACTTGTGGTATTTGGTTTTCCTGTGGCTTGATTGGTTTCTTAAGTTAGTTTGTTTGGGCAGGCAGAAAAATGGTCCGCTTTACCCAGAATTTTGTGACCCTCCTCCCAGGCTAGTTCAGTGGGAGGGAGATCTGCTTTGTTTCTTACAAAAGAGGGATTTGGCTGTTTCCTCTTGTTTGGAGATGCTGTGATGAGCCTAGGTTCTCGGTAGAGTTGAGGCCTTTCTGCAAACAATAGCTTTTCCCTGAGGGGCTACCTTCTGAGACACTCACAGAGCCCAGCATGGAGTAATTGTCAGGGTTTATGTTTACTGAATTTCAATTGATTATCTAGGCTGCTATAGGGAGGAGAACCCTCTGGATCTGTTTACCCAGTGAAGAAAGACATTCCTCTGGGGGCAGAGTTTTCACTGCCTGGGCTGGGTGACTTTCTCCTGGGTGGAGCTGAGCCTGGCAGGTCAGGTCAGGTTCCTGTGACCTGCTAAATGACTCCTGTTTTCCTCCAAGGCCAGGGTTGGAGCTATATTCTGAGCCTTTGCCAGTATCAAAGATGGAGATCTCAGATAGTGGCACAGTGGGGAGAAGGAGGGAGAGGGGTGACCTTGCCTCCTCTGCTCCCTGAGAAGGTGTTATTATGTCAGGGTTCTACTCATGCCAGTGTATTTGTTCTTGAGTCGTCTCTGGTCTGTGATCTGCAGGATAAAGATACCTGCTCCTTGTCAATTCTTGCAGGTTTTGGGTAGAATCTGATCACTTGCTGTGTCTGGCACATTTGTCCTGGACTCTCTGTGTTGTAGGTATGGCAGAAACAGCCACTGCTACCGCTGCTGTCACCACAGCCACAGCTACCGACAATTGCTCAGATCTGTTTCCTTTCCTGGATTTTCCCTTTCTGGCAAAACTCTCTGTACTGGGATGGCACACTTGGTGTAATTCTCCCACCTAGGACTGTTCACTGGAACACTAAAACTGCTTTCTAGGTGAGAGCTTGTTTAGCCTCCAGGTTCTCCTCTGCCATCTTCCCGTAACTACTCTTTTTTTTCTCTACAGTATATTTTTTGTTTTGGAACAAGTGTCAGGGATTGTCCAACCATTCAAAAGGAAGCTTATTCCATTAATTTATTAGAAAAGGAATGCAGCCTGCCTGCCTCTCAAGGCAATTTTGAGTATAATGTTAATCTGATAATTCACATCATTGAATTTTCAAAGTCGTTTTGATAATTTTTTGTTAAACTATTCATTAAAGAGGTTCCAAATATCAAGAATAAAAACAATGTTTTGCTTTCTAAGAATGTTTTAAAAGCTAGTAATTCAATAAAACACATTCTATTCTTCCAAGATTCCATGGTGAAGAATTTCTCTTTTATCGTAGCCCTTACCAGTGACCCCCTCCCTTCAAACTTGTAGCTTTATTCAGTTTTCTTGTTCCCGCTTTCATTTTGGTACTAACACGAATAATCTCCGTGTAGTATTTGACAATGAAATTCCATTTGTTGTTAGATAGCTCAATACATATTGCCAAAGGCAGACCCATGGGCATATCATAGAGCATAAAATATTGAATATCATTAACGTGATCCTATTCAACTAGTCCATCAATTAATATAAATACCACATAAATGTGCATCTTCATATAATTTTTAAAATGCAATGTAGTTACCTATCATATGTCATAAAATAATTCAGACCACTAGTAGAAGAGAGTAAGCTCAACCTTTTGCATCGTTCCCAATGCTATTTGTAAAATTTTCTTTCTCATTAACTTTCACTGCAGGGCCTTCTTTTCCTAGCAATAAGTTATGTCATGTCCTTGGATTTTTGTCAACTTTGAGTAAGCTGTTTTCTTTCCAACACCAGTTAGTCCCTCGCGTTAAAAACCTGAGGAATAACTTGTCCCAATATGCCTGCAAGAGTAGTATCCAAATCAACTCTCTGTGCCCACTATTCCCTTACTTTGTTTGGGAATGGGGTATCAGAGACCGGGGAGACAGGGGTGTCAGGGTTCAGGTGGCTGGAACCATGGTGTTATGAATTATGGGTAGCATAAAAGAGAGTAGAGACTAAGATACCAGGTAAAGGTTAATTGTGACTGTAATTGCTGAGTTCCAGTGTTAGGAAATTGGTTAGCAGCAACAGCTTTGCAGGGGTTGGGGTAGCTAACACAGGTATCCAGAACTGTTTAGCAGGGACAAGTAAGCATAGACAAAGTGAAAGAGTAAAAGTTGTGAAGGATTGTGGGGCACAATCAGGGTAACAAGGTCATGGGTTTGTAAACTGAATAGCCAGTACTATGGTAGAAGCAATTGGCATGGTGACCTGATGTGGTGCAGAGCTCTGGGTTTTCCTGTCCAGTTTTGGCTGTTAGATCTTTAGGGAAACTCCCTCTAGCAGCTCAGTATCAGCTTGTGTTCAGGCACGTGCCATATATAAATGTCTACTCCAAGTAGATTGCATTCTTTGACATCAGCTATAGGATCTTTGCTCTAAGCATCCTGAGAGACCACACTCCACAATGCTACAGAACAGGCTCCACATAGTGAGCTGCAATCACCGCATACAACTCTTGCTGCTCCTCTCAAGTGTCAATTATAATGGTAGCAAGGGATCTGAGATGTGCTCAGCAGCAGTGCTCTGAAAAGCTACCAATTCTTACCATGGCAATTTGGGAGCTCCTTAGAAATGGGCAAGAGCACTTGCTGATGTTCTTCCAACTTCTCTCTGTGGCTCTGCACAACCAGTTTGTTGTACCTCAGATGGAATACTTTGATGTCTAGGTGGCATCAAACTTGCTCTATCTTCTCTCTCTAGGTGCTCTTCTGTTTCAGCTGCCTCTCCATTTCCCTCCAGTTAGCTCACTTCATCTCCACATCTTTTGAATTGTGCTTCATATCAACCTGTGGCTTTCACACCAAACCCTTCCACTTTCTCATCTACCTCTCTAGCTGTCAATATGGTACAACAAGCTAACTTCTGTATCTGTTTATCAAGATTTGAGCTGGAATCCAAGATGGTACTAGCTAACTGATAACATGGGGAGCTTCTTAAATACTCCGCTGCCATTCACTGCTCATTGAGAAAGATGCAAATGTGTTCTGGTCAGTCTCTCCTCCATTTCTGGTTCACAGCATAAAGTGAATTCACAATGGAGCTACCAGACAGCTGCTATGTCAGCAAGTGACAAAACCAAAGATAATTTATTGAGGGGATACTTACCAAGTGTAGTAGGATAAATGCACATATTTGTAGGATATTACTAAGAGCTTTCATCAAACTGGTTATTTTATGCTCAAAATGGCAGACCAGTGTTAATCTCTCCCCGAGATCTTCCTGTTGTGAAGGCCCTGAGGACTCCTACATACAACTCAGACCTAATGACATGGGTGAATAAAAAAGTAGGTGAGTATGGATTAGTATTTTGAAGGTATGGTAAGATGTTGTCTTGTCATGACCAAGATGAAATAAATGTCTTTATGTCCTTTCTCTGACCTTCATCATATCTCTTTATTTGGCATAATTGGCAGATTTCTTAGTGTGTCATCTCCTGTTAGTTCAGTGCACAAGTTAAAACATTAAGCATGCCAAACCATGGGTTTCCATTGTCCTAGTAGATGTTTTGCCTTCTAGGACCTTCCTTCCAGGTAACTCTCTGTTTAGCATATTGAACAATGTCCCAATCAATGAAATCATTTTGAGCCTAGGAGAAAATCTCCATTTGTAAAGCAGTACACATAAGAAGGAGATGATGCCCCACACTCAAATGCTCCAGGAGAACAGACTGTAAGGGTGTCTATACAGTTGGGAAATAGGATTCTGAGGGGTGGGAATGGATGAGTTTAGATAGCAAACTTAGAAGTAATTATAAGTTTCTGAATTTCTAACTTTATTTCCTTCTGCCCCTCAGATCCAATTCAGGAGGTGGTGGAATGTTTATGATCACAAAAAGGAGTTTTTAATCCCAGACCCAAACTCTAAGTGTTCTTGTTACATCTTCCCACCTGCCCCTGATGTAAATTGTCAGAAGGGCAAAGGGGAAGGGATCCCCCTGCTCAGGAATAGAAATGGAGCTTACAAGTAACTGCAGTCTCTGACTTTCTATTTTGAAGGTAAGATAAAAGGCAGTTTGAGTTTCTACAAAATCAGTTTCTAGGCTCTATGCTTCCTTCAGAACTTCTTTCTCTCCTTCTATGTTTTGACAGCAACAGTTAATAAAGTGCTTATGTCTCTTTAGGGCAATCCTTCTCTTCACACAATGCTTAAAGTAGACAATAGGTGGAAGCTGCCATTAAATTAAAAAAAAAAAAAAACATGAAATAGCACACAATGAGTGCTTTCCCTGAATTCCTGGACCTACCAAGTTACCGATTCTGAAGAGAACATTATTATTGGTGCGTACTAACAACCTCCACTGAATGGTGAGCTTAGAACACTTTTCCCATGACAGGTTCTGTCCAGGTTATTAGGATGGCTGAGTTCTACTGCATCAATGAGCTTACAGACCATGCAAGACAGAAAAGTCTAAGAGATTGAGATCCCAAAAAGAAACTGGACCAAAAAGAGAAAACTTATCATTGCTGAAAAAGTGGGAAGACTTAACTAGGAGAATGTTCCTCTGAATACAGATATGGATATAATTATAACAAAGTTCTAAGTTGTGGCTCATCAGTAGAAACTATCAAGTCAAACCTCACTAAAGCAAAAAATAAAACATAAAATTAAAAAAATCTATTTGGATTTCAGTACTAACATCTGTTTTAAGGAGTGTGATTGTGGGGTGTGTGTGTGTGTGTGTGTGTGTGTGTGTGTGTGTGTGTGTGTGGTGTCTGAGATTATGTATGGGACAGCATTAGTTCTTAAAACCCATCATTTTGTCAATATTCTTTAGGTTTTCCATTCAAGTCTGATGGCATTCTAGCTCTACCATGTTAAACACACAATTCTCGCTTTCTTCTGGTTAAATGGAGATAAACATGTAATGGATATGTCAACCTGGGTTGGTTTCAAACTATGATCTTCAGATCTTACTCTCTGGAGTAGGTAGTGTATAAGAGTGAGCCACTATGTTCAGCCCAGTATTTCAGTGACTTATATAATCTTTCTGAATCTCAGTTTTTCCTGTGTGGAAAGTGAAACGAATTACTGTGTGGACCTTAGAATCAGGTGGGAGTTATGACTGGGTGTAGAAAGTATACGTGTTTGGGATGTGTGTACAAAGCCTGACACGCTCATAAAACTACTGATGCTTATATTGAAATGTATTCCAGGAATTGGAAACAAGAGGGATTTTTCTGTTCTAGTTTATCCATTTATGGCATTGAAAGAGCCAGAGATATTCAAGGAGAACAGGCAAACAAATGCAGTACTTGTACACTGTAGATACTGTGTTCACAACGAGCTATACCACTGTGGACAGGGACAGGAGGGATGGGATTGTCAAACAAGAAATGAACTCATTACCTGACTTACAAAATTGTTATCTTTTAATTTAATTTAATTTTATTTTATTTGTGAACATACTGTACAGAGGGGTTACAATTACATGGGCAGGATAATGCATACATTTCTTACCAAGCATTGCAGCCTCCTCCTTTGTTTACCCTTCACCTCCCTTCCCAGCCTCCCCCCTCCCCCACACCCAATCCTTCCCCCCTCCCCCCCAACTACATTGTAAAGCTCGTTTTTGACATGGCAATTTGTACTTCTCATTGTTGCAACAGGTCCACCTGAATCCTTAAACGACTTGTTTTTCCCCATCTCCTCTACAAGTTATACTGACATCAAATATACTGAAATTAATGTACTTGAGTATGAGTTTTATTTATTTAATTTGCTGATGATGGTGAAATGTCGTTGTCCTTTAGCTCTTCAGCTCAAAACTAGTACTCTTCCACTTGAGCCAAAGTACCTCTAGCTGTTTCTGCTTAGGTGGTGCTGTGGAATCAAACCTAGGGTCTCGTGCATTCAAGATAATCTGTCTACCACTGATCCACCTTCTCAGCCCCCATAAGTGATATTTTTGTGCAAGGGTCTATCAAACAAATCTATTGAGCAAATGTATTCATTTGCCACTAGACATAATCAAAATTTATGAATTATCTGATATTTTAATGAATAAAACTGTTATCATTGTTACTAGGAATTGTTTGTCTCCCCATGCTGTAAACATGGAGGAGGTATTTTAAACTAAAACTACAAAAGTAATTTTAAGGTCTTGGTGCTAACAAAGCTGTCCAGGTGTTATTACACTAAACAGAGAATTCAAAATGAGTTTTCTTCATAAATACAGAGATTAAAGTACATATAATCCTTATTTCAAAATGCAAATTAAAGGGAAAATCAGTCAGGAGGTAAAATTTATATTGAATGTTAATTTTTGAAGAGGAAAAGAAGATCTTAGATGGCAGACTAAAAACACTATCAGAGCCCTTTATGCTGAATTATAAAAAAAAAAGAAGCTTTAATTGAAAAATTGAGCTGGAATGTGCACATCAGGCAAAGGCAAGCAATCAGAGCATAGCACCAACAAAGAAACGCCATAATGTATATCTCAGAAAACGGAAACAAGTACAGACCAGGGCTCAACATCCTTATCCATGATTTCAATGATACACATATACCCCCCTACACACAGATGCACACTCACACACATACACACACACACAAACACACACGAACACACAAGAATGTATGCAACAGCTCAACCTAATCACTTCCATTCAACATCAATCAAAGGTCTTCCTGTAATATTTGAAACTTTAAAAGTTTCAAGTCTTGTAAGTAATTGATAACAGATGCATAAGCAAGTATTTTCTGAATAGACTCTGCTATAGAAATGAGAGTTCATTAAACATCTTTGAATCTCAAAAGAATTAAACAAGAGACAATCTGAATTTTGGAACTATATTTCTACCAGCTATTCTTCAAAGGCTTAATAAGAGGTTACAAAATCCAAAATTGAATACCAAATTAATACAACTAATACTTGTGTAAGTGAAGTGAAAGACACTTCTCAGTGACCTATGCTGCCTCAATTTGTAAGCCTGCTGCACATTGTGGAACCTTTGATTCTGCTGGGCCAGGCCCACAGTTGTCTTCCCCAGAGCAGTAGCCCTGCTGGGGCTGGCACTGGGAGCTGTGTGGAGAGGAGGGGAGGCCTCAGGGGAGGCCGAGCTGGGGTTGGGGATGGGGGTAGTAGGGAGAGTACGGGAGGCCCTGGCAGAGGCTGGTGAAGGGAGGAAGGAGGCAGTAGGCCAATGGCTCAGGAAGTAGCAGCCCCAAATGCAGCTGGGTTCTGGGGAGTGTCTGTGAGGTGCAGAGTTTGGCCCCTGGGGCCTCGTGTCTGGGTGAGGAGAGGAAGGAGTCTCAAATCCCACCCAAACAGACAATGAGAAATGAGACAACCAGTGGTTGAAGAATTCCAAGAAAAAAGGCAGGGACTTGTAGGTAAACTCTGGGGGTGAGGAGGGCAGTAGTGCTGAGCCAGTGGTGGTCACGCCTCTCTGGAGGCCCTTGATGTGAGTGAGGGCCTGCTCTGCTGTGCACTAGGCCTCACTCTTGCCTTGAAGCAGGTACCAGGAATTGCAGGCACAGCCTCAGGTTACCCCACAGAGCTGGCCTGCCATGAGTGCTGGGGACCGGGCAGCTGCTGGGAGGTTATGTGGAGCAGGGCAGAGGAAGAAAGGCTGGTGGGTACTGCTCCACCCTAGCCAGGCACAGGGCCACTGGGGAAGTTCTGGCTCTGGATCAGGACCAGGGACTGCCCCCCAGACAAGTGGCCTCTGGGGACTTGCATGGTGGCTGTTATGTGTGGTCTGGGAAATTCCTTAGCATGGTCAAGGTGTCTCCACGGATAGGCACATTTACTCCTGTGCCCCTCCTATCTTCTGGATTCCCACTTTCCTCCCTCCTCGTGCCATTTCCAACTATAAGAGTAAAGTTCTCCAGCCTCTAAGAGGCCATCCCGGAGATGCTTACAGGGCTTCCCACGTCTGGTTCACCATGCATGCAGGGCTCATAGGGTGTCATCCTCCAGGCAAAGGGTACCACAATTTCAGTTTGGAAGAGGGAAAAACTTCATTGCCCCAGATACAGCTGCCCTTGGGGTTCTCTGTGTACACTAGTCTTGTGCTGAGATAATGATCCCCAAAGACCACCAAGGAGCCATTTCTGATGTGAGCACACGAAGGTCATTTATTGCAAGCTCGAGCCTGGACTCAAAACTGTCAGCATCGCAGTGGGTCAGAGTTGCGACCTCCAAACCTTCAGTTAACAGGGTTTTTATAGGGCATAGGGCTGAGGTAAGTTGGTTCATAGCTTGTCAGTTACATGATTGGTTGACATTTAATGAGATAATATTGTAACAATCTTATTGGCTAACATGTGCAGGCTTAGCAGTAAGAAGCAAATTATGTTAACTATGAAATCTTAAGAAACATATGTAGCTTTAGGTACCTTCCTGTCATCCTCTGATGGCTATTGCTAGAGGAGTTATGGGAAGAAGGTTATTGGGACATTTCATGGTTTTTCCAGGAACCTGAGTACTAACATTAGGTAAAAGCTTTTGCAATAGGTACTTTCAGTAAATGCCTTCACACTGGATGCTTTCAGTATAGACCTTCAAAATGGGCAAAGTCCAGAATGGCTATACTTTGGCTAAGGTCTCTCACTAGGGGTGTGTGTGTGTGTGTGTGTGTGTGTGTGTGTGTGTGTGTGTGTGTCTTTGTGTGTGTGTTTGGTGTGAGAGAGTCAGACACAGCTGAGGTTTGGTGTAAAACACTTCTTCCCTTCAGCCTTGAGTTTTGGTATCTAGTGGTTGTTCCCCCTCCCGAATTCTGAACTCTAAATTTGTTCTTCTATATACTTTTATCCTTAGATCTTCTTAATATTCAGATTCCTAATATCTGCTGTGACCTTCAGAATTTGCTTCATAAAGGGGGTGCCTTTCTTCTAACTTTTATGAAGCCCTTTGCTCTATTTAAATGCAGGATGTGCTGTGTTAGTTGTTTTACTTAGCCCAGACTATGTGGCCCAGGCTGTGACTGTTAGTTCTGAGATTAGTTTAGGCTAATATGAAATACTATCATTTCAATCTATCTAGTGAAAAAAGTTCAGCATCTTTATTGAAACAATTTCCTGGCTGTAAAACCAACAAAAAAAATTCCAGTGGTATAAATGTACAATCTGTTGATTTTAGTTAATTGTGCACCACAGCAATGAAAAAATTCTTCTTACTAAAGTGAGTATTTAGAACATGAAAAAACCAAATATTATAGAACTTAAAAACTGATAAAATACCAAAAGTAAAAGAAAGACACTGATCAGGAATGCAGTACAAATGTAAGTGTTTAATAAATAAATGAAATATTTGAGATTCTTATCCACATAGGAAATACAAAGGAAAATAAATAGGAAAGTCACTGAAATCCCATCCTACACACCAGAATAACTATCACCATTCGAATAAATAAACATCTGGAGAGGTTGAAATAAATCAGGAACTGTATTTGGTTTTGTGGTATTATAAACTAGTGCAACCCATATGGAGATCATAATGGAAGTTTAGACAATACCAAAAAGACACATGTGTTGATGACTTTTACTGAAACCTTGATACATAAAGAAGGAATATAAATCAACATCAACATCCATGTGCATGGCAGCAAGAAAGAAAGCTGTGCAATCAACTTAGATGCACAAAAAAGAGGGAATAAAGAAATGTGTTATTCATAACTATAAACATGTTCTGGTATATAAGAGAAGTGAATTTCTCCAATATCACTGCTAAATATTTTTGGATATACACCTAATCCTAATTTCACATGTTTTGTGGCTTCGTGTTTTTCTTTAAAAGGGACCTCCATATTGATTTTTAGAGGAGTTACAACAGGTTGAAGATATCCTATAATATGTGGATATTAGAAGAAATTTAAATATATCAATGAACACATAAAGGACCATCATATACAGTTTGTAATTTGATCCAATTTTAAGAAGGCAACAGTTGGGGGACAAGACAATTTTAGAAGCTTAATGACAAAAACACAGACATGGAAAAATTTTTTTAAAAAAGGGCAACTGATTAGTGCTAATACTAACAAAATATTTTCCTCAAGTTTTAAAAATGAAACAATTAAAATAATACTTAATAACCTCAAATAAGTATGCCATGGAAGAAAATGTACCATAGACATATGTTCCCCATAATTTGTTTTAATTTATAACAAATGGACACAGGTCTCATGGTTTCCCTTATTTGCAATATCTAGTATATGTATGAGTCAAGCGGAAAAGGTCAGATAATGTGATGTTAGGAAAATGAACACTTAGATATGTATTTTAATGCTTTTTTTCTTTCATGCATGTGTTTCTAATGCATTTATAAGATTATTTCTTTGTTGCTTTGTATGTCCCTCCCCCACAGTATACCCCCGCTTTCACTATATTTGATGTCAGTATAACTTGTGGAGGAGATGGGGAAAAACAAGTCGTTTAAGGATTCAGGTGGACCTGTTGCAACAATGAGAAGTACAAGTTGTCATGGCAAAAACGAGCTTTACAACGTCGGTGCGGGGGAGGGGGGGTTGGGAGGGAGGGGAAGGACTGGGTGTGGGGGAGGGGGGAGGCTGGGAAGGGAGGTGAGGGGTAAACAAAGGAGGAGGCTGCAATGCTTGGTAAGAAATGTATGCATTATCCTGCCCATGTAATTGTAACCCCTCTGTACAGTATGTTCACAAATAAAATAAAAAAAATAAAAAAAGAAAAAAAAAAGAAAATGTGATTACATGTCTGAAGATGATAACACATTCAAGTATCATTTATTGAATCCAGCAAAGAAAAGTAACAGAGAAGTAGAAAGTAAGAACAACCTGGGGCATGGATGAAGATACTCAGTAGAATTTTGTGAGGAAAAAATGTGCTCCATTTTGCTCATCAACGTTGAGCTAGGACAGCTACCTTTTGACAGAGCACTTGTAATGTAGTCAGAGCAGTGGAGTTAAGAATTTAGGCAGTAATTTATTACTTTTATTCCCTAATCTTATGATGTGATTCCCAAATGATATGAGTGATCGTAGATTTTCTGAGCCCTTTTTCACCCAAATTTTCTAATTCCTTCCCCTGCCAGTAATTCTTCTGCTATTCTCATTTCTCCTTGTTTCTGAACTCAACTCCTGTGACCTTTTGGTTCATGAGAAAGAGCTAAAGAAATATGAGGATGGTCTGGAATCTGAGGAACATCCAGTCCAGCTTGGAGGATCTGGTAAAAGACCTCCACCTGGGACTCAGAATCAGATATTAATTGACCTCTTTGGAAATAGAGAAACTCAATCCCTCAGGCAGGATTCATCATTCCTTGACTTCTTTGAAGAGATTTGGTACTACGACACAATTCAGAGAATGAGCTTTCCCACCACTCACCACAGCTTTGTCAGGAGGAATAGGTTCAAAACTTAAAGTGACCTCAGTTCTCACAGGGCCAGTCAGAAACCAAGAGATCACATTTTCCTCCTCATCAGGCACCTTCTGGTAGGAACAGAGTCTGGACAAAGTCTAAGATGGAGATAAAGTGAGACTGGGCCTAAGGAGTACACAAAAGAATGACCCTCTCTGACTAAAAGTGAGTTGTGCAGTGAGACATGACAACTTCCTTTATATATGAAAATTCACTAGGTGTATTATCTCACTGCCATTGTGAGGGAGGTCAGTTTCCCCAAAGAAGTTGTTAAATGTTATGTCTACCAGTTTGCTCTCTAGGCTATTGTCTCTCCCACCCATTCCCATGCCAAGAATGCATTGCTTCTTTCAGGCACTCAACTACTTGTCCTGAATCCTAAGCAGGAAAACTGTAGGCTATACTTTGGCTAACCTCTTGCATTGGAGGTAGAAAAGGCCCAGGCTCTGCACATGCCAAGAGGTAGAAAAGGTGAGTATAAGCTCAGATTGGAACTGAACAACAATCATATTGAAAAAAAAATACATGAAATTAATGGTTGAGTAATTTAGGGTGGATAGCCACTAAATTTAGGTAATTATTAGTAACACATATACAATCATGGATTAGGAAGAAAACAGTGAAGTAGGTTCAAGATAACATGGAAAAGACACATAATAGCCATAACAGGAGATGAGAGTGTGAAGGAACTGTTGGCATAGGTCCATTTACTATCTGAGGAGTGACCTTGGTTAGGAGGCTTTTAGAATAATATCTAAAAGAGACAGACTTGCTGGGCACTAGTTGCTCACACCTGTAATCCTAGGTACCCAGGAGAGTGAGATCTGAGTATTACGATTCAAAGCAAGCCCAGGCAGAAAAAGCCAGAATTAGTCCTGTGGCTCAAGTGGTAGAGCACTAGCCTGGAGCTCAGGGACACTATCTAGGCCCTGAGTTCAAGCTTCATGATCATCAAAACAACAACAACAACACAATAATGACAAAAAGAAATAAAAGAAGGACTTAAAGATATGCGATGGAATGATGATCCTGTGTAACTGTCTAGGGAACATAAAAGGAGACAAAATTTGGAGCAAAATGATACCTATTCTTACTAATCAAGGATGCATAGCAAATGCCAAATTCTTCTTCTGAGAAAATTCCAAACCTGGGCTAGGAACATGGCTCATTGGTTGAGTGCTTGCCTTGCAGGTTTGACTCCCTGGGTTCAATGCCTCAGCCAGAAGTGGTGCTATGGCTAGAGTGGTAGAGCATTAGCCTTGAGGTGAAGAGGAGAGGGACAGGACCCAGGCCCAGAGTTCAGGCCCCATGACCTGCCAAAAAAAAAAAAAAACCCAAAAACAAAAAAAGCTTCCAAACTTATTTTTTCTCATAAATGAGGAGAGTTTTTTTTTTTTTTAACAAGAATTCTTATCTAGTTCAAGGTCATCAGAACTTCAGTAGAGTTTTCCTGTTGAGATATAATGCACCAACTCTGCCGAACTTAATCATGACTAGGAAAGTATGGACACTAATGTGTTTATTATAATTTTCCTTATAAATATATAATTCTGTCAGATATTATATATAATATATAGTGTAAAATATATTATACATTATATAGTATAATAAATATATTCTAATATAACATATATTATATATTAACAAACTTCCTAATTTTAGAGTTAGGAACAAGCAACATATTGAAAGACAAATGCTTGAATCTCTGAGTAATTTCTCTACCACGGGACAATTCCAGGTTTCATTCTTATTACCCAAAGAGCAACATAAGCAAGCAGTGCCCATGGAGGTGGTTCTCTGGATTCTGGAAACTGTGATCTGCATATATATATATATATATATATATATATATATATATATACATATACATGTATATATGAAATATTATTTTATACTAATGAATGTGTAAAACTATAGCCACAGATAATTAAGTCAACATCTATGTGCACACACACTCAATCACTTTCAAGTATAAGAATTTCTTTTCGGGCTGGGAAGATGGCTCAGTGGTAAAGCGCTTGCCTTGCATGCATGAGGCCCTGGGTTCAATTCCTCAGCACCACATAAGCAAAAAGAAAAAAGCCAGAAGTGGTGCAGTGGCTCAAGTGGTAGAGCGCTAGCCTTGAGCAGAAAAGTCGAGGGACAGCACCCAGGCCCAGAGTTCAGGCCCCATGACCGGACCCCCCCACAAAAACAGAATGTCTTTTCTATGTTCCGTATGCACCTACGCAGAGAGTACATGAGTTGCCCTTGAATTGTCCTGGTAGTTATTTATCTGGCTACTGTAGCTTCACATTCTTTGTTCTCTTAGTAGCCAGATGTCATGTGTTCAACAACAATACTTGTTACAGGCAAAAGTATCTACCCTGACACACATAGGAACTTGGATTTCAGAAATGCCACAAATAATTGGAAGGTACAGCAGTACTTATCAAAATTAAATAGATTACATATTTATTAGAAAGTTTGTCAGAAAAATAAACTTCAGTGCAGGATGAAACACTTGAAGAAAATTACAGTTGAAATTACATATAGCTAGATGCTAGTAGCTCATGCTGGTAATCTTGGCTAATCTGGAGGCTGATATCTGAGAATCAGTTCAAAGCCATCTTGGGCAGAAAAGTTGCCATGAGACACTTATCTCCAGTTACTCAATCAAGACTAAAATTGATACTGTGGCTCAATGTTGTAGAGAGATAACCTTGAGCCAAAGACCTCAGGAACAGTGCCATGGACCCAAGTTCAAACTCTGCAATAGACAATAAATAAAAATAAAAAATAAATTACATATAATTTATTATCAACTCTGTACAAGGAAAATAGGATATGACACATGGCAACATATGACTTCAAGTTACAAAGTTCCAAAGCATTTCCCCACTCTTGAGAACTAGGAGTAATCCACATTGAAAAAAATAAAAACATGAATGATTTATACCAAATTTCAAAACATACTATATGTTATACAAAGGAAATGCAATAAACATGCATTTCACAATTTAGTAACATCATATAGTATAAAGAATCTGATTAACTGATTCATAAAAATCAATACAATGGAGATAAAACATCCAATATATCAGGGTCAAATTAGCAGAATACTTTCCATCTATGATGGCTGTTCTGTAAATTATCCAGCCCTATCCATCCCACAATTGCAGAAGGCTCCTCCTGAGAATGGCCAGAAACCTGTCTACTATGAGTGCTCAATGTAGACCTGGTCCCATTCTCTATTATTTGGGCAAGTGATTGAATATCTGAAAACTTGCCAAAGGCACAATTTGGGAATGGCTTCCAGTAACAACATTTTAGTTCTCAGAAAAAAAGGGGAATTGAAGACAGTGGGAAAATGTACCAGATCCTGGAAAGATTTCTATCATTGTGCTAAAACTGTACCCTTCTACTGACACTTGAACAAACTGCAGCAATTGTCACTCCAACCACATGTCCAAAAGATAGCTTTCCAAATATTGACCTGTTTTCACGTTGGCAAATCAAGACACTCTATTGTGGTCCTGTTTTACTTAACCTATCTGCTATAGTTTGCCCAAGAGATAGTTGACCTTACCAATTTCTTAAATTTTAGGTCATCACATAAACACTTCATAGCCCTTAAACATTAAAAATACCTATCCATAGAAGTCTGCATTACATTACATACTTATTACTGTTTTTCTTCATTTGCCATGTTATACATATTTGTGTATCCCATGGCTTAGTTCTGTAATCTTCCTTCTCATGAGTGTTACCACTGAGTACAGGTAATTATTTCGTTTTTTTTTTCTCCAACTCTGTTCTTTCTTTAATTCAATTCCTTAATAGCTTCATGTCTACTGACAACTCCTAGCTATTGATTTTAACAAATTCAAAAGAGTCCAAAGTGAGCTTTGATTGTATCCCTCATTACTATTTGATTAATTGATAACTCTTCCAGTTGCCTTGTCAAAATATCTTGTAGTCATTTCAGACTTACCTACTATTTCACACCTCATATGTAATGTATGAGCAGGTTTTGACAAATTAACTCACATAATATTTTAGGAACCATAAATATATAGTATATGAATATTAATACTGTGACTTAAATTCGTGGCCTTGGTTGTTTTTTTTTTACTTTTCTTTTGTGCTCAGGTTGTCAGTCTTCCATTTGAGCCACAGCTCCACTTTTAGCTTTTTGGTTCTTAGTTGAAGATAAATGTCTCACGGTCCATTTACCTGGTCTAGCTTGAAACTACGATCTTCTGTTTTCAGCCTTATAAATAGCTAGATTTAAAGGTGTACACAAATAAAACCACCCCTATTATATTTGAATTAAAAATAAGTTCAAAGAACGAATATTTGTAGTATTTTCAAATCAATATGTTTTCATTTACACACTGTCTTAAGAGGTTTTTGTTATTACAGCTCACTTATCAAGAAAGGAAAGGAAAAATTCATAACCAAAGAACCTTTGTATGTACCAATGCTCAAGCCTGCTAGCCACAATTTCTTTGCTGGGAAATAACAAAGGATAATATTGTCTACAGGCAAAGCAAGAGAAAAAGCTCTTCACTGAAGTTGCTGAAAGAATGATAAGGATGAGGACAAGCAACTTTATCCAGAAAGTATCACAAAGTGTTTGCTGTGGATAAGTGTAGCCAATCTTAGAGGATGTTCATAATGATGAGGAGAATATTTGATTACAGAGGTGTGCTTTCTTGAAGATATCTATTTATAACATAGTTTGTGTACTGTTAAAAATGAGACAGTTATGATAGAGATATTGTCATTCCTTATATCCTTCACAGTATAATATTAAAACCAGTTTTATACATATAGTATTTATAGTAATTATAGACTATCACTAATTATGCATATATTATAAATATATCATTTATATGTTATGTAATATAGTATATTACATATATTATGCACACATAATTTAATTTTTCTACTTGTCTGTCCAGGAATTAAACTAGCAATATCTTTGAAAATGGATAATAAAGTAGGGTCCTTACAATTTCGATTGTAACATAGAGTTTTACTCAATTAGTAGTTATTTATTCTGAATTGGTTTAGAAATGGAATATCAGAATATAATTGAGCATTCAAAAATAATTATGTAAGAATATGCCAAGGATGGGGTTAAAAATCTATAACCTGACTCATGTATGTAATTCCTGCTACTTAGGGGCTGAGATCTGAAGATAGCTATATGAAGCCAGTCTGAGAGAAATGGCTCAGGGACAAAACCCAGTCTCAGTAATGGCACAAAAATAAATTATGTGACAAAAACGTACATATATGTTTATTTACATAAAGTTGTCATTCCTTGTATCCTTCACAGTATAATACTAAAATGTTTTATACATATATTATTTATAGTAGTCATAGAATATTAGTAATGATACATATATATGTATAGATATATGATATATAAATATATAATTTCTATGTTATGTAATAAGATGATTCATTACATATATTATGCACACCTAATTTATACTGCTAACACTAATATCCATTAAATTGATATATGTTTTAGAATAGGGAATAGATTTTTTTTGGTACAACAAGGAAGTAAGTAGACACAAAAATTATTCCTTTTGGATTGTATATCCATAACAATCTATTCCCTGTGTATTGAGTGTACTGATTGATAAAAGCCTGTGTTCGTCAGCACAGGTGTCTTTGATACCAGGAATAATAAACAGTGGAAGCTGAATGATGTTCATTCAGGTATTTCTTTAGAAATTAAACTGATCCTCCTTTGATATAAAGATCACTTGTGCTGTCATTATCCACACCCTTTTCATTTAAAAATATTTATATTCTGTATCAATGTTATTTATCTCATAACCATAATTAGGAAGATAATGTGGATTCATCTGCTCCATAGCTCTTGAAAAGTAATGAATGTGACACAGAATATCCTCAGATGTGGATGGTGGAATTCTGGATTTGAATTATGGGTCTCAACTGATCAGTCTTAGCAACTTGGGAAATTTGTTTGGGCTTCTTTCCTACTTTTGTTTTTAATAAAAAACTCAATATATTTCCTAACTTGAAGAACACTCATTAGCACTTAAATTACCCTAATGCAGGTTCAGTGCGTGGAATGGTGTCTGCACATTGTGTAGTAGGTCCCCAAGAAGTCAGCTTCCATCAACATGGTCACAGCATCCTTCCTGAAGGACTTAAGAAATATATACCCAATTGATGTTAATATCTTTGAAAATTTGTCTTTACTAAAAAAAGTCTTGTCCTCATATGAAACAATGAAAGCAATGTTAGGGTTGTCCTGTGGCTTTTATTATGAAGGAGTTTTGCCTAAATTCATTCTTACTCTATTAGTGGTAGCAGTGACGTTCTTTAGTGCTACCCTTCATATTTCTAGTTCTGTGTTCCAGTTGGAATACCACTGTAACTTCGTTTATAATCTTTGTTATAAGAATAAATAAACTACAACTGCTGAAGTTTTCAATAGTCAATGCATTACATTTTATGTGCTTAATATTTTCCTGAAATTATTACCTTTGGATTATATATCCCTAACAAACTATTTTTTATGATTTCTTATATGATTTATATAGATTTCTTATGTAATTCTTATATGACATCTTAGAGATCCATAAATAAAACATCTCAGAACAGGAAAAGAGTAGGTAAGAAGTCATAAACAATACTATTATGGTGCTCTTAATGGCTAAGTGTAAAGAATATGTGACAAAATTGTTGGAAGATTCATTTGTTGTTTTTTTTTGTTTGTTTTTTTGTTTTTTTGTTTGCTATTCTCTCCCCTTTCTTTGTAGAAAAGGTTCTCACTATAAAGTGCCAACTGATCTGGACCTTTCAAGGCTTGTCTCAGTGACATAAGTGATGGGATTAGGGACATGTGCTCCCATGGCTGGCTTTTCGGAAGTTCACAATATCGCAATACCTATACACATAAAGAAACTTTTGTGAGTAATGTGTATTCACTTCCTCAATAGCCACAATGTCAAAACATCAAATTACTAACAACTGGCATCACTAACACCTCCATAAATCAAATGCAAACTAAAAGCTCTACTTCAAAAACCAACATCTAAGGCAGTGTTGGAAATACAAGAAGATACATAACACATCTAAAGGAGTGAGTTCTTTAACACTGGCAATGAGCAGTGATAGCTGAATTTTTAACCAGGCTTGAAAAGTTCGGGTGTCCACTAACTATGTGATTAGAGTTGCAGAGTTGACCTTGGTATCAAGATTGGAGGTAACATTCTAAGGCAGCTAAGTTGCTGCAATATTGTAGCTCGATACAGTGTGACCCTTCCTGATAATGGTAAACAGAGAGTAGAAGCTAAGTCAGTAAAATGTATAGGAAGGATTCTCCACTGAGAATAATTTCAGGGGGTGATCATTACTCTTGCGTTGAAAATGAGTAGCCCATCATTCTGCTTTAAGCTCTAGCATATTTATGATTTGAGAACAATTATAACAAACCACTGTGCCATGAGTGCTGAGCAGTGTAGGTGTATATTACAATAATATATGTAAAAATCCTTACAGGTATGGAATGGCCTGACCCTGACACTTCATTCTGTGTTGTTGAGTTTCATGGAGAAATGTTCATAATTAGGCAATTCACACTCATCTAAGTCTGAACCAGGCAACTGAGATAAGACATTAGGGTCATCACTCCAGTGACATGGTCTGTGACCTGTGAAATAAATAACATTATTTAACAATGCATATGTGTTTCTGAAAATGCATGCAATACCAAATACCAAATATACAAAAGGGACAATTATCCATCTCATATTATCAGAAGTAAAGATATTCCTGAATTGTACTTACTTGCTAGAGGATCACAGGGTCACTGCTAACGTTTGGTATCTTTGCTCAATCTTCCTCAATCTTTTTTGAGGAAGTGTTTTTCCATAGTTTGTTTTGAGGTGTTCAGAAAATCAGTACTGTCACTAACCGCAACCATGGGACAGGAAAGATGATGGGATACCTGGCCAAAAAACTGAGAAATCACTGGAAATGATAGGAAAGAAGACACCAGAGGACCCAAAGCCTCATTGCCAGCTTCTGGATCACCAAATCCTGCTTAACATGTTTATATTCCTTCTACTACAAGGCAGGTGGTGGTCAGTGGCTATAGGTATGTCCACAAACTAAGGCATTAACCTAGCTTTGGTTACAACTATTAACCTGAGGTATTGTTTGTATACATAGTGATAATTGAATCCCTTATTGTTAGGGAGCAGAAGGGAGTAATAGTCATTACATCCATAACATAGACATCCATCTTGTCTCCAAAGTCTTAATCTTTTAGTGTCCAACAGCTCCAATTTATATACTTTTGAGGTAATAACTCATACCCCTGTCTTCCCTTGACTGACCTTTCCAGAGCAGAGCTCTCAGTCTTTTGATTGCTGTTTGAGATGTCTTCGCAATCTATCCCTTTCCAGGTTTAACAGTTTGACCCTAGAATCCCTCACAAGTACTGTGACAGATGTCTTATTTTGAAAACTATATTTTTTCTAGGATAGGTTCAATTTTTAAATTTTATTTTATTTCAAAAATACTGTACAGAGTGTTTACAGTTACATGAATAAGATACATTCCTCGTTGAATATTTTTATCCACTCCATTGTTGTTCTCATTTCCCTTCCCACTCCCCACACATCCTCCCCACCCCATAGTTGTGAAGTTCATTTCTGAAAGTGTCTTGTGAATATCATTGTTGCAATGGGTCACTCTTTGCACTTCTTTCATCACTATAATTTTTCCTTTTCCATCTCCAAATCAGATAAATGTATATACAAGATGGAAGGTACCAAAATCAAGACAGATTTTGCTAGGGATAATCCAATAGAAAAGACAAATGAAATAAAATAATATCTAGATACTCTACCGACATTAAGGTTGATATCTGAAAAAAAATTGCTGTTTCCATGTCATGGAGTTCATTTCAATTAGCATTATTTTGTAAGGTCAAATGTATATAACTCTGGAGCCAGCAATCCCACTCTTTGTCTTGTAGAAATGATCTCAAGCTAAAACACACTAAATCTACAACTATATTTTTTGCAGCATTATTACTATAACTAAGATATGGAACCAATCAAGATGCCCCTCAATGGATGAATAGATCAAGAAAATGTTGTAATTTTATGCTTCTATCAGAAAGAATGATAGAATGATAGCCCCTTTCTTAAGAAAAGGGAAAGACTTGGAAAACAATCATATTATGTGAAGGAAGCCTTACTCAAAGAAAAATAGGTTCCAAGGTTTGCCTCATTTTTATTAATTAATATATGCTTAGGATAGTCCTGACAGACAGGTTTACTTTTTAAACTCTTAATATTCCCTTTTTTTCTCTCGCTCTTCCTATTTCATGCCAATTGTGTGTGTGTGTGTGTGTGTGTGTGTGAGTACGCGCACAGTAATGAAACTTGATTCAGAGCCTCAAATTCTTGCTTGGTTTCTTCATTCATGACTGACTGAGTCTGTACTATTTCAACCAAGGTTTCACTCTGTCTTTGATTTAACAATTGAACATAAATATCTCATGGATTGCTACCCCAGCCATCTGTGAACCATGATCTTCCAATCTCAGCCTCGTGACTATATAAGAATAGGGATGAGACACTGGCATCCAGCTTTATTGCCAAGTGTTTTTTGCTTTGATTTGTTTTTGTTTTTTTGTTGTTTTGTGCATTCAAAATCTGTAAGGAAAACAAATCACTTATAACCAAGAATATTCACATAAAATGTGTGTTGTTTAAATATTACTTTATTAATGTTATCCTTTTACATCCACATTATGTGATTTGATTTTTTTGAACTCTATTGTTGCAAATGGTCAAATCACATATATAATTTGAATCTTCTTTTCTTGGTTTTAGAGTGTGTTTCAAAACAGAATTTACCAACGTTTAACTCTGCACTACAGAAGTAGCACATTTATGATTATTCAATACCCTGTAAATCATAAGTTCATCACTTCTTGTGGCACCATATGAGCCTATAATACCTCCACATAGTTTAGACCTCAATGCCGTGCACTCTTCTGCCAAATATGCAAGGACATCCTTTGTAATTCTCCTTGGATTTTCACTGTTCTTCTCTTTACTCTCCCATGCTAAGTCCTGTGATGATCATGTTGATTTTCTCCCCTGTTACATTCATCATTGCATCTTGGGAACTACTGTTATGCACTACTGTACTTCTATCCATTCTCCTTGTGCTTCATCTTGTACCCCTCTCACCGCAGAGGGTCAGAGATTGAGGATATTTTCTTCACTCTTTAGCTCAGACATCTATCTTTACTTTCTAGCAATACATTCATTGAATTCTTTCTGTAAAGTCTAATGCCTTGAAAATGATTACTGCATTTTCATGGCTTTGTTATTTGGCATTGGGGAAGTACATAGATAAGTAACTGTAACTTAGGTAAAAGAAGACTGCAATCATGCCTCCGTAGATGTTGTTCATTGGGTAATGTTTACTTCAAGGTCTTCCTGCCTGCTTCCTATTCACTGTTTATTTTTAAAGTAGCCTTTTCTTCTGGAAAGTATTTATGGGCCTAGTGTAGATCAATTCCTACTTTAATTAGTCATTAATTTTATTCCAACATCATTTTGCAGATCCTTCTGAGTTTCTTCAGGGTCTGTATAGTAATGCTTCACATTCTTAAATATGATTTTAACATCGATGCATCCGATGATAAAAACATATTGCTTAAGTCACCATTTTGCTGATTGAAAAGAAACCATGCTGCAATCTCACTATATCGCAATTTTCTGGTTTTAAATTCTTTTAGATTAGAATTGATGCTGGAGAACGAACATTCTGTGTACAATTTTATATTTTCCTAATTATTTTTAGTATACTTTCCAATATTGTATAAAGTTAAATCATTACTACTTACTTAGTTTTAGGATTTCTAAAATGGTTAAAGTAAAAGTTCTATTCATTCACAATTTTAAGACAACATTGTCCATTATGACCAAGTGAGATATTTTAAACTTTTTATTTGTGGTCCTTATTGGTGGTGCTGGGGAATCAAGTTCATAGCTTCATGTGTCTTAGTCTACTGTGTGCCTCTGAGCCTGATGTGACCTATGGTTTTATTTTCAATCAACTGGGATAAAGAAAAATTTCCCTAGGAAGGATTTAATACTTGGTTACTTTCTCCAGTATCTCTCACACACATAAAAGTAATATAATTCTACACTGACAGAAAATGGTGTTCTTATATTTTATTTATTAGTAGTAACTTTTTGTTTTTTGTAGCCCCACTCTTCACTATGTCTTGCACATTTGCTATCCCTCCTTCCCATAAAACTTGACTAGATCAACTGGAAACCCACTTCTAGTCACCATCCTCCTTAAAAAGCTCAACCTTAAATAACCTACCCCCTCGTAGCAATGCTAAAAACTTTCAAAGGCCTGACTGCAACCAGACTCCTTCCTGAAAGCCCTTCTCTGCTTTAGGGAAATCCCTCTTCCACTCCACCCCTTCCTGGAATCCCTGCTGTGCACCACGAGAAACCAGGCCATATCCATATCTCCTTCTATCCCACCTTGCTGCAATAGAACCCCGCCTAAACCAGGCTCTTCCCTCAAATCCCCACCTCGTCCACCAGATGAGATCCGCCCCTAACTACTCTAGTCCCTCATAGTCGCATTGCTCCCATATCCTAGTACCTCCAAACTCCTCCCTTCCCTTTCATACCCCATCCCCAACCAGCCTTTTCACTCCAGCCCCCCTGGTTTCATCAGAATCTCTGCCCATAACTAGCCTACTTGTAAGAGGCCTAATCTCTCAGACACAGCCCTGAAACTACCACTTCCCACAAAGCCCATCATGCTATACCAAAAACCCTTCATCTCCCTATAACTGCCCTTGAAGCCCTGCTTTGCTTGGCCAGAAGCTTCTCACACAGCCCATTTCCTGCCTGGAAAGGCAGCACTGCTCCACCACAACCCTCTCTACCTCCCACATCTACTCTCTCAATGCCCTGACTTGCTCCCCAGATAACCCCCCCTTGGCTCCTCCCTCAGTTCCACATCCTACTCCACCAGATACCCTGCCCACAATTATCCTACACAATTGTAATTCTTACATTCCTTCTCAAAGCCCCTCCTCCAACTAGCCCCATGGCTCCAAACCCTGCCCTGCTCCTGAAAAACTCCACTAGAAAACCCCCACCACACTATGCCATTTCTGGACACCCACATTGCTCCACTGGAAACCACTGTTCCAGTTGACCTCCTTCTGGAAGCTGAGAAAACCTCCCCCACACTCTCCCATCTCTCGACACCATCATTGCTTCACTGGAAACCACTGCACCAGTTGGCCTCCCTCTGGAAGCCTCACTAGACTCAACTTTAAATCCCAGTCCCTTCATAGTCCCTTTTGGAAGGTTGTTTTGCCCTGCTGGAAATCCTGTCCATAGTCCATGTCCTGCCTTACAACACTGAAATACCCATCCAACCTCACTCCTCTTTTCGAAGTGGTAACTGGCAACACTAGAAACCCCATCTTAACTAGTCTAGTGCACTGGATCTTATCACTGCTCTCACAAAGCCCTGGTCCTGAAAAATGCCTCCATACATTGTGTCTACATCCTGCTCTGCTGGAAACCCCACCTCCACCCTAACACACTTCCCAAAGGCCTGCCATTCTCCATGAGAAACTCTGCCCCTTACTAGCCTATGTCTTCCTAGTACCAGCCTGCCCTCTCAAAGCCACACCCTGAAAAGCCACTCCCTCATAGCTCTGCATTCCTACTCCAGAATCCCCACCTTCTGTCAACCTCTTCTTTCCATTCCCTGCCCTGCCTTATGGAAAACCTCACCCTACATGTCCCACAAGGGCTCACAGTGTTCCACCAGATCCCCTCCTCTAAGTAACCTCCTCCTTTGTAGCCTTGTTCTTCCTTCTCAAAGCCCTGTCCCAAACATCCTCCTCCCCTGTGACCCCACCTTCTTCCAATGAAAACCTGTCCACCTGCCAGCCTCCATCCTAAATCCCACCTACTGCACAAGAGACCCCTCTTCTATCATGTCTAGTCCTTGCTGTTCCCTCCCTGATGTCTCAAAGCCCTACACAGACTGGCCTTTGCCCTCAAATCCCTGTCCTGTTCCACCATACAGGCTGTGCCAATACGAACTCCTCCCTTAAACCAGACAGAGCTCCACCAGAAACCCCATACCACCTAATCTATGAAGGTCTCATCTAGTAACTTTTATTACAAATGTGATTTTGAACATATCTGGGGAAATAGAAGTTCCAGTCTCCAGCTGGGCTCAGTCATAGAGAAGGATTTGTGCCTTTTTTTGACTTTTCAGCTAGTCCTGACAATGTAAAGTGCTCTTGTCTAAAACTGGATAAAAATCAGGCCAGTTTAATTTCAGGTGACTTCCCCCCCCCCAGCCTTCCTCCAACAGAAGGGATGAAAAGACCAATTTTTGAAATGCCTTGCTAAATAAGCAAGCCCTGGGAAAATGAAGCTCAACAAAGTTACTTAGATTAAAATAAATACTGTCTCAAAATTTTCTTTCAAAACTTTAAAATGTACATATAACTGATTTTGATTTTTGCATGCTTAAAAATCTGAGTGTGTTTTGTATGTGTTTGTGAACATGTTCATGATAGAAATTGTCAACATGCTGTAACAATTGGCTGAGTTTAAGTTTAAAGTTCCAAAGGTTATGAGATTTGATCATTACTAAAAAAAATTTTAAAACATTTTCACATTGTTTGAAATAGCTTTTTAAGGATTCTTTAACTTAAAAATTAGAAAATCTGGTATTTTAGAATGCATAAAGCTGTTTACACTGTAATCAAGATATCTGGCTTAATAAAAAGGAGAAATTTAGAAGCCAACAGAAGACCTATCATTAGGAGTGAAGGATGAACAGGCAGAAGTGCAGTTCAGCTGGTCATGCATGGTGGAACAGGCCCTGGGAAGAGTCCACGCATCGTGAATTAGGGAAAGCGGGCACAAACGCAGTTCAACTAAATCTAAAGAGTCGGATTGGGTGTGTGCCCATTCCACAGGAAGGGCCAAGTGGCCCATATTTATTCTGCCCCTTTTCCCTACAGATAGACACTGGAAACATGATGGTATAAATGAGTGATGTGAAGATCTGATTAACATTGCTAAAACTGCCCCTTGGATGTGTTAAAATTAAAATTAAGAAGACCTTAAAAAGAGGATCAAAAAGTTTATTTGTATAATGTGGTTTGCTCTCTGATATTCTGCCATTGGATATGTTATTTTTAAGGCATAAAGGTGTTAAGTCTAGCTTCTTGGTACAGTGATGGTGATTCTAATTTTTGCATTGAGAAAAAAATGTTATTTGAGCTTAAAAGTTTTCATGTGTATCTGTTTAAAAACAAGCAGCCAAAAGGAAATGAGTGACACCTAGCCTCGAGAGTTTAAGGGGTTTTTCAAAATGCAACTAAAAACTAAAGTATAGAATATTAAAACAGAGATGAATAGGAGGCTTACAAATTAGGAATGGATTTCTGTATATAAAGTTTAAAAGTAAAATTGTTCTAAACATTTACCTCAAAGTACAAAAAGGAAAAATTAGAATTACCAAAGTTATTGCTTAATTCCTATTTCAGTTTGGTCTCATAGGTTGTTTTTTTTTTTTTTTTTTCCCATAACAGTTCCCAGCAGATCCACAAAAAGGAGTAAGGATTCTTGTAAGTTTGTCAGATGTAACTTTGGCTCTTAATAACTTTCAGGTGAGAATATGCTTAAAAGCTACTACTATGTTGACTGTCTTTTTGCTTTTAATTGGAGTAAAATGGCCTTTTATGAGACTCATTGATCTGAAAACTGGTTCGAATCCAGCCTGGGCAGATGAAGGTCTCTGTGAGAATGTCACCTCTACTCAGCCAGCAGAAGGCAGAAAGAGCAAGCAGACCTGCTTTAGGATTCAATGTGGCAGAGTGCTAACCTTGAGCTGTAGAGCTGAGGGACAGCACTCAGGCCCCAATTTCAAGTCCAGCAACCAACTAAGGGAATTGCCAATGAGGCATTGTTTCCAGTGTGAAAGAAGACACTCCTTGGACGAAAGTAATAGAGGAGCAGCATCCAGAGACCGTAAGCCACTGCTTAGAAGGCAGAAATAATGTCAGATCCTTGAGTCATTTGTGCATGGCCCTTCAAAAATTGGTCAGAGCCAGAAGGTCATGGGAAGATAGTTTGTAAGCATGTCTATGACTGAAAGGGACAGGAACTTGTCAGTCATCTGTGATATTAGTAAAAAGCTAAGGTTGCAAAATGTGGAGGATAGTTTAAATCCCAACCCCTGTATGTGCCAAAAGCTCTAATTGGCAGTAACTTTTGAGCTTACACCACCTACATGAAATTCATCTTCTCAGGAAAAGTTTGTAAACCTGAGAGTGTGTTTCTATTGATATCTGTCTGAAGGCCTGCATAGGTATCTCAGACATTGTTAGGATTACTAGAGATCACGTTCCAAAGCCATTCATAAAGATCCTTTTGCAAACCAGAAGACTAAAGAAGCTCCACTGCTGTAGCCAGAAAAATGGTCTGTGCATTTGTCAAAAGTTAAAATATTGTTCTTAACCTCTTTGTAAAATAGGCTAAGTTTATAGGTTCCTGGCTAAGTAGGATCAACACTCCTGAGTCAGCTTCAAGAAGTGACAGAAGATGAATCTTTGCCCATCATCCCTTATTAAGAACAAGGGAAAATATTCACTTTTTAAAAAATGTGGCAAAATAGACAGAAGGAAAAGGCATGGGAAATAATAGTACAGGCCTGAGTCCTTTATATCTGCTTAGAAAATCCTAGCTTTATTAAAAGATCTATTTGTTTAAAAAGTTGTCATCTTGGTAAATTGTCCTGGGCTATTGTGTAAATTGTCTTTAAAACTAGTGGAGTCACAGCCTGCCAAACGTATGCAATGTATCCTTACCAGTCTATGTAGGAATTTGCAGTCCAGCACGAGATGTGACAGCCCCTTGGAGCCACTGAGAGACCCTGCTGCTGCTGCTGCACATCCTAATGGGTAAAGTTCAACAACAGCCTGACAGTTACCTGGAGGAAATCTACATCATCACTCAGATCACCTCCACCGTGGTAAAGGTAGACTGCACTCCTGACTGATTCCATCACCTGAAAATGCTTCCCTGTTGAAAGCTGCTACAACTAAGATCGTGTGGGACATTCTCTTGGTAATATGCAGTAATTCTCTATACTCCCACAGTAGATATTGGGAACAAGGATATCACTGGCTTGCCTTAGCCTTTGGAGTCTAAAAGCCACACAAATACATTAGTTTTTATTCATCCTAACTTCAACTCAACTCATCTTTCTAAAAATAGTTTTTAGTTTCACTCATTATCTTGTCTTTATTGTAAACCTAACCCTAACCCTCACCGTAATCATACTCTAATCTTAATATTATTAGCAGTTTTCTATTTCACATTCATCCTAATTCTAACTCTACTTGTTATTCGAAGATTTACTTTGTTTGACCCTAAATTTTCCGTTTCCCTAATGCTTACACTAAGCCTAGCTGGAACTAAAACCTAACTTTCACCCTAATGATAATCCAATTCTAATGTTTAAGAAAAATACTCTAGCTTTTAATCATTCTAATAAATACTCCAGTTTTCACTCTGGAAATGGTTTTAGTTTGCCGTAATTCTCACAAATTTTCTGACTCTACCTCGAAAGTTATCTTGTTCCCTAACAGGAGCCATTATATTACTTGTCCTCACATTCTCTTACCAGGAAAAATACCGTAGTTTCCATTGATTCTGCCTTTTTCTGAACCACTGTATCTGAAAAGAGTTTCAGATTTACTTACCATCTAGTCCATTACTTAACGCTCTCAACCTAAACCTGTCTGGAAAACTCTCATTAATCACTACAAGAATGATCACTGAGAAATAAATATAATGATAATGTTCTAGTTACTATTCAGCCTCATATATTTGCTTCTACTTGTTAGTGAACACAATTTTATACTAAAAGCTTTATTATTCGTAACAGTAAATATAATCAGAAGAAAATACTGACCCTAATCTTAATCCAAATTATATGACAATACTAACACTAACACAAGTACACTAGTTTTCACTCATCCTTCCAAACATAGGTTTCAATTTTTCCAATATCTTAGTCATTTTCTAACCCTAAACGTAATCTTTCTTAACTGGAACATTGAGAATAACCATCAGCCTAATTGTGAGTAGATTCTAATATTAATAGCAATACTCTAGCTTACATTCATTCTAATTCTTACCAGGCTTATATTAAAATTTACCTTCAATTAGACCCTCATTTTTTTTTTCTCCTTCACACTAAGCCTAACCATGGGTGGAATCCTAACTAACCATTACCTTGACACTAATCCTATCCCAATTCTAAAATTTATGAAAAATGCTCATTTTGTACAATCCTAACTGAAATTCCATTGGTAATTCTTGAAATAAATTGTAGGTTTTCTGTAAACCCTACAGATTTTTCACTCTTAACTCTGAATATATTTTGTTCCATAACAGGCATCATTATACCCATTGATCTCAAATCTTGATTTTATGAAATACATTGTACTTCCATTATCCCAGTTTTTCCTGAATTCCTAGAACCTAAAAAAAGGTTCAGCTTTACTTAATATTTAACATTTCTTTTTTTATTTTTTCCTTTTTGTCGGTCGTGGGGCTTGCACTCTGAGCCAGGGCATAATCCCTGAGTTCTTTAGCCCAAGGTGTGCGTTTAACCAATTGAGCCACAGCACCGCTTTTATGTTTTATAGTGGTTAATTTGAGATAAAAGCCTCATGGACTTTCCTGCCTGGGCTACCTTTGAACTGCGATCCTCAGAAAATAGCTTCCTGAGTAGCTAGGATAATAGGCCTGAGCCACTAGTTTAACCCATTTCTTTACTCTATCCTCAACTCCAGTTAACCAGAAACCTAATCTAAATCACATTCTGATTTAACACCAAATGGTTAATGTAAGGAAAATTGTCTGGATTCTATTCAATCACACATTTTTTTGGCTTCTAATTCTAATTGGAAAACTAAAATTCACCTTAAAGCTGATCCTTCCCTAACCCTAACCAGAACAAAAATGTATCTCACACTTTAAACCAAATTATATCTGAATGTTTAAAGTAACACAGACTGGTTTTCATTCATTCTTCTTAAAATATGTGGCAGTTTTACACAATGTCTTACATGTTTTTCTCATCTTAACCCCATTCTAACTGGCACACCTTTCCTAATCCTAAACCTACGTATAACTGAATGATCATGTTAGTAGCAAGCCACTTTTTTCATATTTATCCTAACTCTTGCTCAGCGTGTAGGTCTAACTTTTACTTGCATTTTGAACATAAATTTTTACCTGTTTTTCTATGTCCTGTCAGGTTTTATTTTACATTATTTTTAAAATTTTTATTTTGTTGAAAAGATGCTTTAAAGAGGGATTAGTTACATATATAAGGTAAGGAATACGTTTCTTGTTGAGCATTGTTACCCCTTCCTTTCTTGTTCTCTCACTATCCCATCCCTCCCCACTTCTCATACCATTCCCTTCCCATGGTATAAACTTCATTTTCAACATAGTGTCTTGTGAGTATCATTGTTGCAATGGTTCATCCTGTGATGAACCTAAATTTTCTATTTCTCTAATCCTAATTCTAATTCTGTCAGAGATCCTAACCCTAAAAATAATAATAATGATAGCTCAATTCAAAAGTTAACAAAAGATATTCAGGTTTTTATTTATTCTATTAATTCACTGTACATCTTGAATTAACTTGCAGTTTAGCTTACATCTTCCAAATTAGTTTATATGTGCATATATAAAGATGTAATTTTATGTGAAAAACAGAAGATCTTTGGAGGAAGGAGTAATGAGAAAGAAATAGAGGGAGTATAATCAAATACCGTTAAAGATTTTATGGAATTGTCACTTCTGACAATTAATATCTATTAACAAAATAACTAAAAATTAATAAAGAATACACTGCCTTCTAATGTTCTATCTTCTGAAAAAAAAAAACTCGTGTTAGATAAACTTTGTCCATGCATAATTTATATTGTTTGCCAATTATTTAACTTAATGAATAAAAATTTATCAAATAAGATTCCATGACAAAAATATAAAACAGTTACTTAGCAATTGTTTGAGAAAAAGTTATTGTCATGAGTTTTAAGAAACGGAATTGCTATTTCCCTACAAAGCAATGACTTAGGTTTACTAATCTAGTATTTGTAGTAAGTTTAGAGAACATAATTGGCATGAAAAACAACTAACTGTACATCTTGTTTCTTGAATGAGTGATATTTTAAACATTGTCTTTTATTCAAATAAATACTTAGGTTTACATTTCAAAATAAGTTCAATTTTATCTCCTTTCAGAACAAGTACTTACCCTACAATTAAATGTACTAGCATATTCAGGTATTTAGAAGCTAAATTTTCTATGTTTTATATGTGGCTCTACATATTCAGAATGACATGATTTTTTTATTCATAAATGTCTAACGTCAGATTTTTGCTTCATCAATAAAAATTGGATCATGAGGTTGTAGTGAAGACTCCAGTAACCAGAGTGGTCAACACCATTTCCTGAATTCTAAATTTTAAATCAAATCATTTTTAAGCTTTGATAATATCATTTATTGTCTCTTCAGAGCAATTAATCTAAAACAAATACTACTTTTAAACATTTCACTCACATTGTAAAGAATATTAACATAGGTCAAAAAGAGACTAATTATTCCAGACTCATCATATTTGGTGATCTTAGTGTGAAGAATGCAGAGAGTAGAAGGTCCTTATACTCAATAAATAGTTTTGGTTAAATTAAGTCATATATCTGGATTTCTAATTTGGAGGTTAATCACATGGAAACAGGAAAACAATCAAAAAAAGTACTTTGGAATCAACAGAAAAAGATATTTGTGCATGTACCACAGTTGCTTTATTTGTTTGTAGGTGAACACTGGACTTCGATTTCTATCTTAGCTGTTGTTGTGAATAATGTGAATAACAATGAATTACAGATATATTTATGAGTTACCCAGAGAGAAATAATCATACGATTGGTGGGACAGATGATATTTCAACTTTGGATTTCTTTAGAAAACTGCATACTACTTTCTACAACGAGAACACTAACCTGTATTTTGACCAAGAGTGTTGAAAATTTCCTTTTCTCCACACTGTCGCCAGCCAACATTATTACATTTTGAGTTTTTTTAAAGGGCAGGTTTTTACTGTGTGCAGTACCCAAGACTGGCCTTAAACTCAAATCCTTTTACTCCAACCTCCAATCACTTGGAATTACCAGCCTTTACCTCCACACCTGGTTCCTTGGATATTTTTTATAAGAGTTATAATAGTTAAGAAGTAGCATCAAAGTAATTTTGAATTGCATTTCTCTAATGACTTCTGCTCACAAAGCATTAAGCTAGCACAGAAGTTGTATTAAATACAAATTTGTAAATCCGCACGCAATTTTCAGGGCTTTTTGGAAAACATGTCTATTCAGAACTTTTGTCCATTTTTAATCAAGTTTCTTGTTAATCTCATCTTTAATCTCTCTATAGAAAATCAATAATTAATTCAAGGTAGTAGAAAGGAAAAAAATTAAGCAGCTCCTAAAATTTTTAAATTTTTAATAACATGATATTGCTGAAATCATTTTCTGTTAACGCTTGAGACTATGTAACTCAATTTAGTTAGACCTTTTACAAGGCTATATATATTTTATTTATTTTACTTTGATTGTTCTTTCCAAAGCCTGTACGGCTAATTTCACTTGCTTTCTTTCAGTCTCATGTAGTTCAGATTTCAAACTGAAGAATAAATGGAAGGAAGCAAACAAAAAATACAGTTCCCCTCATCTGATGATGCCTCTACAAGAATGAGGAAAGTGTTCATCCTTCTAAGGACCTATGATAAAATATCAAAAAGACATTTTATTCTTCTAGATCTTCCTTATCTTTGCTATGTAACTTAAATGAAGTAAAACACAGTATACTGCTCAGATACTTTTATGTTTTATCAAGTTTGCACATTTTTATATGGATTTCACCTCAGTCTACAACATTCCTTCATTGTTCTGTCTCTGATATTTTTACACTATCACAACATAAGATAACCAGTTTGATTTACAGCATGAGAAGTTATCCACCTGGCTTCCTTGGAAGCTGAGCATGGTCAATAGATATTACTTCTGGTTGCTAACACGACATGTAATGGTTTCTGTACTACTTATCATATTCTATTTAGTATTTAAAAAAGAATGCTGGCTAAACTCAAAGGTCATTCATAGGTTTATGTTAAGTGTTTCACAACTTTTATTCTCTTACTTCTTAAGATAACATTTGGTATAATGCTAATGTTATTACCATTGTAGTGTTGGGAAAAATTGTAGTAAAAAACTGTAAGTGCATGGCCCAAAGATACACACAGTGAGGAAGGAAATGAGTCAAAGTTTCCAAAAGTCTTTCAGCAATACCAAAAAGGTGGGTAAAATCTCTCCATTCTCTTATACTCTCAATTCAATATTCATATTGTCCAAGAAATAATAGCATAGCAAATATTTCCCATGGTGATTGTTTTCTGTCACATTTTGTCTTCAACACAGAGTGTGTTGGTGACCTTAGGTTATCATGCACAGAGCTGAGCTTACAAATTGAGGTCTGAAGACAGCCAAATTTCTTCTGTCCCACAGTTCCAGTTTCTTTTTTAAAAAGTACTAAAACTTTTAAATATCATCACTTACTATCTTTTAACAATCCCCAAACGAATTAAATTGACATATAATCACTCAAAAGGCTTTCAAATTCGGTGATGATAAAACAGGCCCCCATGAAGTAAATTTTCTTTTACTTTTAAAATTGTTCTAAAAGCCTTGTGCTGGCTGGTCTCACCTATAATCCTATCTACTCTGAATATTTGCTCAGGAGACTGAGATCTGTGGATAACACTTGGGAGCCAATCAGGGCCAAAAAAAAAAACTTCATGAAATTATTTTTCAAAATGTTTAATGAACTAGCAAAGAGCCAAGAATTGCTTATATCGTAGCTTATATCGTAGCTCACCAATCTAGATAGGAAAGGCCTAGTAAGGCCTTGAAGCCCTGATTTAAATTCTGAGCATTCCAATATACATGCAAGGTGTTTGTTCTCATGCACGTGCGTGTATGCTTGCGCGCTCCCGCACTCACACACACACATTTATTCAAATTACCTTCATATCAGTGTTCTGAATTAATTTCTTTGTTAACAATATTATATGGGTAAAATAGAGGAAATAAACTCTTCCACCTAAGAACATTTTTATATGTTTTTTTTATGGTAATAATACTGTGCAGAGGGGTCACATTTACATGAACAAGGAAACTAGTAAGTTTCCTAACAAGCATTGTTACCTCCTCCTTTATATTTCCCCTACCATCCCTTCCCTCCCACCTCCACAAGTACACTCCCCTCCCCCTTCCTTCCTCCGCCTAAATTGTAAAGTTCATTTTTCAACATAGTGTCTTGTGCATCTCATTGTTACAATGGGTCAACCTGTATCGCTATTTGAGCATTTTTTCCCTTCCCCTCCCCAAATTAGAGAAGCATACATACAAGATGTAAGTGTACCAACTTCAAATACAGAGAAAACAGGGGTTATAGTGTGGGGAGAAACATACAAAAAACAAAAAAAATGACATCACACATTATAAGTACGTTAGAAACAATAGCAAGAAACAAAAACCCACTTGTGTCCCTATCATGGGGTTCAATTTCTTTAACATCATCTTATCTGGTTATATGCACGTATCTTTTGAACTTTTCTGCTTATCCCAGACATACATTCGTTATTGAAAATAAGGGAAATCATGGGACCTATATTTCTTTGGACTTGGCTTACTTCACTCAATAAATTTTTTCCAAGTCTTTCCATTTCCTAACAAATTGGGCGATATCATTCTTTCTGATGGAGGCAAAGAAGTCCATTGTGTATATATAACACATTTTCTTGATCCATTCATCTAATGGGGGCATCTGTGTTGGTTCCATATCTTAGCTATCGTAAATAATGTTGCAATAACCATAGTTGTGCTGGTAGTTTTAGTATCGTCTTTTTTATGATCATTTGGATGAATCCCCAAAAGTGGGATTACTGTGTTATAGGGGAGTTTTATGTGGAGTCTTCTGAGGCACCTCCATACTGCTTTCCAAAGTAGTTGAACAAGTTTACACTCCCACCAAGAATGCAGTACGGTTCCCTTGTGGCCACATACGTTTCAGCATCTGTTGCTGTAAATACATGGAACGCTCCAAGACTTTGCATGTCATCCTTGCGCAGGGTGCATGCTAATCTTCTCTGTATCGTTCCAATGTTAGGGTATGTGATGCTAAATTGAGCACAGAACAGTTTTTATATATAAAGTATAATTTTAATTGATTTTATTAAGCTAGGCAATTCAACAAAAAGTAAGTTCAAAAGAATTGTTGTGAAATTATAGAATCATGTATTTCTTACATAAGCACACAATTAAGAATAAAATCAAGATAGACATGCCAAAAACAAAATAATTCCAGATATTTGTAGTTCAAGAGATGTGTAGGAGGAGAAATTCAATTATTCTATACAAGGCACCTGTCAAAATGAACATTGCAGCAAGTGTTAAGGTTTGTTAAAAGTTTTAATGTTTTAAATATGCTTAATTTTGGGATTTTGCTTATATATGCCAAAAATAGGACTGTTTGGCAGGTATAAAACTTTTCTGTAAAGTATTTAAGATTTATGATAGCAGACATTAAATACTAAGTATGTACATTTCAGAGTTTATGGAAACTTTATTAATGAGAAGTTGCAAAGTCTTTGTGTAAAGGAGCAGAGTGAAGAGTTAAGACTTTAAGTACACAGTTTCTGTTAAAAGTTTAGTGATTCCTTACTTTATTTGTTAGCAAGGAATAAATGATGATATAAGCCATAATGTACACATGTATGTTACTATTCACACACATACATATTCTCATGTATACATGCACCCATGGAGAAAGACACATAATTACAACCAACACAAGTTTCACCAGTTGTTGAATATGCCTTAAAAGGAATAATTGGAACAATATATGTTGAAGATGTATTTGTCCCTAAGAGTTCATTTTCCACTCTTCTTATCTCTTAATACTGGTAGTTTTAGAGAGATTTGACTTTCAAAATGCAGTACAAGTGATAGCAAGTCACTTGGAAACCTCAGTAAGTATAAGTCTTATGGTGTCTCCCTGCTCCTCACAGAATGCTTACTCTTGTAGACATTCTCAACAACCAAAGTAGCAGGAGAATACCCTGGTAAAGAGTAAAGTTATAAGGCTTTAAATGGCATCCTTACTTGAGCTCTTTTTCCAACAACCAGCATGAATTCCTAGGCAGATGAGTGAGTCCTCAGAAAACTGGACTCTACATATACATTTAACTAACCCATGTGAAAATTCCTAGGTGAGAAATGCTGACTGAGGTCTTGCTGATTTCCTGGCGAAGAAAATAAGAAAAAAAGAAAGTATTTTTAATGTTTTAATGTTTAAGAATAATTTGTAACCTGTCAATAAATGTGTAGAACACAAATACCAACTGACAAAAAAATGATGGCATTTCATTTATGTGCTCTTGGACTTGGGCAGTGATTTTAGATGTGTCTACACAAGTAGAATCAGCATAAATCAAGCGAGCATTTCTTCATTTAAGATATAAGTAAAGGATACTGGTTGACCCATTGTAACAATGAAATATACAAGACATTCTAACAGAGGATGGGTGAAGGGGGGAGGTGGAGAGGTGTGAAGGGAAGGGATGGTAGGGGAAAAACAAAGGAGGGGGTAACAATGCTCAATAAGAAATGTACTCATTACCTTACTTATGTAAATGTAACCCCTCTGTACAGTATTTATAATAAAAATATATGTTAAAAAGATACAAGGAAAACTTCTGTACTTATATGAAGTTGTATTTGTCACTCAATATAAGTAAGGTATTGGTTTTAGGACCACAGGCTTATTACTTTGGATTCTCAAAATCTCTACATGAACACAGTATATTATTTACATCAGAATCTGCCCACAATCTAGCGCAGTATAATTGTTATGAGAATTTTTACTACATTCCATATTTGTAATGAAAACTAAAAGTATATGCAATATAAACAGATACAAATTTTTTCAGATAAATTTTGTATGCAGTTTGTGGATGGAATTTGGAGAGCAATTTTGAAAAGCACAAATTTCATCAAAAAGACCAGTCTGAAAATTGTAACAAGGAGCTAATACAGCATCATTGAATAGTATGGAACTCCAAGGAGAAGTATTTGAATTGAGACAATATCAGAAAGTGTAACAACCCAAGGTCTTTTTAGAAATGCAGCTGCTAGATTTCTCATGTAGAGCTTTCATAACAGTTTGTGAAGCACAAATTAGAACCTCACTGAAGTGTAGATGGTTTTCTCTCAAATTTCTGTCATGATCAGTCATTATTAATCAACATATAGCTAATCTTGAATAATCTTCTAATAAAATGTTGATGGAGTGTTTATATGCAAAAACCTCAGAAGGCTAACTTTTTCAATTAGGACAGTCTGTATTCTATTATCCAGCTGAGAGAAAACTAGGTAAGCATCCATTTACAACCTTCTGAATAATTCTGATTCTGCCCACATCACTTATCTATCCATACCTGTGCACGAGTGAAACAATTTTAAAAGAATTTATCATTTAAAATTTAAATTTATGGTTCCGGGAAGATAGCAAAGGAGAAGCTGGAAGCTTAACTAAGCCAAAGAATCACACTAAATGTGCCATCACAGTACAGAGAGTTAGGCCAGAGAGGGAAAATCCAGGCAAGTAGACAAATCTGAGCACTTGCCAGCGGCCATGGTTGCAGCTATGGCGGGGGCAGTGGTGGCCGTAACCACCATACCTGCAACACAGAGAGTCTAGGACAAAGGCGCCAGATGCAGCAGGTGAGAGGATTCTACTCAACACCAGCAAGAACTGACAAGGAGCAGACATCTTCATCCTTCATATCGCAGATCAGAGATCACCCAGGAACCAGACTCCTGTGTGAGTAGAAGCCTGATTTCCTCACTCCTTCTCAGGGAGCAGAGAAGGGAACGCCACCCCTCCCTGCCCACTACCGGAGATCTCCATCTTTGATACTGGCAAAGGCCTCGCTGAGCAGCTAGCTCCAACTCAGTCCTTGGATGAAAACAAACAGTCATTTAACAGGTCACAGGAACCTAACCTGACCTGCCAGGCTCAGCTCCACTCAGGGAAAATTCACCCATCCCGGGCCTGCACCAGCCCCAGGAGTGGCTTTCTTCATTGAGTAAACAGAGCCAGAGGCTGATCCTCCCTAGACAATCAATTGAAATTCAGTAACAATAAACCCTGAGAACGGCTGCTGGCTAGGCTCTGTGACTGCCTCAGAAGCTAGGCCTCAGGGAAAAGCTACTGTTTGCTGAAAGGCCTCAACTCTACCCAGAACCTAGCCCCATCACAGCATCTCCAAACTAGAAGAAACAGCCATCTTTTGTGATACTCAAAGCAGATCTCCCTCCCATTGAACTAGCCTGAGAGGAGGATGACAAAATCCTGGGTAAATCAAAGCATTTTTCTGCCTGCTCAAACAAACTGACTTAAAAAAAAAACCAAGCTACAGGAAAATCAAATACCACAAGCAGACCAGAGACTCCAACAAGAGACTGGTTATGGACACAAGGGAGATACAGGATCTTCCCTTCTCATCCCCAAAAAGCAAAGAACTCTTTTATGTCACCTTTTATTAAAATTGTTTTAACATTTTTAATTTTTAACTTTAAAAATTGTTTTCTATTAACTTTTTTCTTCCTCTTATAATTTTTATTTTACAGGTATACGTGTGTGTGTGTGTGTGTGTGTGTGCTTTTTTTCCATTTTTGTTTAGCACTACTGACCTTTTGATCCTTTTTTCCTTTCTTTCTCATTCTTTTCACTTTTTTTCTCTTTCGTTCTTCTTTGCGTGATTTAGTCGCATTTCTGCTCATTCTCAGATATACCTGTAGTCGATTATTAGACCTTATCCCCGATTGTATACACACTTAATCCAGAAATTTATTAATGAATTCAAAACCTCTTAGACTTAACTTCTTTAATAGCTGTACTACCTCTATATACCTATATAAAATTTTAAGCATTTTTATTTTTTATTTTTTGGCGTCTCCTTTCTATCCCTTCCCTTCTCTTATCATGTTCCCATCCTTCTCTGAATATTAAGTTCTTAATCTGCATAATTTTAAGTGTTTCACTTTTTAATTTTTATTTTACTATTTTTCCTTGTCTTTTTTTTTCTCTTTCTTTTTTCCCCGTTGTCTATTATCATTCTATCGAATCTATTTCCTGCTTTGAGATTAGGACTAAGTTAGCTCTCCCTCTATCTTTCCACATCCCTCTATTCCTATTTATAC
Organism: Dipodomys spectabilis; assembly: GCF_019054845.1. Classification (NCBI taxonomy): domain Eukaryota; kingdom Metazoa; phylum Chordata; class Mammalia; order Rodentia; family Heteromyidae; genus Dipodomys; species Dipodomys spectabilis. The sequence goes on along the minus strand of NW_024870989.1, from coordinate 2,128,994 downwards.
CCACATCTCTCACTAAACCTAATAATTTCTTGTTTGCCAAATTCTTCTTTGCGGTTCATAGCCTATTAATACATAGTTGGTTGATGTTGAAAATGTATCTGTTGAACTAGATTATATCTGCAGGCTTTTGTAATATTTATTTATTTATTTATATTGTGAAAATACTGTACAGAGCGGTTACAATTACAAGGGCAAAATATTTGCTGCCTTCAGGAGTCACACCTTGCCCGTAAAAACAAACACATTTTCAATGTTAAAGGCTGGAACAAAATCTACCAAGCAAATGGCTCCCATAAACAGGCAGGAGTTGCAATCCTAATATCAGATAAAATAGACTTCAAATTAAAATTTGTGAGAAGAGATAAAGAAAGTCGCTACATACTAATCAAGGGATCTCTCCTTTAGGAGGATCTGCAGGCTTTTGACTGTGCAACTACAGACTTTGTTGATGCTTCCCTTAAGATAGTTTTCTAGCACAAAATTGGTGTTACTCTCATGCCAAATGGGCAGAATAAGCAGGAAAAACACAAGAAAAATGGCAAGTCCGGGTATCTCAACTCCCACTCATGATAATCAGTGGACAGAACAGATAATGAATAATCCAGAGGAGAGCTTCCAAAAAGATCTAAAAACACTAATATTAATCATGGTAAATAAAAAGATTGAAAACCTTCAAAGGACTCTGTGTGAGCATGATATATAGAGAGAGGAGGCAAACAAATGTCAAAACAGGAAGCTCATAGGTGTGAGGAAGCTACTCAAAGATAGATAAAAGAATTGCATGAGCAGCTTGTGAACACTCAAAGAGAAATAAAGGAATTGTGTGAGTAGGCTGAGATTAGTCAAAGAGAACTACAGGAATTGCATGAACGTGAGGAAGCTGATCAAAGAGTAATACAGGAATTTCAAGAGCAGGATGAGCATAGACAAAGATCACTAGAGGCATTCATGGAATCCATAAACAGAGAGCTGAAAGAAGTCAGGGAGTCCACAAAGGGAATGCTGAATGGATCCCAACAGAAGTAATGGGAGTCCAAGGAAACCATAACTAATCAACCAAGTGATTTGAGAATAAACACTTGACACTAAATTAAGGAAGTAAAGAATTTCATACAAGATCTAAAACAAAGATCCAACAAAGAATTAGAAGCCATAAAAACCGACCAACTAGAAGGAAAAGAAAAAAAAAGTAGAAAGTCTCGATAGTAGGATAGGTCATGCAGAAGATTGAAGCCTGAGGATTGAAGACAGCCTAGATATTATAGAGAAAGAATATACAACGATCAAAGACAAATCCAAGAAATATGATAGATCTATTCAACATTCAAGCCTTGGAAGACCCCACTAGAAGGCCTAATCTGAGGATAATGGGTGTAGAGGAGCACCTAGAGCCAGAAGTCAATGGTCTAGGAAATTTGTTTAACAGGATCCTAGCAGAGAACTTCCCAAACATGCAAAAAGATAGGCCTATTCAGATACAAGAAGCTTTTAGAACTCCCAATAGACTAGACCAGAAGAGGATATCCCATTGTCACATTATAATACTCACAGGATCAATTCAGAACAAGGAAAAGATCCTTAAAGTTGTCTTGGAGCAAAGATCAAACACCTATAAAGGGAAACCAACTACAATCACCTCAGATTTCTCAGCAGAAACAATCAAAGCAAGAAGAGCCTAGAATGATGTAATCTATGCCCTAAAGACAAACACTATCAACCAAGAAAACTTTACCCAGCTATACTCTCCTTAATAATCGAGGTCAAATAAAACCCTTCCATAGCAAAGAAAAATTGAAACAATATATCTCCACCAAACCAGCCCTACAAAAGAATCTTAAAGATGTCCTACACAGAGAAAACCAACAAGACCACAATAAAGTCCAAGAAATATCACCCAAACTGAGAATCCAAGAACCATAGGAAGAACACAGTTGCCACAGCCCTGAAGTAATTGGATAAAATGGCAGGAACTCCCAAATACCTCTCAGTTCTATCTCTCAACATTAACGGACTTAACTCACCAATTAAGCGACAGTCTGTCTACTTGGATTAAAAAGCAAGATCCTTTTATCTGCTGGCTTCAGGAGTCACATCTTGCCCACAAAAACAAACACATTTTCAATTTTAAAGGCTTAAACAAAATCTACCAAGCAAACGGCTCCCATAAACAGGATGGAGTTGCAATCCTAATATCAGATAAAATAGACTTTTAATTAAAATTAGTGAAAAGGTCGGTACATACTAATTAAGGGATCACTCCTTCAGGAGGATATTACAATTCTAAATATCTATTTGCCAAACAGCAGAGCACCCTAATTCGTCCAAGAACCTCTACTTTTCCTCAAATCCCACATAGATCCATAAACATTAATTGTTGGGGAATTTAACACACAACTTTCCCCACTAGATAAATGAACTTCACAAAAACTCAACAGAGAAACCGCAGATATAAACAACTGCACAGACCAACTAGATTTAACACACATCTACTGAATATTTCACCCAGCAGCATTAGACAATACATTTTTCTCAGCAGCACATGGAACATTTTCCAAAATAGACCACATTTTAGGCCACAAAGCAAACGTCCAAATTCAGAAACATTGAAGTTATACCTTGCATTCTCTCAGACCACAAGGGAATATATTTAGAACTCAACACCAAAAGCAACCAAAGAAAGTCATGTAACACATGGATCCTGAACAACACACTGCTGAATCACGAGTGGGTCATGGAAGAGATTAGAAAGGAAATTCAAATGTTCATGATATTCAAGAAAACTGAACACACCAATTACTAGCTCCTCTGGGACACAGCAAACACAGTATTCAGAGGCAAGTTTATAGCTCTGTGCTCCTATATCAACAAATTGGAGAGATCTGAAAACAACAATTTAATGAGACATCTGAACCTCCTTGAAAAAAAGCAGCAAGATAAACCCCAATCCCGTAGACAGAAAGAAATAATTAAAATTAAATCAGAATTAAATTAATTAGAATGCAAAAAAAAAACTATAGAAAGAATCAACAAAACTAAGAGTTGGTTCTTTGAAAAAATTAACAAAATTGACACACCCTTAGCAAATCTTATCAGAAAAAGAAGAGAACACACCCAAATAAAGTCAGAGATGAGAATGGAAACATCATCACAGAAACAACTAATATTCAGAACATTATAAGGGAATGCTTCTAAAACCTGTACACTAATAAGTTTGAGAACTTGGCAGAAATGGACCTTATTCTAGAAAATACTGACATGCCGAAACTAAGCCAAGATGAGTCAAACTATCTTAAAAGGCCTATATCAAGCACTGAAACAGAAAGAGCAATAAGAGACCTCCAATCTAAGAAAAGCCCAGACCAAATGGTTTTACAGCGGAATTCTATTAAGCCTTCAAAGCAGACATCACACCAATACTCCTCCAACTCTTCAATGAAACTGAAAAAGAAAGTTCACTACTGAAATTATTCTATGAGGCCATCATAACACACATCCCAAAACCAGGAAGGGACTCATCAAGGAAAGAGAAGTATAGATCCATTTCTTTGATGAACTTTGATGCAAAACTTCTCAACAAAATTTTGGCCAATCGACTTCAACAATTCATCCAAAAAATCATACACCACGATCAAACAGGATTCATTTCAGGGATGCAAAGCTGGTTTAAGATACACAAATCAAATAATATAATTTATCACATCCACAGAAGCAAGGATAAGAACCACATGGTTATCTCAATAGATGCAGAAAAAGCAATTGACAAGATCCAACATCCCTTTTTATGAAGTTTCTGGAAAAATGAGGAATCCATGGAACATTCCTCAATACATTAAAGGTTTTATATGACAAACCTATAGCCAGCATTATACTTAATAGCAAAAAACTAAAGCTATTTCCTCTTAACTCAGGAATGAGACAGGATGCCCACTCTCTCCACTTCTCTTCAATCTAGTATTGGAATGCCTAAATACAGTAATAAGACTAGATGCAAGTATAAGAAGGATCCTAATAGGGAAAGAAGAATAAAACTCTCCCTTTTTGCAGATGACATGATCTTGTATTTAAAGAATTGCACAGAGTCCATTCCAAAATTACTCAAGCTGTTTCAAAACTCTGGCAAAGTATCATGGTATAAAATTAACCCTCAAAAATCAATGGATTTTTCTGTATGCCAACAATAAGAAAAGTGTGGCTGAAATTAGGAAAGCAACTCCATTTGTAATAGCCCCACAAAAAATAAAATACCTAGGATTTAACTTAACCAAAAAAGTGAAGGACCTCTATGATGAAAACTTTAAAAAACTGAAAAAGGAAATCAAAACTGAACTTAGAAAGTGGCAAAACTCCCATGCTCCTGGATTGGGAAAGATCAACATAGTGAAAAAGGCAATACTTCCCAAGGCTATCTACAAATTCAATGCGATATCTATCAATATTCTAACCTCATTCTTCAAGGAAATAGAAGAGGCAATCAAAAAATTCATATGGAACAATAAAAGACCCTGAATAGCAAAAATGATCCTTAACAGAAAGAACAGAGCTGGAAGAATATCAATACCAAATTCAAATTCAACCTCAAAGCCATAGTAATCAAAACAGTTTGGTACTGACACAAGAACAGACCTCAGGACCAATGGAATAGAATTGAAACCCAGAAATGAACCTACAGACCTACAGCCATCTAATCTTCTGTAAGGGAGTTAAAAAATAGAATGGAAGAAAGACAGCCTCTTCAGTAAATGGTGCTGGCAAAATTGGTTAACAACTTGTAGAACACTAAAGCTAGATCCTTATATATCACCCTGTACCAGAATCAACTCTAAATAGATCAAAGACCTTGGAGTCAAACCAGATACTCTGAAAACATTAAAGATTGGAATAGGAGAAACCCTCGGTCTTGTTGGCACAGGTCGAAATTTTCTTAATAGAGACCCAGAAACACAACAAATCAAAGAAAGGTTGGACAAATGGGATTGCATAAAATTGCAGAGCTTCTGCATGGCAAAGGACATAGCTAGCAAGATCAATAGAAAGCGCACAGATTAGGAGAAGATCTTCACTAGCCATAAAATGGACAAGGGTCTCATATCTAAAATATACATGTAACTCAAAAATTTAAATCCCCCAACAAATCTTCAAAGAAACAACTGCCCAAAAATAAGTGGGTTAAAGACTTAAAGAGAAACTTCTCTCAAGAGGAAAGAAGGATGGCCAATAGACACATGAAGAAATGCTCAACCTCCCTAGTCATAAAAGAAATGCAAATCAAAACAACATTGAGATACCACCTCACCCCAGTTAGAATGGCTATAATCAAGAACTCTAATAACACCAGATGCTGGAGGGGATATGGACAGAACGGAACATTACTGTATTGTGGATGGGAGTATAAACTTGTTCAACCAGTTTGGAAATCAGTATTGAGGTTCCTCAAAAGTCTCCACATAGAGCTCCCCTATGACCCAGAATCCCACTTTGGGTATTTACCCAAATGTTCACATACAAGGCCACAGTAGAGCTTCCAGCACAACTATGTTTATTGCATCATTATTTACCATAGCTAATATATGGAACCAAACCAGATGCCCCTTAGTAGATGAGTAGATCAAGAAAATGTGGTATATATACACACTGGAATTCTATGCCTCCATCAGAAAGCATGACATTGGCTCCATTTGTTAGGAAATGGAAAGACTTGGAAAAAATATATTAAGTGACGTAAGCCAGGCCCAAAGAAACATTAGTGCCATGATTTCCCTTATTTGCCATAACTAGTATGTGTCTGAGACAAACAGAAACTGTCAGACAAGTTGATGTTAGGGTAATGAGCCCTAAGCTATATATTCAAATGTTTTTCCCTTTCATGGGATTGTTTCTAACACATTTATAAGAATATTTCTTTTTTGCTTTGTATGTCCCTCCCCCACTGTACAAACCCTGCATTCACTGAACTTGATGTTGTTATAATTTGAGGAAGGTAAGGGAAAAAACAAATCGTTTATATAATAGGGATACAGTTGGACCATTAAAACAATGAGATGTACAAGCCATTATGTCGAAAACAAACTTTAAAATTTTGGTGGGGGGAACTTTAAAATTTTGGGTGGGAAGCGGGGAGAGGACGGGAAGTTATGGGAAGGGGAAACAAAGGAGGAGGCTACAATGCTTGATAGGAAATATACTCATTATCTTGTCCATGTAATTGAAACCCCTTTGTACAGTATTTTCACAACAACAACAAAAAAATAAATTTAAATATGGAATGAAATTAGTTCCAATAATGCATTGCATTTAGGTATTTAGAAATAACTGAGAAACTTAAAGGTGCATATGATTTTTTTTATTGGAAATGAAGGGTTATTGGAATTTGGTTCTCTACATTTTAAGTAATTTGCTTAAAAGAATAGGCAAAATAAAATTTATATTTGCAGCAGACTTCACACATTAAATTTTGTATAGTGAAAGGGAAACAAGCCTCAACAATATGTCAATTCTCTCTTCTTATTTATCTCTAAAGGTTTATGTTTCTGGTCTCTGAATATTAAAACTTCAAAAAAATTATGTTTAGCTAGTTTTGCAAAGGGGTTTTGCTTCATCATGTCAGTGTTGAATAGAGTGTGTGTGCATTTCAATATACTGTGCATTTTTCTTCCTTCCCTTACCCCAACCCCACCTATCCCTTCATGTTTCCTACTTATATTCTGACATGTGTACATTGAATGGTATGACTGTATTAGTCCACCATTTCCCTCTCCATTCTTCTACCCTACTCCCTTTTAGCCCAGATCTCCTTTTAAGACTTGTTTCAACTTCATGGTATTTTGTTAAATATCTCTACTTTGGCATTTGGCTATGGGCTTGCCACATCCTCTCTTCCATGTTTGACATACATAAATGAGTATATTTCTCCACATTTCTAATCTCAGATTGGCTAAGATAGATCTTCTTTACTATTCACCTTCTGTCCTAAATTTAGAATTGGATTTTCAGGGCCATCCAATAGAGCATTTTTATTCTCTACCCACTGAAGATGGAAGGGAAATAATTTCCATGCTGTCAGCATTATGTTATCCATCATGAATTCCCATCGCTTATCACTTCAGCAGTCTAAATTTAAAGTCATATTTTCTGCATTATATTCACACAGTATAAGTGAATATCAAGAATAATTTACCTAGTATTGGACGTTTAGGGACAATCTTCAATTTCTGATGATAGAGGCAGGAATCAGTTTCAATTTTCAGATTCCACTATGTAGTGAGCTGTGTAGTCTTCTAAATTTTCGATAAATTTCGAGTTACTTTTTGTTAATAATTTAAAAAGTTTTATTTCAGTATTTGAAATGCTGCTCCAATTATTTTAAAAGTTTCACAATAAGTTAGACTGAACTTTTTCCTCCCATGTTCCCAACTAGTTCAGGTTAATTCTCCTTTCGCTTTATATTTTGAGAGACCAAGGGATGAGGGTAAACAGAGAGATGATCATTACTCACATATCTCCTTCCTTCCTGTTTCTGCTGTTGTTGTTGAGAGGAAGACTGGAGCAGGGAACAAGAGTGAAGCTTGACTTCACCATACAAGGGAGCATTCCTGGCATGTCAATTATTGTTTCTCAGAATCACTTAAATTGCTTACTCTTGCCTTCTCTCTGACAGTAACCTAACTGTGGCTTCCTTGGTGCAGAAGGAAGCACACTAACAGGTTATTACCTGTAAATTGGTATTTTATATCTCAGCTTACTACTACCAAAAATAAAAAACTTTGGCTACATAAATGCAAAGGTACTGATTGTCCAACAAAACCTTAGTGAGGAGTAGACAATTATACTCAGCTACGCCCTCCTCTTGTATCCTTCCTTCCACTCCCCCCCCCTCTTTTAATCTCCCTTCCTTTCTTCTTTCTTTGTGTCTCTCTCCTGCATATTCATGTCTATCTTCTCTCTTTTTCTTTTCCAGTAGCAAGTGCTTTGGTTTATCAGACAACACATAAATAATTGAACAAATATTTTTTATGCTCTTTTTGTGATTTTTTATTCTTAAGAAGTGAGTTCTAGCACAGCACCAGTGGCTTACATCTAGATAGTCGGTAGGTTCAAATTTGACAATTGAAATTCGAAGCTATTCCAAGTGGATAAACCTAAGAGATTCTTTTCTCCACTTGTGGTAAATGGAAGAAGTGAAGGTGTGGCTCAGGTGGTATAGAGCAAACATTGAGAATTAAAGCCCAAATATAGCTCAAGTCCAGGAGTTCAAACCCCAGTACCAGCACAATATTAAAAAAATGAGTCCTTTGTCTTTGAAAAGGGATATTTCTCCAAAAATTCATACAAAGGACAGTTTCCAAGGTCCAAGACTCTTTCTAAGGCTCTTTCACATCTTAAACTGATTCCTCTGCTTGATTCATATTGAGGAAAATAGGAGTCACACTTCATATTAAAAAGTATGCAGATTACTGAACAGTTCTTACCATTTTTAATGTAAAGGAAGCATGAGAGAAGAATTCACCTCACTTGGGTGAGTTAGGTTTGATCCACTGACAGACTTTTGCAAGTAAATGAGGGTCTGTTTACATGTAAAGAAGTCTATATAGATGCTTTCTAGGAGAGAGAACAAGCTACCTGTTTCCAAGTTTGAATCAGATTAAGTTTATTCCTATGAAATGGTAAAGAGAAGCTCATCTCATACAACATTATGCAGACAGCAATTTCAAAAATATTAAAAACCCATGTCTATGTTTTGAACAGCTAAGTTTTCACAAACAAAAAACAGTTTACTGAACCAAGAAAATATAAGTTAGAGCAATAGGAACTATGTGAAATATAGTTAATGGCTGAGTGATATGTGTAAAAGAGTTCTGTAATCACAACTAAACTATAAATTTTTTCATCATGTCCCTAACAAGAATCTCTAAGATAGGCCTTGCTAAATCTGTCATAGAGGGCGGCGTTTATGCAATTGTCAGGTTTGTTTAGGATCCAATATCTCCCACAGTCACTTGGGTTGCAAACTGCTCACACCACATGCAGTGTATGCAAACACATGCTGTCTTGCTAGGCACCTAAGGAATTTTTGTGCCACTGTGAATAGTTATTGTTTTCTTCTTGTAATTATACCTGTCAGTGTGAAGTCCTTTCATGATAAGAATAATAGTTTCTGTATCATTTGTTCCACTAACAAATCTCAGATATAAGTATAGTCGGGTGCCCAAGGCTCATGCCTATAGTCCTAGCTACTCAGGAGGCTGAGATCTGAGGATCACAGTTCAATGCCAGCTCAGGCAGGAAATTCCATGAAATTCTTTTCTCCAATAAACTACCAGAAAACTGGAAGTGGCACTAGGTCTCAAGCTGTAGAGCTCTTGCCTTGAGCAGAAGAGCACTTGGACCGCACCTAAGCCCAGAGTTCAAGCCTCATGACTGACCAAAAAAAAATCTATCTATCTATCTACCTACCTATCTACCTACCTATCTACCTACCTATCTACCTACCTATCTACCTACCTATCTACCTACCTACCTATCTATCTATCTATCTATCTATCTATCTATCTATCTATCTATCTATCTATCTATCTATCTATCTATCTATCTATCTATCTATCTATCTATCTATCTATCTATCTATCTAATCTGTCTGTCTGTCTGTCTGTCTGTCTGTCTGTCCGTCCGTCTGTCTGTCTGTCTGTCTGTCTATGTATCTATGATGAGATGAATTACATTTAAATATAAATCAATATTTGTGATACACATTTAAAATATAAGTAAATATATGATGTATTTATAATATATACATATATAAGATCATATTATATCTGTACGTTTATAAATATAATTCTAATTTATATCCAAAGAGTACATCTGAAGATTTTGGGGAAAATGTAGAGTGTCTAAAGGCTTATTACTGACCCACCATACTTTCAATCATTTTTTCCACTTATTGCAATGTCTGGATTACTAAGACTGAATGATTATGAAACAGAGTTGTTGTGTTAATCCTTACGATTTTGGATTAGAAACATCTACTTACTTGGAATAAAACCAACCAAAATGTGATCTTGAAATCACACTCCACAAACTGGACATATATATCAATTTAGCAACTTACAGGTCTTAAACTTTTATTTGAATCCTGTATCTCACATACATTCAGTTTCCTTTGAGTCAGCTACATGTACAAACATGCCTAGATTTTCATGCTCACATACATCCCCATACTCACATTACATACTAAATGTAACATTGTAATAAAAAATAACATATATACTGAAAAAGAACACCTTTGCAAATGTAATTAAATTTTATTTTTAAACACAATGCATTATTGAAATACTGATGAAAGAGCAGTGGAGAGATGTTTCAAATAGTAGATTGCCTGCCTAAAGAGCATGTTTCTTATTCCAAACATCATTATTTCCATCCTTTCTTCTCCCACATAAAAAAGCATAAATAACTACAGAATTAACTGCATGTTCCTTAATCACTCATTGAAGAAACTGTTATATATATATATATATATACATATATATATATATGTATGTATATATACACACAATGATATACTATTTAGCCACACACAATTATGAAATCACATCATCTTCAAGAAAATAGAATTGGAAACCTTCATATTAAAGCAATTAGTGATACTGTGAAAAACAATTATTAGATTTCTCATATGCAAATGCTAGACCCAGAAAATAAAATGAATGACCCAGGTGTGAAAGATGGAACTGATTAAGTTTGGAAAAAATAAGAGAGGAGATGAAGAGAAATATTGTGGAGTAAATATGTTCAAATATTTCATAAGTTCGTATGATGACATAATAAAATATAAGTATAAAAATAGGATAATGAAATTAATAAAAGGAATAAAATTTAACAAACTACATTATGTGGATATATGTGTATAACACAATAAAATACTTTTGTGAAATTGATATTTGCTAAAAAAAAGTAAAATTCATTCCAGTTGTTATAGATTCATAGGTTAATTTCCATTTTTAGCTGAGATATTTCCCTGATAAAGTAAAAGGAGAAATTGGTTTTGCTCATTTAGAAAGACAATCTTGTCCAATTAGCATTAAAGTATTCTAGATAATTACTGTCAATATTTCCAATTGACTCTTCAAAGTATTACCCTATAAGTATTTACTTTTTGCTACTAATTGAATATCTTTCTACTCAATTACTATATACCATTTTCTGAATGAAGTTTGGTAAATGTAACTAGGATATATTATACCTGACCAGGAAATCAATTATTCAAACAGTTTTTATCAAAAATGCCTATAACGAAATAAAGATATAAATCCAAATTATGTATATTTGAAGACAATACTTGCTTAGTCCTCGTCTCGTATTCTTCATTCCCTTCTTGAGAATAATACACATTGTAAGGGAATGCTTAACATGTTTCAGAGAAATAGATTGGCTTTAGTCAAATGAGTTACTCTATGCTTCATTTTGGTTTACTTTATATCCAGAAGAGCTAAATTCTTACCCTATGATTTTCCTTAGATTTTATACTCAGGTTTAACCTCTGATGGGTGACAGATAAAGGTATAAACATTTTTTAACAGTGGCTAAATTTAGGCTGAGGAATCTAGGTACAACTTTACTCATGCAGATAGGCCTGATCAGTCATGAGACCACAATATCAAAATGTTAACCTATGCTTCCTGAAATCATGCTTATGAGATTTTGTGTATTATAAACAGAGGTTATTAGAATTTGTTTTGTAAACAACATCATTTCATGGGTTAGGAGCTGAATTGAGATATTATATCCAGAACAAAATTTAAGGAGGCATCCAAAATTAGTTACCAAGATATAAATCATTTAACACAACGTTTTAAAAATGCAAGACAAAGGAAATAATTTATGAAAAAAGCCAACGTTTAAAATAAATACAGAATCAGTATGACTGATTTTTTCTTTTTATCCCAGTTGCAATACGGATTGCATGATGACTTTTCTAGTTATATGTTTAGTTAGGTCTTGATATTTAGTTGGAGAAGTTATGTTCTTTCATATATTCATTTGTCAGATCAAAGAGGAAATGAATTCCATGCCAGAGTCAATATCAATAATAATGTTATTGATGTATTCTACTACTTTGCCAGTTTCAAATCAGCTCGAGTAACTTCGGTCTTCTTTGGATCTAACTAATTAGGTATACAATTTAGTCAGTACTGGATTTTGACCACCATTTATTAAAGTATTATTTTCCAGAAACTACTACTATTCTCTCTTTTCATGAGATTTTTAATTTCATTTATATAATGTGCTGATGTTTTCCTTTAGATAATCCACATTCAGTCTTCTAAAAACTGTATAATTTGGAGTATTTTTAAATTATGTACACTCATGTACACTGCTCAGATTCTATTATTTGCACATTTTGTTCTTGTTAAGTCAGTAGTATTTAGTTCTCATTATGGATATTTTGGAATTACTAATTGCATTTCAGAAATTTTAAGAATGTTATGATTTTTGTGATTTCATACTGTAGCATTTTTTCTTTTAAGTAAGTGCAGATCTTTCTTTACATGCAGTTACAATTGTTTTAAACAATTTGATCCATTCAAGGGATTTTCTATATTAGGTTGATCCAGATGAATTTAATTACAAATTAACACAACCTTATTTCTGAGAGACAGTTATACTTATAGCTCTACTTAAATTAACATGGGTTTGAAAGTTTTGTAGTTTAAAAAATAAACTGGGCACAACATGTTTTTGTTCCTGGGGAAGTTCCAATTTGTTGGTTGTTTTTCCAGCTGTGATGACTTCAAAATATGTGTGCATTTTATTTCAATTGTTTTGTGCCTATATTTTGTTTCATATAACAGAAAATACAAAAAGAATCAGTGATTTAGAACTTTTCCAAATAGAATTCAAAGAGAGACACTTGAAGTTTTGTGACAACTGGGAAAAGGGGGTTTCTTAGTGGAGTGGTTAGCAGAATAACAGAGACATTGTTTGATGAGATTTGAATTCTGCCACTTCTTGCCTCACTATTTCCCATGGTATTACTTCAATGTATTTAGTGGAAAGAAAATAATTTTGTCTGTATGAATTCACAATTTTTGGTTTAATTGGGCCACACTACACATTCATATTTGATTTTACCTCTAAAATCTTTTCTCCTTAGTTTAAAACCACAGATGTGAATTTATAATATAAAATAGCACCTAGAATTTATATGAAATGGTCCAAACTATTTGGAATGTAATGAATATAGTGTGTGAGATAGTATGTAAAAATTGATTTTGGAGAAAGTCAATTACAGTGGATTTTTGTGAAATACTGAGTAATAGAATTATATTTGATTCTATAAAAAATTCACGGTTACATCTAAAAATAACTCAGTTATAAGCTAATTCTGAAAAAATAAGATTGTTTACTGGAAAAAGCTAGAAGTTTCAATAAGCTTGCTTTTTAAAAATTGACTTGGATCTGGACTTTGATGGCTCATGCCTGTAATCCTCGCTACTCAGGAGTCTGAGATATGAGGATAGTGGTTGAAAGCCAGCCTGGGCAGAAAAGTCTGTGAGACTCTTATCTCCAATCAACCACCTTAAAACCAGAAATGGCACTGTGGCTTAGATGGTACAGTGGTGGCCTTGAGATGAAGAGCTGATGCACAGTGCCCAGGCCCAGAGTTCAAGGCACACAACCAACAAAAAAATTGACATGGAGTTTTACTATATTATTTCATGATTTTTTAATGAGTGGTTGTTCAGTGAAAATGTCATTGGTTTTTATATTTTGTGTTGGCATAAAATGAGCCTAGTATTGTCTTAAATTAATAAAAAAACTTCTTATTCTATGACTGCATACATTTTGTGGGTAATGGTTAAAACCAAGTTGCCTCTTTAAAATAAAATATTTATATCATCCCCCAAAAAAGAGAAACAAAATAAAATATATGCCAGAAATTTACTCTGTAAATCTTCATGGACTAATAGCCTGTCAGTTTGTTTTAACTTTTAATAAAAAATTAAAGTAATACTGGATAATATGAACCCATTTAAATTTCTTCATCCTTGTCATTTAAGATTCACTTTAAAAAGAAGTTCAACAGGTGAGTGTTTTTTCCTTACTTTTTCAAAGAAATGATCATTTCCTCATTATAGTGTATAGCACAATATACCCAGAAAGCATTTCTTAAAGAAAAAGATTTTTTCCCATTCTTTGGTTTGCTTCAGTCTGTATTTAAACTGCATACCACAACTTACCCACCCTATTGTCTGTCTTTTCATTTGAAACATTTCAAAAGTTTTCCTTCCCTGGTGTGTCAGCCAGCAAAGTTTTACAAAACAGCACGCTTTCATTCATTGTGCTTTCTAAAATATATCTCACAAATGCAAACAATGAAACAATCTGAAACATCTGTGGACTTTTCTACTTATAGTGGAAAAATCACTTTCCATACTCCTTAGAACCAGCTGTTTACAGGCATTAATTGCTGCCAGTTCCATGCTTTACAACAGCTGCATTTGACAATGGCATACACGGTAATTTGTTTACCACATCTGGTTTGTTTTCAGGAAGGACTGTGTTCATAGAAGATGGTAATAGATGAGTTTTGAAATTATGTAGTTTAATAGGGCTCTGAGTTGTGGATATAGAACATCCATTTCAGTGACTAAATTTTAAATTAAATCCTATAAAGTATATTCCTTCAATTTTCTGGGTAAAGTGTTCTACAGTCTAGGTATTTTTAAGGAAGTATTATACGTTGTTTCCTTGGTGACAACGGAATTGAAGGACTTAAAATTTTATATACCATGGCCATCTTAAATGCAGTAGATGTACTTGGGTTGGCATGCAAAACTTTTGGTACGTAAGGTAAGTGCTCTACCACTGAGCCACCTTCCCAGCCCTTCATGCATGCAAAACTTTTGGGACAGCATTAATGTTTGAATCTTGGATAGGATTTGATTGGGAATTGTGGCAGACCTTCATAGTATAAGAAGAAAAACGAAAGGCCATACTAATATTTTTTTGGGGTCGGGTTGTGGGGCCTGAACTCTGGGCCTGGGCATTGTCACTCAGCTATTCAGATCAAGGTTAGCGCTCTACCACTTGAGCCACAGCGCCAGTTTTTTCTTTTTGTTTATGTGGTGCTGAGGAAGCGAACCAAGGGCCTCATGCATGCAAGGCAAGGGCTCCACAACTAAGACACTTTCCCAGCCCCACTAATACTTTTCTCTGCTACATTGTTACATTAGTTTATTCAACACACACATACACACATACAAACACACAGATACACACATTTGTATTATAAAGACCCACTCGGTCTGCAAGAAAATATTTTAATAGGAATTCCATAAAATATTTAGTCTGCTGAGTTATGATTAGAATTTACAGAAATATCTACTTGCTTCTTCCCCTGGACAAGTCATTTTCATTTGTGAAGGTGTTGCCAATTGAATTTAGAATTCCCCAGAAAGATCTATGAGTTAAAGAAAAGTGACTTTCTATTTCCTCCCAGACTGTGGAGAATATCTGAATAGTTCTGGAAATTAAGTTCTTCAGCGTGAAAGCTATGAGAACATAGACTTTCAACTACTTTCTTATTTTATCTTTTAATCAGTCTAGGTTAAAAAAAAATTTTCTCTTTGACATACTCACCACCTTGCCATTGTCTTCTCACAGGCTCCCAAAGCAATAAAACCAACTGAACATATACTGAAACCTTCAAACTTGGAAATCTGAATAAGCATTTCTGTTTAATAAGTCGACAACATCACTTATTATGGTAGGTTATAAAGCTAACACATAAGTCTAGTCTTTCTAACAATGTAGAGTATATTAAATTATGTTTCATTATAAAATATCTAACTCCATGTTTTATTTTATATTTTTGTTTCTGTTGATCCCAGGGCTTAAACTCAGGGCCTGAATGGTGTTTTTGTGTTCTAAACCAGTGCTTGACATATAATCTGAACTGGAACTCCATTTGCCCTGGTGGTTAATTGGAGATAAGAATCTAATGAACTTTCTTATGCAGGTTGGATTTGAACTGTGATCTTCAGATCTTAGCCTCTTAACTCGCTAAGATTACATCCTTGAGCCACCAGTGCCTACCCATGTTGCATATTTTGTGTAATTCAAATTTTCAGCATTGTATAGATGCTCCTAGTACAATAAAAAATAAAAACAACCTAGTTTTCACTGTATTTGATGTTGGTATAATTTGTGGAGGGGAAGGGAAAAACCAAATTTTTTTAAATAGGGATACAGGTCGACCCAGTGCAACAATGAGATGTACAAGATGTTATGTAGAAAAATGAAATTTACAACTTTGGCTCAAGATGGGAGAGAGGGTCGGGAAGGGGAGATGGAAAGGGATGATAAAGGGATTGAAAGGAGGAGGTAACAATTCTTGATGAGAAATATACTCATTACATTGTCCCTGTAATTGTAACCCCTTTGTGTGGTATTTTCACAAAAAAAACTTAAAACATAATAAGGATATTTGTAAAGTATATAATGAAGGAAGAATTTTCATCCTTTACAAAATCTATGCTAAACTATCTATATTTTACTGTACCTTTCCTGCAACCAGTTTGATATAGTCACTCCAAGTTTCTCTATATTCTACTGGAGATTTAATTTTTCGTGTATGTATGTATATGCATATGTATATGTATATGTATATATCTATCTATCTGTATATGTTCCAATGTGGATCATCAAACTTGAAACTTTGCTTTTTTTTTGGCTGTTCAGCAGTTAACCTGGTCGGCTCAATCTGTGACAATATCTGTGCTCATTCTGATCATTCCTTTATTTACCAAACCACCAGCCTTTAAAATCAGCTTTATTTCCAGAGATGATTACCAATCAGTCCAACCAGTATACACCCAGAGGGTTTTAATAAAACAAGCTTTAAGGAAGGAAGATAACATGAAATGACAACTACAAAATTTCTACAGAGACCTGACATCTTTCACATTTCTGCCTTCCTCCTGATACTTCAGCAAGAATTGACTAACACTATAAATAATACTGCAATTATAACTTAAAGATCAGTGTTTTTTCGAACCTGAAGCCTTCTTTCCATGATTTTTGACATAAACTTTTGTGAGACTTTTTATTGTGATGGCATTCCATCCAAAACAAAGCCATGTATATCAAGAAAGCCAATGGTTTCAACTCAGAGTACTAAACAAAAGAGGGCAAAATTAAGGTTAGCTATATATGTTAAGCACAAATATAGGCAATACCAAGATATTTTGAAATTGTATACTTTTACTGGATAAAGTGGCTCAAATCTATAATATTATCTACTTGGGAAACAGAACTTAGAGAATTCCAGTTCCAGGCAAAATGTTTTGTGCTTGTGTTAGGAGGACCTCAGTCCAAGCAGGCCCAGGCATAGTGATACTACCTCAAAATAAGCAATCAAATTATAATCTGCAGGTATGGTAGTGTCAGAGATGCTGTTTCACAAGTATAGGTTTTGATTTCAATTTTCCAATAGCACTGGGAATTTAAATGTGGCATGTCTAAGGTCAAGACTTCATACTTGTCTTACAAGCTCTAATAAAACCTTTACCTCTTTTGCTACTTTTTAAAAGTATAACCATAACTTCCATGTCCCAAACAAATAATTTCATATTACAGATTTTCTTCTATCTATTAAGTAATATGTTATGTCCCACTGAAATCAGACTAAAGATAAAAAACGCATTGTTTTACAAAGTGATTGCATATGGGGAAACAGAATCTCAAAGGTAGCATTTAAGTTGAAGTCTACTCCAAGAGAAGCAGAATGCCTTGAATATGCCAAGGAAAGAGGAATCAGAAGCCAATTCTAATCTTGGAGTTCTAATTCCACCAACTCAGAGACAATGTATTTACAATATTAGTGCTACCCAATCTGTGGTCTTTTATTATTGCAATTACTAGCAAACATGTGGAAGCTATAAGACACGAAAAGTCATTGACACTTCGAATCAAAGACTCATCTCTATAATCCTAGTGATTAAGAAGTACGAGACTTGGGGGATAATGGTTTTCAGGCTAGTAGGAAAGTTCATGAGATTCTATCTCCAATTAACTACAAAAATTTCTGGGCTGGGGCATGGTTCAAATAGTAGACTGACCAATGTTTGCAAAAAACAAAAAAAAAAAACAAAAAAACAGAGCATGATGTATGTTCAAGCCCCAAACTGGCAGAAAGAAAAAGTCCTTAGAAGAATACTATGACAAGAATTATGAATAGGACAGCAGAAACAAAAGAAATAAACTTATTGATATAAACAAACCTTCTCATTGTGAAATATGGCACAAACTGTAATATTTAGGGTTTACCTTTCTATACAGTAGAACTAAATGGCATTTTTACTTGACGAAACTAAGATATAAAACTGTATGCAATAAATAATCACATTACTTTTATCTTTCCATAATTTAACTTGTTTTACTAAATATTTCTCGAATAGTGTAGCTTTTGAAAATCAATAAATGTTGCATTTTCATATATGATTACATATCCTTCCAAGTGTTGTCTAAAATTTATCTACACTGAAATGATTGCTATTGACATCTTTCTGAAGATATTTATACTTTCAGCTGACCTTCCACAAAACTCATACCCAAAATATAACTTTTTAGTATGTTCATGCAAACATAGGAACATAAACACATGTCTCAAAATGTTAATTACTTTTATCTGCTGTCATTAATGAAGTATAACTAATAGAATTAAGTATATACCCTGAGGGAAATAAGATACTTCCTTCTAAATACAGACGTGGAGGCACTCACACAATCACACACGCACACATATATATTTACCACTCTGACTCAGGTTAGATTCCTGACATTGGGTGTCAGCAGTGATCTAATAATCAAATTTTCCAGCCCAGACATTAAATACATTCATAATTCCACACAGACAAAAACACCAGATCATTCAAAATAATGAGAATATTTAACAGAACCAACCAGCGCTGAGCCATCTACTCCCTGATTTCATTCATTCATGATGATGCATTTTTCATATCATAATTAAAAATATTTTTGTCTCTGATTAGCAGAAAATATATGCTATCATATAGTAGAAATTGTAGGTAAAATTAGTTGTAATCTTTAGTAGATCTTATCAAAGACTTCTGTTTCCTTCTTGCAGAGTGTTTCGGGCATTTTGCCCTAATGTCTATAATTAAATTACAAAGGACATGCCATATACCTTAATTCACTTTTCCTAAAGGTTATGCTATGGAGTTGAATCTGATTTGTTTGCTTATTCTAAATTAAATATTCTCAACAACTTGGAATTATTGTTTATGTTACTCCTAATCCATTTGAAATATCAAATAGAACTGGAAATTCCCCTCGGCAATGATTTGTGAATGTCATTAAAGGTTGTGGAGGGATGAAGGACTGAATTATCTAGAATGGATTAAAAATGGCACTGTTATTCAAAGGGCTAATCATTTAGTCAGCTTTTAAAGTGTGGTGTTCTTATTTCATCTAAGAAGATAACACTATGATTTCCATCACATTCTTGCCTGCAGAGAAGTAGAATTATTTCCTTTGTACAGTTGATGTCCAGCTGTGACTTTAGTGAAACCTACAAACAACTGCACAGGTGTATTAGCTGCTCTAGATTTTCAAATTTTCTTCCTGTAGCCCTTGTGATTTGAACCCAGATTCATGGGAGAGTCACATAATCCACAGTAACAAAGCACCACAATATACAAAGACCACGTGCAAAATGAGGTTCAATTTTTTCTTTGTTGTTTCCTTTTTTTATTGATTGTCTTTTAAGGAGCTAAGGGTGTTTATTTCTCATTATTTTTGATGTGACTTAAATAAATTTTCCAGATTTTTCAAATAAAATAAAGAGATATAAAAGAGACCTATTTAGTCACAAAATACAGCTAATCATTTGAGTGATTTTTTTATTCTAATCCTGTTCTCAGTTATCTTCAAATAACGTTGAGATGAACCTAGCATATGTGTAAATTGACATGTATAAAGCACACAGAATTCTGGAATCTTTGGACTGTGACTTCTATATAACTTCACTTAGAAAAGAAAATTATCACTTGGTTCATGTCTGAAGTAATCTACTTAAAACAAGTTTTATTAACTTTATTAATAGATGTCATAATCTATGGTACTGATGCATTGCATAAGTATTTGATTCCTTATGTCCACTGAATTAACATTACATTTATTTTACTTTTTACACATGAAATAATGACATTCATGAGGATAAAACATGCCTTTTTTAATTTTGGTTGCCAAAAGGGAATTATTAGACATTTGGAACATCTAAATATGAACTTTCAAATTTCACTAGGACTTGAATTGTGTTACTTACAACTTTAATATTAAAATAAAAAGCATTACTAAATAGAAAGCAATATTATTTTATTACACCTTAATCCCTGAATTGACTTCATGATAAAAAACAATTAGATTTATATAACAACATATACATACTCAAATGAACTATGAGATACAGAAACAGAAAACTTCTTTTTTGTTTTGTGTTTGTAGTTGTTTATAGTTTGTGATAATTCTGTCTTTTTTACCTTATGCCTGGTATATTCATTGTGTGTCTTCAGGAAGGTGAGGGGTGGGCACAGAACTTTAGGGAAAAGAGTGAAAAATTGCAGCAGTGGAGTTCATTGAACATTGATGAAAGTGAACTATTTAACACATGGGTGGGGAGAGAAGGGTGGGACTGGGAACAAGTGAGGGAACTGAAGACATTTCACAAAAGGAAATGTACTCATTACCTGATCCTTGTAATTAGAATCCATCTATAAATCACCTTAATAATAACAACAGAGAATTTTTTAAAGTCAAACAGAATGTTGCTTGTTAGAATTCTAGATTTTTTTGTTCACTGGTTTGAGCTTGTTGAGTCTATCTCTGAAAATAGCTACATTGACATTCATAGGTTGAATTTTTGAGCTACTAGTAGAGAAAAGTCAATTATGATTGTATGTTTTTTGAGACTGATTCACTTATTTTTTAATCTAATTTGTATTATTTCTGTCTAGTGGTTTTTGGTTTTGTTTTTCCTGTTTTGTCAAAGATTTAGTGGTGCATCATTAGTGCTGATTTAAGATTGTTCTAATTTGTTGATGTACATACTCAAAGCTATAAATATTCCTCTGAGTATTGTCTGTACTGCTGCTGTGTCCCAGAGGAGGTAGTATTTTGTGTGTTCATTTCCACTGAATTCCATAAACGTTGGAACTTTCCTGTATATTTCTTCAGTGACTCACTGATGATTTAACAATGTGTTATTCAATCTCTGTGGGTTTCAGAATGTTATGTGATGCCTTTTGATGTCGAGATCTAATTTGGTACCATCATGGTCTGACAGGATACAAAGAGTAGTTTCGTTTTTATTTTTGAATTATGAAAGATTTTCCTTGTGATATAAGATATGTTCTAATTTGGAGAACATTCCTTGGGCTGCTGAGTGGAATATATATTGTGACACTGGTAGATGAAATACTCTGTAGATATCTGTTAGGTATAACTTGTCAGTACAATTATTTAGCTCTAAAAATTTTTGCTAAGTTTTCACCTGGATGGCCTGTCCAGATTTGTTCAAGCAACCAACAATTTATTTGGATATATGCATGTTTTTAGGGTAAGTAGTATTTCTCTGATGAATTTCTCTAGGATTCAGGACATTGATATTTAGAATTTTTATATCCTTCTGATAGAGAGTTTTCTTTGTCAATATTTAATGTCCTTCTTTGTCTCTTTTTACTTTCATACTACTTTTATTTTAAAGCCATTTTAATCTAATATTTGTATAGCTACTCGCCTGTTTATGAGGCCCATTTTTAATTTGTAAAGATGACTTACAGATGGGTTACAATTACATAAGTCAGATGATGAGCACATTTCTTTTTGAACAGTGTCACCTCTTCACACATATTCTCCCAGTTTTTCCCTTTTAAACTCCCTCTCACATAAGTTGTATAGTTCATTTACAATGTAATGTCTATTGAGTAGCACTGCTGCATTTAAGCCTTTGTCCCACCATTTCTGTATTCCCCCTTGCCCTATCCAAACGTACATATAAGACCAAAGGTGCAGAAATTTTAAAAAATGGCATCAGAACATTGAAGGAAAAAGCAAAATAATAAAGAAACTCTCAAAATCATTTCTTGGAGATCATTTTAATGAACATTATTTTATATGATAATATTCGTACAGCTATTGATCCTTTGTGATCCTCTCCAAAGGTCATCCTCCTTTGATCTCACTGTATAAATATTTAGAATCCCATATAATTTATCATGTCCAAGTGTAATGTTTTCTCTTTTACCATCCAATTGTGTTTACATGTAGAATTAGAAGCACATTCTACTACAACAAATGAGGGAAATTAGGCAACCTATGTTTCTTTGAGTCTGTCTTTCTTCACTTAATATAAGTTTGTTCCAAGTCTTTCCATTTCCTTATGAATGGTGTAATATCATTCTTTCTGGATCAATAGAATCGCATCATACTGAAGAGTTTCTACATGGCAACGGAAAAAGTTAGCAGGATATATAGAAAGAGAACAGAATGGAAGATTTTTATTAGCTAAGCATTAGACAAGTGTTTTCATAACTAACCCATATTTAGAGATCAAAAAGTTAAACCCAACAAAAATAAACCCTCAAATAAACAAGAACCCAATTAATATATGGGATAAAGACTTAAAGATAACTTCTTAGAAGAAGTAAGAATGACACATAGCTGCATCTCTCTCCATAAAAGAAATGCAAATCCAAACAACACTGAGATTCATCTCACCCTTCTTACAATGTCACTATGAAAAAACGAACAATGACAGATACTGATAGGGATGTGGCCCAAAGGAAATTCTATTACACTGTTGGTGGGAATGTAATCTTGTTCAATCACTTTGGAAAACAGTATGGAAATTGCTCACAGAACTGAATAGAGAGCTACCCACCGGTCATTTATCCAATAGAGCAGAAACAAGGCCACACTGAAGCTACCAGCATAATCATGTTCATTATCACATTATTTCCTGTAGCCAACATATGGAATCAGCCCACATGCCTCTCATTGTTAAAAGAGATCAAGAAATATATATGTATATATAGACTATATATATATATATATATATATCTAATTTTATTGTTCCCAATTTACAAGTATATATGTACGTATATAAATGTATGTATACAAACATATATGCATACATATATATATATATTATATATATATATATATACAAACATATAAATACATACATAATGGAATTCTGTTCATTCATCAGAAAGAATAACATTGCACCATTCTAAAGGAAAAATGAAACACTTAGAAATAATATTAAGTGAAATAAAGCAGACCCAGAGAAACTTAGTTTGCATGACTTTCCTCACTTGTGGTAGATAGCATTGTCTATAAATGTAAAAGTAAACACATTGGATGGTATGCAAGGAGGTACAAATGAATTAGCTGAAGTGTCAGAATCCATGGAGAGTGAAAATACTATAATTCTCTTAAAAGGCTAAGTGAAAGCCAACAAAATGAATACCAGTAAATATGTAGTGCAAGAGAGGATAGTGGGGGGCAATGTGAGAGGGGTAGGAAATTGAAGGGGAAAAGGATAGAATACAGGCAAGAATCCATTGTATACTTCTCAGAATTGAAATACACAAAGCAAGGGGTAGTTTGAAATGAGGTTGAAGATGTTGAAGTGGTGACACAATTCCGGGTGCATTGTACACCTAAACTGCTATGTTAAATGGCAAGAAATTCCATAATATAATATTGAGATACATAAGGATTGGATGAGAGTGTTGAAAGGGGTGACATTGATCAAGATGCACTGTATCCATATACTGTTTCAGTGAATGGCAACCCCTTTGTACAACTAAAGAAAATAAAAATATTCAAAAAATTAATTATGATAGTTGAATAGAGAGTTGAACCTCAATTCAATTTCCATTTAAAACCCGAAGACTTGGAGAATAAAATTCAAATAATAAAACCTTATGAATCTTTTTAATCAGAATTTGTGAAATTTAAATCAAAACTTTGCTTTTTGTCAGCCATTGGGCTGTTAAAATATTTCAAAGTAAGTGGCTTAAAAATATCAGGAGTATATTATCCATACTCCAGAAGCTTAAACATTGATTTTAAAAATGGTTATTCAAAGCAATTTTTTGTCTTATGGTGGTCTACTTTCTGATTCATAATAATCTATTTGCTGGGCATTCACATGGCAGAGTAATTATATTGGGCTTCTTTCATCAGAATCATTATTGCAGAGTCATTTCTGAAAGGTAGATTCTAATGTCACCAGACAGGAGAATAGAATTTTAACATGTGTATCTGGAAGGGGTTACATCGTCCAAAACACTTTGCTACTTTTTCTTTAACTCAGTGTGGTGTACTTTTGGATATTATTTCATAGAACATAATAACTTAAGGACAAGATTATATCATGTAAATTATGAGAATTATTCTTCTTACAATGGGAATAATTATAGTGATGGCAAAATGAAGTATGATTGTTTAGTGGCTCTTGAATCACATCATAGGTAACCATGTTAACGTGGTACAGCCTTTCTAAGGCCCTTCTGATGTATTTGAACAATCTCCAATGAGTTAATTGCTTTCAGAAATATTCATTTGTGCCAACAAATACAGATCTCCTTTCATTTTAATTAGAGTATGCTAATTTCTCTGATAAAACACATAATAAAATTGTTACAATTAATATAACATAAAGACTAATATTAATAGCATTATAATTACTAGTATTCACATTATATAATATATTGACATCCCTTGGTTACTTGAATTTTTAGAATATTTATAACTAAACGTAAATTGTTTGCAAATAATTATTTGATGATGTATGGAAAATGAGAAAAATATTTGCATACATATTTACTACAGATGCAAACAGATTCACCTGGGTATTTCTGAACCTTCATTTGTTGGTTTCATTCATGCATTAGGAACATGCAGAAAAATGAAAATTGCAAACTTGCATTTACTAAAAGGTTAATTACAAGTTTATGTTGGGCTAAATAGCACATTTTATAAATTAAATTGTTTTTGTTCCTTCCTTCCTCCCTCCCTTCCTTCGTTTCTTTGTGCCTTAATTCCTTCCTTTTTTCCTTCCTTCCTTCTTTTCTTCTTTCCTTCCTCCTTCCTTCCCTTCATCCCTACTCCTCTCTCTCTTTCTCTCTTCCTTCCTTTTCTTTGCTTCTTTCTTTCCTTCTTTTTCTTCCTTTCTTTCTTTTACTCAGACTATCTCTTATGGCTATAGAAAAAATACCAACTCTTATACTCCAAGGTGTTATGAGTAATTATAAATATACTATATTAACATTAATTTTAATAAACTAAGTTGTATCTTAAGACAAATGATAATAAAAACAACTTCACAAAATTTCAGGATATGTAACAAATATTACTTTCCATGATATTGTTTATTTCTTTAAACTAAAATAAGAATTTATACATAATATTGTGTGTGTGTTGTTCTTGTGATTTGAACTCTAGACCTATCCCTTGATGTTTTACCTAGCAAGGACATTGCTCTAACACTTGAGCCACAACTCCACTTCTGGCTTTGTGTGTGTGTGTGTGTGTTCTGCTGTGTGTGTGATTAATTGAGATGCGACTCACAAACTCTTGGCAAGTCTGCGCTTTTTTTATTTTTATTTTTTTATTGTGAAAATACTTTACAGAGGGGTTATAATTACATGAGCAAGGTAATGAGTACATTTCTTATCAAGCATTGTTGCCTCCTCCTTTGTTTCCCCCTCCCAAACCTTCCCATCTACCCCCCCTCCGCCTCTCACCTGGCCAAAGTTGTAAAGTTCATTTTACAACATAACGACTTTTACACCTCATAGTTTTAATGGGTCCACCTTTATCCTTATTTAAACCATTTGTTTTTTCCCTTCCACTCCACAAATTGTACCAACATCAAATACAATGAAAGCAGTGGGAGAGGGACATATCTGAGACAAGCAGCAAAGGTCAGATAAGTTGATGTTAGGTGAAATGGACCCCAAAATAAGTATTCAAATGTTTTTTTCTTGTAATTGTTTCTAACATATTTATAAGATGATATCATTGTTGTCAAGGCTGGCTTTGAACCCCAGCTTCCTGAGTAGTGAGGATTACAAGCTTGAGATACCAATATTCAGCACTGATATTATATATGTAAGAATAAAATAAATTTCTTATTATTTGAATTCTAGAGGCTCAATTTAACAAATTAATATTTAGATATTTATTTAGTTAGTGAATCTGAACCTGCAGAGTGAAAAAAAAGTTTTCATTTTTATGAAAAAATATACACTCAAAGGTTTAAATGACAGAATCTTTGCACAAATTGAAATACTCTAATATTCAAAAGTGATGAAGGGATCGTTAATCAAATTTCTCATGTAAGCTAAAAGCAATAGGCTCTGTTAGGGTGAATGAAGTAATTTTTCATTAAATTAAATATTATCTACTGTGGTCACATGATTTTCCCTTCTTTTAAACCAAAACTTTTTTCGACATAAAATATAGATTCATACATTTTTGGAGTATATAAAAATCTTAATTACTAGTTATTTATTTCTGAGGTTTGAGTACCGAGACATTTCAGAGAAACACTGAATTTCATGTATTTTATGTCAACAGTGATTTTTAGAAATTGAATCAGTCTCCATATGAAATAAAGCAAGATATTCCATTACATGGAATTATTCCTATATACTTGAATATAACTTATTTTTGAATGGTAGGAAATTCATATTATTCCTACTCTATGGAATAATTAAGAAATAAGTGATTGTGATAGTATTTATTTTTCCTTCAACTAGAAAGAAACAATCTAACTATAGATGACAAAAACTTGAATAGAAATGTCATAAAATTATGAAAAATTAAAGTCATTATGAGTTAGATGAAATAGTCATTTTTGAAGGTCACCAAATGAAATCTCTGAAGCTTCCTTATCTGTTAAATAAAATGTATTTGCACTCAACATGTTTCTCCAGCAATGGTATAACCAAACCACCTCCATGCCAAATAGCTTCTTTGATTAATTCAAGTAAACATTTAGGAACAGAAGTTATCACAATGTATAGAAATATCTACCCAACACTCTAGAAATTAAATCTGAAATCATAAAGGATTGAGATTAATAATTAGCTTTCACTAAGTTGCCATAAAGAGGTGAAACCTTTCATGTGGGCATAGTTGTAGAGATTTGGTCGCTGAGAACTTGTGATCAAAGGTGTTCAGATCAAAGTCCTTTCCTCCTCCTCCTTCTTTTCCTTCTCCCTCTCTCTCTTCCCTCCTCCTCCTTCGCCCTCTCCCACTCCTATTCCTGTCTTCCACGAATACACATATTCCAACACATATTCCTGACATGGGGTACTGTGCCACCACCAACCCAAGTCAATGAAGATAAGAAACATAATCTGAAATGTATAAAATCAGAAGTCAAGTTTAATCTTTCCCCCTTGTAAGTTAATTTTATAAAGTATTTTTTCATATTAATAGGAGACTGTCACAGCATGCTCTCATTTATTATAGGGGATAAGATTTACTGGAAAAAATCTAACCAACATCACCCTAATAAAATGATTGATTAAAATAATATTATATTAGGACAAATCTACTTTAAAATATCAGATATAGTTCAATACAAGGCAAAATATCACCTCTATGATTTCATATAAAAGACAGCAGCATACAATCTGTTCCTCAAGGACATTGACCTATAATTGGCAGTATTGTCATTTTCATAAATGATTTAAGAAGACTATAGAACAAATTTCAACTCAAACTGCATAATATAATATTTACTTTTTCCCCTGTATACCATCTTTGTCTGGTTCCCAAAATGACTTGTATTTTATCATATTTTTAATTAACTTTAAGTAGTTGTGTGGGACTTGCTGTTTGACAAAGCAGTATATTAACAGTGTATAGTGAGTTTTTTTTTTCTTTTTCCTCTCCTGAGGTTTGAACTCTGGGTCTGGGGGCTGTCCCCGAGCTCCTTTGGATGAATACTAGAACTCTATCACTTGAAGCACAGCAGCACTTTCTGATTTTTCTGAGATTTAATTGGAAATAAGAATATCACAGACATTCTTGCCTGGACTGGCTTCAAGCCTCAATTTTCTGCCTCCTGATTATCTGGGATTACAGCCGTGAGCCGCTAGGGCCCGGCTTAATAAAATGCACTTTTTTTTTTGCCTAGTCCTGGGGCTTGAATTCATGCCTTGGCAACGTCCTTGAGTTTTTTTCCTCATGCCAGTACTCTATGACTTGTGTGATAGTGCCAATTCCTGCTTTTTTGTTTATGTAGTACTGAGAAATCAAACCCAGGGCTTCACACATGCAAGTCAAGCATCTACCACTAGGCCACATTCCATGGCCAATACAATGCATCTTATGATCATTATCCCTCATCCTTCTCAATCCTATCTCATAGCTCAATTTACATGAATTTGTAGAATACTCACTGTCTCTTAATGTCATATATAGGCACTCAGAGGACATATCACAGATCATATTTTCTTGATAGTCTTATGCATCAACATACTAAAGTTGTGCATTATAGAATTCTATGATTTTAAATTCTAAATTTTCACTCAGCTTAACCCACTACTATTCTAAAAATTTTCCTAAGGTTAATGCAAATGCAATCTGTGATTCTTCGATAAAGTCCAATGCTTCTTAGAATGTTAAAGAGTTGGAGTAAGAACATCACCTTCAGTTCAGGAACATTTTATCACTACTACCCTCTCAAAATACTCAAATATTTATTAATAGTCATTTCCTGTCATCATTTCAACCTACTCTCCCTTTGAGCAGCTATTATTTCATATTCTACCTCTACAGATGTGCCAATTTTAAAAACCTCATATAATTAGAAAATGTAGTCTATTTTATCCATTTCTCCCATGTAATATCACTGTTTCCAAAGTAAGTCCCTGTAAATTTTTCTCATGGATAGAGCATATTTTTTTGTATGCATGTGTATATTGGAATAACATCCTCAATGAGCATTTCCATGTTTTATTATATGATATTATGAAGGGTTTTGCTATGTATATTCTTGTACATGTGTCTCATTGGACATATGTTGTAACCTATTTTGTATATAAAATTATAATTCAAAATACTGGATCATAGAGACAATTCTATGTGTAATGTCTTAAAAATTTCCAGTATATTTAAGAAACTGACTATATCATTTTAAGTGCCAAGCACCAATGTATAAGGATTGCAATTTCTACATAATGGTTGTGCATGGCTATCTTATTCTTTCTATTTCCACTAATCTCTATATATATGTAATGTCTAGGTATGTTATGATCTTTCCATATGTTCCTTGATTGTTGTTATATTACTATAGAGATATGTATTTGGATTTTTGGATAACTTATTCAGGATGGTTAAAGTATTTCATTGGCATTAATATGCTCTTAATATATTTCTGATTCAAGTCTATTTAAATAAATATATATGTGTACACACTACATGTACATATGCATATAGTCATACTTATATGTGTATATATTCAAATACCTATATATGTATACATATATAAGAATATACAGATGTGTACATACATGTATATATAGCGATACATATATTATAATTTTTATTTGTCTGTAAGTTATTGGCTCATGCCTGTAATCCTAGGCACTCAGGAGGCTGAGATCTGAGCATCATGGTTCAAAGCCAGCCTGTGCAGGAAGAGTCGATGAGACTTTTATCTCCAATAAACCACCAGAAAGCCGGAGGTGATACTATGGCTCAAGTGGTAGAGCTCTAGCCTTGAGTGGAAGAGCTGAGGGACAGAGCCCAGGCCCAGGGTTCAAGGCCCAGAACCACCACCACAACCAGCAACAAGGAAAAGATTACTGACTCAAAAAGCAATAGTATTAAGCAGTCTTAAAGATAGGATCAAGTCTAACATTTTAGAATTATCTTAGATACCAGCAACTTTCGAGTCCAATGAGCCATGAGCCCTCAGCATGTTGACTGAATTTCTTAGTTTATTTACACAATCATTATAAGTATCCATTTTCTCATCTATCTTTCTTTCATTTCACCACAGAATGTGTATTTATCCTTTATGTCATACTTGAATACCAAAGCCTTTGGAAGATAGTTATTAATTGGTGCATATTAATTATATGAAGATATCTTATTGCAATATCTTACATTCTCACATATTGATGAAGGGCCTGATTAACCCGTTTCTGGCTTTCTCCATTTCCATTGCCCTTTATATTTCAACTGTTTTCTTTGAATTTCTTTATGCTACCTTCACACATTGTCAAAATGTATTAAAGTGCTATTTACTCACCATCATTGAAAATTATACAATGCTGAATATAAAAGCAAACATCTAAATAAATGGAGACATAATTTTTGTCGATTG
This sequence comes from Dipodomys spectabilis, assembly GCF_019054845.1. Taxonomy (NCBI): domain Eukaryota; kingdom Metazoa; phylum Chordata; class Mammalia; order Rodentia; family Heteromyidae; genus Dipodomys; species Dipodomys spectabilis. The sequence goes on along the minus strand of NW_024870989.1, from coordinate 2,098,561 downwards.
GATTATACAATTGAGAAAAGATATAAATTGTCTCTTCCCCTTTTTTTGGTCATTCATGGGGCTTGAAATCTGGTCCTGGCGCTGTCCTTCTGCTATTCATTTCAAAGTGAATGCTCTACTCATTGAGCAACTGTGCCACTTCTGGTTTTCTGGTGGTTAATAGGACATAACAGTCTTACAGATATTCCCATTCCAGCTAAATTTCAACCACAATCCTCAGATCTCAGCCTCCTATGCAGCTAGGATTACAAGCATAAGCCAACAGCAATCAGCTTCATAGTTTTATTTATGTTTATGACAATTTCTACGAACACCTGACTTGCACTCTTTGAGTCATTGACAAAGAAAAATAATCTGGAATATATTTCTCTGTCCAATATTAAAGCTATTAGTGTAAAATTGTTATATTTGTAGAGGAAAGATTATCCAGCTCAATGGGTCTGTAGGGCACCAGATTAGATCCACATAAATATTATCAAGGAATATTTAATAAGGGGTAAAACCAAACATTTGTGGAATGATGTTCTGTTTAATAAGTGGTGATACATTAGGCAGTATTTGGGAAAATTAAAAAGTGACCATTGACTTAAACATAACAATTTATTCAAATGTTAACTTCAAGCAGGATTAAAACGTGGCATATAAAACAAAAAGAGAGATGGAAATTTACAGCAACGGAAGACGTTTTGACAATTTCGAGATTTGGCATTAAAATTATAAGAAAGGAAAATGAAAGAGTTGAACTCATTGAAAGTGTAAAACAATTTAGCCTATGAAAATTCATATACAAGTGGTGAGCAGGTGGCTCATGTATCTCATCCTAGCTACTTGGGAGGCTGTGATTTGAGTTTTGCTGTTTGAAGGCAGCCCACAAAATAAACTCCCTGATAATCTTATCTCTGATTAATCAGCAAAAAAGCCAGAAGTGAGGCATGACTGAAATGGTAAATTGTTAAAAAAATTGCAACAAATCTCAGGGACCCTGAGTTCAAGCCCCAGGACCAAACAAGTTTGAATCAACTTGATATAATGTAACGGTTATAAATTTTAACAATTAAATCAATGAATATTACACATTCCCACAGAAATATAATTGGAAACAAAAGGCATAATCGTTTTCTTAAAACAAGTAATGGAACCATGAATTTCTTTCACTTTACAATTCATGTTTTATGTCACTTTAATTAGCAGACTTCCAGGACTAAAACTAAATATATTAATTGTATACCACAAGAAGAAAAGTGATTATAGTTAAGAATAGATATTTCATCCTAGCCAGAAGATAAGTTTTTGAGCATTCTCTCTAAAAAGAAATTTTACATGCAGAAATTAATGGATATGATGTAGCTTTATTATTACACAACATATAAATGAATGGGATTATCAAGCAATATTTCATAGCTATGTAAAAAATAATTGTGTAGCTAGGAGTCAGTGGCTCATGCTTATAACCCTAGCTACTAAGAAGGCTGAGAGCTGAGACTCAAGGTTCAAAGCCAGCTTAGGCAGGAAAGTCCATGAGACTCTTATTTCCAATGGGCCACCAGAAAACTGGCAGTGGCTCAAGTGGTAGAGCACTAGTCTTGAGCTGAAGAGCTGAGGGACAATGTCCAGGCCCAGATTTCAATCCCCACTACCAACAAAAATTAAAAATAAACAGTTACAAATAAACAAATATTTTGAAATAAATGTGAAAAATATATTCTAACAATTTTTAAATCCTTACTAGGTATACTAGTTTATATAAATATAAAGAATTGCTTTCTGGATTAGTTGTCATTGAGTCAAATTTGTAAATCACACATTTGTCACTCAATTCATATTTGTATATTTCTATACTTATATACTTTACGTATAATTAAGTGATAAGTGAAAGGCAATACTGTTTTAGGAATCTCCCTTGGCTTTCTATAATTAAGCCTCCTACCCTAAAATCAATATGCCCTCCAAAATAGTCAGACGTTTCATCTCACTGGAGAAGAAAAGTATAAGCCATAATCATTGCTAGAACAAGTAACATTTCACATGTATTTCACTTAGTTTAAGAACCAAAACATTCAAATCATCTTAATAATGCCAGTAATAGCAAAATGTCTTCTGAGCTTTTCAGTCTTTAAGGAGATGAAAATCTTTAATTATACATCTATTTTTTTCTACATAACATCCTATATCTTAGGAAGATATTTTTTGGTAATCCTCTGTTCCTGATTAGAAGACCGGAACAAAGGCAATAATGAAAATAGCCAAGGAAAATACTTGAAAACTATTAAAAAAGCAATCACAGACACTCTTGTTTTCATCAATTTCAATGAGAATGTACGTAAAAGTATCACGTTTTGTTGCATTTAAAGAGCAATAATAAAACTTTAATTAGCAGTGAAGAAGGGAACAGAAAACTTTGTTTGAAAACAGCTTGACTTTGAACAATTCAACACAAGCATAATGGATTTATCTTGTTTTTCTATGCAGTTGCCAAAATAATAGAGAGCAACACCCAAAGGCAGGAAAACACCTAAGTCAAAGCAGTAAACTTTTGTCTATAAAATAGTTTTGAGGGTCTGACTCTTTCAAAGTCAGGCTTGCAAAGAGGAAAGTGTATTTGCTTTGGAGTGAACAATAAAAATATAAAAATCCTCTATTAATGTTTATCATATTTTGATTAGGACTTCTTGTGTTGGAGAAGAGTAAAGTTATGAAAAAGTTCAAGATTATTGGACTATTCCCCAATATCATTATTATTCATCAGCTATAACTATGGAAGTAGCCTTGATTACTCTTAATATCATTCTTCTTTACATTTAGAAGTATTGTTTGTTTCTGGGTTATAAGCTGCTAACACTTGAGTGTTAATAAAGGGTCATTTCTTAAGAGTGGAAAGATGCTGTGCATACAAACCTAAAATATCAAAGACTTAGAATAGTGGAAACTATTTTCTAGCTATATCACAATCTGTAGATGTAGATTTTGTTTCAAATTGTTCCAGGGTAATCATTTTTGTTATCTTCTTTTTGACCATCTAGTGATCCTATACCATCCTATACCATCCTGGGATGGCTGTACATTTACTGGATTCTCTAATTGCTGTTGGAAAGTTAGGAGGGATAGAAAATTGAGTTTTTGTATCTGTTTTACCTTATTTTTTTATTACTTTAAAAACTGTAACTCAAAATGACATAAATTATCTTTATAATGTTAGGAGACAGATTTCATTTCCATATTCTTACCCTAGCCTTCTACATAATTTTGGTATTTAGTGATCCCCAAATGTGAAAATAAAGATAGGAAATCTCTTATTTAAATATTATTTAGAATTTCAAGTTTTCTTTATGTAAGGCCTGTAAGTAGTATTCACATCATACATGTGTACAAAACCAGTGGCAACATTTTCTCATATTCTCAAAAAGTAAGAAATGTGGTGTCCCTGTAGTTGCATCAGGAAAAGGCTGTAGTTGAATTAGTTTACTAATCTAAATCTGCTGTAAAATATTTCTACACGTTAGTTGGCTTGAATAATCCGTATTTATCATTTTGCAGTTCTAAAGGACAGAAATTTAAAAGAAGTCTCACTAGATTAAAATCGAGCCACCTACACAGCTAAAATATTTTTCAAATGATTCCAGTGGAAAAAGCATTGACTTGCTGTTCTGCTTTCCAGAAATTCAGAATCTGGGTTGTTGTTGTTTTCTTTATTTTCTAATGTAGCATCTTTACATGTCTCTGATTTTTGAAACCTCATCATGTCCTTTCGAACTACACCTGGGACTTTAAAGTACCCATTTGAATATATTTCCCCTATCTGATAATTCTTCATATTTGTGTTCATTGGATTATGACAAGTGATTATTTTACAAACTTATATACATATAATGCAACTGTACATTTGAGGGATTAGTTATTTGGGGAAGACAGATATTATGGAAAGGTATTTTGCTATGTAAAATGAGTGTATAGCATTCTTTCTACTATAAACTGTTATCCTTTCATTAATTTTGAACAACATATTTCTTCAATGAAATATAACTAGAAAAAAATTAGTCCCTGAAAGCAACTAATCATGACTAAAACCTTGTCATATACTAGAAATCCTAAATGCCAGAGAGCAGCTCCTGAAGTAGTTGTGGAACTATCACTTTTTGTATATTCTGCTTACAATCTTCTCTTTTCAAGAGCATTTGATTGTTATTATTTTGGAATTATGGTTAATATTTATTTGACTGCTATTTTTAAAAATGCATTACCCAATACTGGTTCTCTTTTTCTAACTTTTTTGGGTCTATTCTTTTTCGGGAAGAAACACATCCATTTGAATTACATTAACTGCTTATTGAAGTTGAATCATCATGGAGAGGAAAAGAAGAAAAAAATATGTCTCTGTGGGTATGTCAAGGTAAAAATGTATCTACAGGCTATTTATCTTAAAATCATCTAATTTTCATTATGTTTGGATTCTGATAAAATTAAACCTCTCAACTCACACAATGTTAATGCAGTCTTATTTCATGCCTCCCAAAAGCAAACAACAAATTACTATTTATTTTAAAATTATTTTTAATTTTTTTAGTTATCTTTTTTTAAAAAAACTATATTTTTAAAAAGTTAGCCAAGGCAAATGGTTCACTAGCTATTTAGAGTCATGTTTAGAGTCTATGGTGAAATCCAGAAAGGGAAAAAAAAATCATGTTTTTATTCTTCCTTGAGCCACTCTGATTTACTTCATCTATTTCTGAAAGAATAAAATTCTGGTTTTGAAGCCTTTTGCTTCATATCCACAATGTGTCATTCTTCCTTAATTAATAGGAGAATTTGGAGAAAAGATGAGAATCCACAATAGAAAAAGGAGAAGAGGAAAAGAAAAGGAGAAATCTAGATATTTTTTTCTTCCTCATCTCAATCACAAGATCTGGATAATGATTGTGGATATTAGATCCAGTGCTCTAGAGTGATTAAACACATCTATAGAAATAGATAACCCCACAAGTGATCACATGGAGAATGCTTATTTATAAAAAATTGTAATATCGCTCTCTGCTCTTTTCTAGCTCTTTCTGCTGTCTCTCTGCTCTAGCTTTCTCTGCTGTCTATGCTCTTTTCTAGCTCTCTGTGCTCTCTGCTCTCTCTCTGCACAACCTCTGCTCTTTCTGCTCTTTTCTAGCTCTCTCTGCTCTCTCTGCTCTTTTCTAGCTCTTTCCTCTCTTTGTTCTAGCTCCCTTCTCTTTCCTAGTTCTCTCTCTTTCCCACTTTTCCCAGACACGCTCTCTCTCTGCTATTTTATCTCTTTTTCCTCTCTCTTTCCTCTCTTTCCCAGCTCTCGCTCTTTCCCAGGCCTTTCCCAGCCACGTGGAGTGCCAACCTTGCCTGGTCCCAGCAGGTCTACTGAATAAACCTACCCTTTACCTGAAAAAAAAAAAACGTAATATCTTCCAATAGGAAATGTTATCAATTTGTTTAGTTCTTGTTTAGGATTTGTTGAATTCTGGTGTGCTATAGCCAGCTATCATATATATATATATATATATATATATATATATATATATATATATATATATATATATATAAAAGAATGGTAAGAAACTAGCATCTTAATATATTCTAATATTAGCTTAGTTCTGCCTGTGTTATATGTATGAGGCTGTGTTTGAGTTTTGCCTCAATTTCACATGCTACACTCTTCCAACACATAAGTTGAAAGAAGACTCCCTCTGTAAATATGCTATTTTTATAGCTAAGGAGAAAAAGACACAGATAATGAGATAGAAATCTTCCCCTAGAAATAGCCTTTCACCACTTCTGGTTCACTTTTGCAAGCTGAAGTAAGTCACATGACCCATCTTGACACTGCAGAGTAGAGGTAAATCTCACCTACAGGAAGCTGATTCAGGACATAGAGTAATATGCCAAGATATGCAACACTTGAGATAAAGAGGGAATAAAAGAGAACCATAATACAATCAATCATACGTGCCATCACATGTCTCTGCAGGAAGGATGCTATTACGTTCCTTATTTTCTAAAACGACTGAGATCTTCAAATCATGTCTTTTATGTTTGGATGTTACAGAAATTAGAGAACATTTTGATACTGAAACAGCATAAAATTTCAAAGAAAGTTGGAGTAATCACTTCAATACTACCTTTTGTTCTCCAAAAAAAGAAACCATTTTATAGACAAAAATTTGTAATTTCTTACCTAGTATCTTATTTTTCCAGAAATGGATTTTGTTAATATATGTGACTATCCACCAGAATAAATGTCTTCATTTATCTGCATCTTGTGGAAACAGCAAGTCAATTAGATGTAAGTGGGAGTTCATCAGTAGCACTTTTTAAAAATGCAAAAAATGTGGACAGGGAGCCAATATACATATTTTTCCACCATCACTTACTTCATCCTCCTTCTTCCTTCCTAAGAAACACACCCAATCAATAAAAAGGCGTACATATTTGGTTCTTGACCTGGAAAGTGGAAGCAGAATGTTATGGATGTCTGGGATGACAGTTAATAGTGTTTTACATAATAATATCACATACAACAGCCCTAAGAGTCCAGCAGGTCTTCACACTACTTCCTTAGTGATGTGATCGGAATGTCAGCCTTACTGGACTTAGTATTGTTTTTCACTTCCTTTTCTACCACTGGGCCAAAATTGTAATACATATTAACCGAATGAAAAAGTAATGTCATCTTAAGAAATTCTTATTGCAACAAGACATTATGTCGAAAAAACAACTTTACAACTTTGGCGGTGGTTGGGGGGGAATCAGAGGGCAGGGATGGTAAGGGGAAACAAAGGAGGAGGCAAAAATGTTTGATAAGAAATGTACTCATTACCTTGCTCATGTAATTATAACCTCTCTGTACTGTATTTTCACACAAAAAACTTATTAATATAAAAAACGAAAGTCATTTAGGGCTCTGGGAATGTGGTTTCATGGAACAGTTATTGCTTAGCATGCATGAAACCACATAAACAGAAAAAGAAACACTGGAAGTGGTGTTTTGCCTCAAGTGGTATAATGCTAGCCTCGATAAAAAAAAAAAAGAAGCTCAGGAACAGATCCCTGGCCCTGAGTTCAAGCCCCAGGACTGTCAAAAGAGTCATTTAGCTAGGAAATGCAAAATGAAGAACCCATACTTGGAATACATAATTGCTCCTTCCAACTGATACCTATCAATAGTCCTTAATTCATGTACTTTACCTATATTAGAATACTGTGTTGAACAAAAAAAAAAGGTTTTGTTAATAGGTCATGGCAATTAATACCAAGAATGTGCTTAGATATCAGTGAAGATTAATCCTGGAAATTTAAAGATTCCAGGCTCTTGAGTGGCCACTGCTAATCACAATCAGAAGGGTAGTATAAGTGAGATTTGGAAATCTTTTTGGTAAGTTATGGCACCAAAAAGGCAGAGGTTAATTGATAGTTTTTACAGAAGGAATAACTCCAGATGGAAGGAATAAATGATAATAATAACTAAGTTATACCATAAAATGTTCTAGAGAACCATTTTTGATTATAAATAACCAAATAACTTAGGCTAGGTCGTAATCTCTGTGTGATAAGTTGTATATACTTCTATGCTGCTCTTTCATACTTGATCTCCTTTGCTTTCTACAAATCTGTCTTTCTCTATTTCTCTGTGAACAATTTCTCATACTAAGTCCACATATGCAGACAACAGAGGATGCTAATGTAAAAGTCCCATAGGTCATGAGTCATTAATGTAAGAACATGGAAAAAGAGGACATAGTTATTGCTACCTTCATTTTATTGAAAAGCTGCAATGTCACACCATTTGATTCAAATTTCCATTCTTTGTCAACATAGTGTCATTAAGTGTACATAAATGCAAATATGAGCTGGGTGCTGGTGACTCACACTTGTAATACTAGCTACTCAGGAGGTTGAAACCAGAGGATTGTGGTTCAAAGCCAGTCTGGTCAGGAAAATCCATGAGAATCTTATCTTCAATTACCACCAGAAATCTGGAAGTGGTGCTGTAACTAAAGTGGTAGAGCCCTCAACTTGAGCTGAAATGCTGAGGGACAGAGCCCAGGATCAGAGTTCAAGCCCCATGACCAACAGAAAAAGTTCCTCAAAAGGCACGACGAAGTCAATACTAATCTTCCCAAGCAGAGAACATAATTCCAAAATAATTCAGTGCACCTACTTTTGCTGAGTTAAGTTATGGTTTCTTTGCTGAACATATTCTCTTCTTTTAAAAATTTGTCGAATACTAGCTTTATAATAAACTTCATCTAACATGTCTTGGTTCAAAAGAGAAATCCATGCAGTTGATCTCACTTGGATTTATTACAGTCTCAAAGCCAACAGGCAGAAGAGTCTGTCAAACTCTTATCTTTAATTAAACACCAAAAAAGCCAGAAGTGGAGTTTTGGCTCAAGCAGTAGTGTACTAGCTATGGTGGCAGGAGGGCAGGAAGGACAACTGTTCAGGGACAGGGGCCAGACTCTGAGTTCAAGCCCCAGAACCAGCACAAACTAAACAAACAAGCAAGCAAAAAACGTCCACATATTTATTTTGGACCATCCTTAAAGCACTGGTTTGAAAAGAGGCTCCTTTTGCTGATCATACTCACTGGATCCTGCTTTTTGGAATCCTTATTGCTATGGTGAACTCAGGACCAGATTAAAGTAATGGATAACTGACTCCTGCTACAAGACAATCATGTCAGGAGTGAAATATCTAGGCACAAGTTACCTTTAAACCTACATGTCTTTGTTTCTTTGCAGCAGAACACTTTTAAAACAACGTTATTTCCTTTTTATCTATGTTGGCCTTCAAATGGCATATTGTTTCCTTTTGTAATACTCTCAACTAGAAATTTACAGACAAGTTTTATGTGAGTAAAAAACACACTCGAAAAAGTCAGGGACAGAGTTTCCTTCAAGCTTTGAATTCTTTTCTTGTACAGTAAAGCGAGCGCACAAATTAAGTTGAACTTGTCATTTCTCTATGTTCAATTCCTCTCTTGGAATCAGTTTCCAATTCCAGTAACAGTTCCTTCCAGTTACTTCAAGTAACAATCTATGGTGCTGCTCCAGGTAAAATGAACGTTTTGTGGCTTCATTGAAATAGCACAAGTACATCTTTGTACATGAGATAAAGTGCTTCAGAAACAACTTAGTCATGAGAAAATACGGAATTTAAATCACTTATAAAACATTGTACATGTACATATAGCCATATAAAATGATGTTAAGTGAAATGGACTCCAAGATAGGACACAACTTGATTTTTCTTTATTGTTACCTAACAGGTACTATGTGATTTTTTTTCTCTTCTATTTTCTACCACCATGGTATAACCCCTGTTTTTACTGTATTTGATGTCAGTGATCTGCATCTTGCATATGCCTTTTTCTAATGTGTGTGGGGGGAAGGGAAATAATAAAATGCTGAAACAAGTGTACAGTATGACCCATTGTAACAATGAGTTCTACAAGACACTATGTAGAAAATGAACTTTATAACTTGGGGAGGGGAAGGGGGATTTGGGGTGGCGAGGAGGAAAGGGAAGACGGGAAAAACAAAAGAAGAGGTAACAATGCTTGATAGATTATGTACTAATTAACTTACATATATAATTCTAACCCTTCTGAACAACATTTTTACAATAAAAAACATGAAAAACCATTATCCTGGAGTACATTAAGTTCAAATTTCCTAAGTGCTCTATAAATTAAGACCAATTTTAAGTGAGAAGAAGGTTCTCAGAAATATGTGTGTGTGTTGTACATTTTTTCACAAGTGTACATAAGTTAACAGTAGGAGAAACAATATGAATAATAGGAGAAAAAGAAGTTCTGTGTTTAAGTATGGTTGTTCAATAAGTATAGAAGACTCTGCAAATAAGACAAATTTGAAACAATAAAGCCAAGGCCAGTATGTATATCTATGGGAGTGATGTAGAGAAAGCATTACTACTCAGCGGAACATGAAGGATGAGGCCACTCTGTTTCTTCTTTTATCTTTAAATTATGGCAAATAATCATGCAAATTTGTAAAAACTAGAAAGGAAGAATAATTCTAGTTTCAAAGCAAGTCATATATAAGAGCATGGACTTAACTGGAAAAAGAAAGCCATGTGGAGAGAGCAGGAATTATACTAGCAATGAACTGGTGGCTAAGTTCACATATCTTTTATTTCTTTACTTTTCTTTTTCTTTGGTATTTGTGGGGCTTGAAGTCTGGTCCTGGGCACACTTCCTCTACTCTTCACCTTAAGGCTAGCAGTCTACCGCTTTATCCACAGTGCCACTTCCAGTTTTCTGGTGGTTAATTGGAGATAAGTGCTAGAAACGCTCCTACTTGTGCTTGATTTGAACTGCAATCCTCAGATCTCAGCCTCCTGAGTAGCTAGGATTATAGGCGTGAGCCACTGTCATCCGGCTTAAGATCACATATCTAGCAGTGTACACTCAATGTATGTAATGTGTATGGTCATCTATCTTTATATGAATTCTTAAGTTAAAAATCTGGGCTACAGGTTACACTTTACACTCACAAAACTGTTTCAAGTTTAAAAAATGATACTCCTGGAAAGATAAAACCTAAGAATGTAAAGGATTCTGGGAAGTTCAGTTTGCATCCAGCCTGGGAAAAAAAAGTATTTGCCACAATACCTATAATTAACCAGCCTAAACCTGCATTGTAAGAATGGCTGAAGTGATGGAATACTAGGTAGGAGCAAGACTGCTGAATAAGAGCTTGAGGTTTTGGCGTACATACACGCAAGCATGCACATACACAGAGGCACTTATATGTGTAAACACACATATGAAACAACTCTCAGAATGTGTAGAAAAAGTTGGAAAATAACAGTAAATACGTCCTGAGTAAGACTACGACAAGTGATAATTTTAAATATTAGAAAGTTCTCAAGTGAACTTTCCCCCAAAAAGCTTGAGAATATTACAAAGATAGGGACCAGAGATATTAAGAAAGTCAAGTAATCATTATTAAAGGGATCAGATCCATGGAGGAATGAATCAGAGAACCCTGTAGGTGCATCTGAAAATGTTCATATTCTGTGTCAAATGTTACAACATCTTTGAAAATTGTACATAAACAGTCAAAGCAGTCAGTGTAGTGGATAAGATCATCGGAGAAGTTCAGAATTGCTAGCCTGTTTCTAGATTAAATAAACCAACAAACTATGGCAGGGCAATGTGATACAAGCCTGGAATTCTAGCACTCAGACTAAGATAGGAGATTAGAGAGTGGAATTACATAGCGATACCTTCCCTGGACCAGGTAGTATAATTTGTCTCAATAAAACAAGCCAAACAACAAGAAAGGAATACCCAGTTGGAAGTTTCGGCTAATTTTTTCACTATGTTTTGATAAGTCAAGTTTCCTAGTGAAATGCAACTCATATATCATCCTCACTTCTGTTTTACATGCTCTCTTCATTACAGAACATTGCTAGATGCAAAATAGCTCATGATTCCCAATCAAAGATTTGAAAAAGTAAGCACCATTCTGTTGGATTCTAAAGAAATGATGAAGGATTACAAAAGCTTAAGCCTGGAGAAATAGCAAAGTTCATCTAATGTAGGACTTTGGAGACCTGCCTAAATTAGAATTTAGATTTGAAATAAATGCTTTTTGTTTGTAATTTCATATTCTCTAGGATACTACAAAAATGTTTTCAAGTAGAAGATTTAATTTAGAAATTCACAAATGATTCTGGCATTCTAATTACCTAGAATATTCTTTCAAGTGAGGTATAATTAGAAATTAGTTAATACATAATTCCAACAGTTCATGATAATCTGAATAATCTAGACAAAGTTGCCAACAAATGGATGCTATTAATACATAAATTTAGAAAAAGAGCAATTTTTTGAGGCTTTGGTGTAACATTGTATGAAGAGAGTAATTGTATGACATCTTTTTTCTTCTACCTATACATAACACAGGAAGAAATTTCCTTACGTACCTCTTAATTACTCATACAATGAGGGAAAAAAGCTAGGTTTAATGCTTGTTTATATTTTGTTTTTGTTGTTTAGTTTATGCTAGGGCTTGACCTCTAGGTCTGGGCACTGTCCCTGAGCCTGTTTTTGCTCATGGCTACTGCTCTATCACTTGAACCTCAGTGCCACTTGTGTCTGGCTATTCCTTATGAGTTTATTGGAAATAAGAATCTAAGGAAACTTGCTACCTAGGTGGGTTTGATCCATAATCTTCAGATCTTAGTATTCAGATATTCTGATCTCCTGAATATCTATGATAGATAAAAATAATACATAATAAAATTAATATAAAATAATAATATAAATACTATTTGCAAGTGTTCTGATCTCAAGAATACCACTGGAGGGAAAATGATGCAGAAAAGTTTAGTGTAGTGTTCTTTGCACAATTGGGAGGGCATCACAGCAGAAGTGTAGTATTTTTTTCACAATAGTGATAAGCTAGTCATGATGTGAATTTAGGCAATTTTAAGGTGCGCCTTACAAGTTGCAAACTGTTGGGCTAGGATAAAAACTTGGGATTGATTGTCATAGAAATAATAGCTTATTCTGATGAACAAATGTTTACTCTTCAGGAATTAATTATTATAGATAGGTCATAGTTTTATCTTCTACCAGAATGTGGCTATTTTTTCTATTCACTTTTACATATGTAACATCACATTGGAAATTTCATCTATTGCAGAATTAATTAAAATGCAAACAGATACTGTTTTAAATGTCTCTGGCATGGCATGATCAGAATTTGAAAATGATTAGTTAGTAGTCATCTGAATTTTGAAGAATACATATATTCTGTCGTCGTAACAATTATTCAGTTTTAAAAGTTAGGAGTTTCCGTAGAATTAAACTTTTCTGTTTTAGTATGAGGTAATGGTTTTTTCAACATAAAGGCAAATATATTGTGAAGATATTGTATAGTTTGATAACATTCAAGTTGATGACCCTCTGATAAAGAAAGGGGGAATAGAATGGTATTTACTGTACCAATACAGTGAAATTATATTTTATGTAAGTTATTTTTTAATTTAATTTTATTGTCATGGTGATATATAGAAGAGGTTGCCGAAATTGTAAGATGGTGAATACATACCATGTAGGACTTTTTATCCACTACCTCACTTTTCTAACAGTTTTCCTTCACCCCAATACCCTTCACAAGTTGTAATGTAAATTTCCATTATGTTGTCTTGTGAGCATTGCTATTACATTGGTTTATACTTTGTCCTTTGTCACGCCATGTTGTTGTTCCTCTTCCCTTCCCTAATTAAGATAAATATATATACAATAACACATGATACTGAAATCAAATACAGCAGGGGACAAACCATAGGGGAAAACACAAAAGAAAAAAGAATCACAGAGTACATTAAAAACAACAACCACGAAGAAAACCTTTGTTTCCATATGTAGGAGTTCATTTTGTTCATCATCATCTTATACATAACTACTGAGCCATTCTCCTCATCTGCTCGGATTATCTTAGATATTTCCTACTTGGTGCAAATTAGGGAAACCATTGAATCTCTTTCTTTGTGTCTTGTTTATTTTACTTAGTAGGATTTTTCCATTTCCATATGATATATTTACCACATTTTGTCAATTCGTTCATCTCCTGAGAGGCATATTGATTTAAAACATGATTACATGTAAGTATCACTTAGGGTCATTCAAAAATGACTGATGCCACCTCCCCAGATATTCTAAAATCATGATTTTTATGAAGATAGGATTTCATGGTGGTACAAGTGTTGAGATATCTGGATGAGTCTAATGTATATCTTGCACTGAATTAAGCAGGAAGATATCCAATATCATATGGGTTAAAATGGTAGTGACAAAATATTCCCTTGAGAAAGATAGAGGAGGCTTCCAGAAGTATGAACTAGTTCAGATAATTTTGAAGGATTTAGAAATGCAAACTCAAGTATGTCTCTTTAAATAAAAATTATGTAATTGTTAGGGCAAAAGATGGGGAGGGGAAAGAAAATGACTGAGAGTAGATCATTTTCCCAAGTTAGAGTATAAAAAGACGTAATCTACAACTTCCCATTTAAAAAGAGAGTAATATACTATGTCCCACTTAATTTAGGTACATGCAAAAAATTTACTTGGGTTTTTCCTACTTTAACCCACCAAAATAAGTGAAGTCTTAGAAGAAAAATTATGTTATTTTCATTACTTCAACCTGAACACTAACTGTGATGAGCCCTCTTTTTCTCACTTTGCACTTGGAAAATAGTCCCTAAGTTGATGATGATGTGGCTGATTAGAGTCAGAGTTAGGGGCTTCTACTTGTACAATTATTCCCGAAGATTTTAAAGCAGTTTTTCCCCAAGATACCCAACTACATTTTCTTAAGCTGTACTTTGAACACACCCTCACACCTGAGCACATAATTTGAAATTATAATTCAGCATTTCCTTGGCACATTCTACTTTGTGCCTTTCGCTTTTTTGCACATTCCTTTTGAGTTCATAGTTGCTCTCTTTCCATTTCATCTATACAAACTGCTAAGAACATTGTTCAACTACCACTTCTTGTTTGCACAAGACCAGTCTATGTATGAAAGTACTTTGTCCAAATTAAGCAATAGGGTAGTACTCACTCTTTGAGGAGAAAAGTTCCACAGTCTAACCCTATGCCCACATTAGAGAATGTAGAATTTAAAGCATTTTGAGAAAAACTGATATTAGAATTGAAAATCTCCTTAGGTCAATTTCCATGGGGCTCATTACGTTTCCCATGAGAAATATAAATAGCCACAAAATCTAAAGCTAATTAGTAAGTATCCGAATTAACACTAGATCCAAGATGTTGTGTTAATACAAGTCAGCATTGTAGGTGAATCCTTCCCTACTTGCCAATGGGTATGAGAAAATGAAAGGAAGGCATTACAGCAAAATGTCTTACCTTTTTAGGCATTCAGTCGTACTGGTGAGGGTAAAGTCTGAACTCTCCAATTCAATAAAAGCTTGAAGTTTATAAAAGCATTCCCTACATATAATTATTTGTGGCAGGATGATTGACAGGGTTATTTCACCATGGAGATATTCCTAACAAGAACTAGAGTTAAATGGAGTATATGGCAGTTATGATGTGTCAATGACTATTGAGGCATTTTCTATTCTAAAGAAGAATCAATTCGAGGAGTCTTCAGTCACATCAGTAATGCTGTTTGTTCAACCTAATACTTAGTGTTACTTGGCTTACATTTATAACGAATAGGCTGATAAGACATCCAAACATATCTAAAAATATTTCAATAAAATCCAAAACTGATGTGGATACATGGGCCACACATTGGAACTGTAGGACAAATTAGGCTTGTCTGTGCTGTAGTTCAATCTACAATCTCCTGAATAAACAAAGTCTTCAAAAATGTTCACACAATACCTATGAGTAAAGTTCATGACAGTTATATCTGTATAATTTTTCTAAGTTCAGGATAAAAGCATTGGTTCTCAACATTTAAAATCAACAGGATCTGTTGAATTTATGGATCCAGAATTTTATGGCTTCATATTCATATCCCAAAATTTTATCAATATGACTTTCACCAAAACAATGATCTTATTGAACTTGTCTATGTCCTTTTACTTTTCAAATCCAAACAGCATATTTCTTTCTATATCTTCTTGCAAATTCCTTCCTTTACTTCTGTAAATCTGTGTTTGTTACTTTTTTATTTCCTTATTTATCTCTTTCTTCCAATCTTGTCTACAGTGTTGCCCACATTGCTCACACCTGTGTCAGAACTTTCCTTTTCCTTTTCCTTTCAATAATGCCCCCAATTTTATTATTCTTTTTCATATTCATGGTCGTGGATATTTTGATGATGTCTAAACAGACCCATCTTTGCAACTAAACTTTAGAACTATCATATTTTTTCCCTTAAATCCATCATTTCCACCTGTGGTCCTTATAACTAAGAGTAGCACTAACAGAGTTGCCAGCCAAACGTGTGGAAGCACATTAGATTTCTTCTTACCCTTCTACTCCCTCCCATTAGATAAGATGAATGATACAGATTTTCTAAGTTTCTGTCACTGAAATGATTTCTATTTTTTGGGTGGGTGCATTCGTGGGGCCTGACCTCTGGGCCTGGGCGCTGTCCCTAAGTTCTTTAGCTCAAGACTAGCACTCTTACCACTTGAGCCACAGCACCACTTCCGGCTTTTTTCTCTGCTTATGTGGTGCTGAGAAATCGAATCCAGGGCCACATGCATGCAAGGCAAGCGCTTTACTACTGAGCCACCTTCCCAGCCCCCACTCAAATGATTTCTATATACTACTTTTTATGCCCCTGACACCAGCCTGTTTCATTTACTCAACACTGTCACCTAGTCCTAAAACAACCATATCCAAAGTATGCTTTTTCCCCATAGTCTTTTCATATTGGTCCCCTCCATCACCAAATTACTCTCTCTGTAAGCACACAGAGTGAAGAACTCAGACACAAATTCTAGTATCATTATTTACTCACTACATTGACTGTTGGCCTTACATTTCTCATCTATAAATGGATGTAATCTACCAGAAATAATGAAGAATATATGGGTTGACTTCTAGAGCAGGAAAAAAGAAAAGTGAAGAGTCCTTATATTTTCCACCTTACCTTACAAATAAGGAAAGACTCAAATTCAGTTTGTTGGTATAAAGTCACAAATTGTTTCCTGCAGAAATAAAAATAAATTTTACCTCCTGGCTCTAAGGTCTATGTCATTTTAAGGTAACTACAGATATGTAAGTGGTACTATGTAAAAATAAATAGTGTCATGTTTTTTCAGATGTATTGAAGAACATACCCTTAATATATCATTGGAAACATTGGTTATTGAATAGTATCTATAGGAGAATGTTTTTGAACTAATCACACTAAGCAGAAAACTATACCTTAGTCCATCAAAATGTGGAAATAAATAATTTTATTTATAAGAAAATAATACCACCAAGAAAAGCGTGTATACATTAGAGAGACTTCAGGAATAACATTAGGGTTTTTACTGTCTCTACCCATTTATGTGATAGTATTTCTTGATATTGAAACTCTCTTCTTGTTATTCTTATTGTATGTAATCCAACGCTATTTTTTACTATATATTTAATATGCGAAATATAGCTTCAAAAATGTGTAAAGTTTTTTCCTTTTCAATCACAATATTGTCATTATCAGGGTACTCTGTGATCATCATTATCCTCATCAAAATTATTATTAGAATCATAAGTGGTAACTATTGAAACTCTGATATGCATCTATGATTTTGCAATTATTCATTTTGTCTTTTGATTAATAATTTTAATGTTACCACTGTGCATGCATCCATATTAAAATTTTGAACAAAGAAACAAAAAAACTAAACTATAACAGGTAGCTTGGCTATGTGCTTATAACATATTATAGAATAGATTTTTGAGGTATTGCAATTTCCTAACAGGTATGAATTAACTTCCTCTCTCCTCACCATTACACACAAATATTTAAGAGTTTGAACAGAATTATTTCAAGTAATATACTACAATATCATGTGTATATCTAAAATTCCCTTAAAAGTAATAAACGCTACATTCTATTGAAATATTAGATATTCTAGGAAACTTTTGGAAAAACATACTGCATATCTTTGAAATAAAAAGGTAAAAAAATAGTAGCATAAGAAGTTTTAGAAAGAGTTTGTCTTCAGAAATGTATTTGTATATATATATATATATATATATATATATATATATATATATATATATATATATTATGTGTAGAAAGACATACATTTTTAGAGATTGTCATCAGAAATATATACATATATCTAAATTTATGTGTAGAACGATATACATTATAATGAAACAAAAATCTTGAAACTTAATTAAAATTAAAAAATACATTAAACCAAGTGCCAGTGACTCACACCTATAATTCGAGCTATTCTGGGTAATGAGGTCTTAGAATTGTTTTTGAAACTAGCCCAGACAGAAAAGTACTTGTTAGATTCTCCAATTAACCACTAAAACCAGGAAATAGCTCTATATCTCAAGTTGTAGAGTGCTGGCTTTGAACACAAAATGGCTTAGGGACAATGCATAACCTTGCAAACAACATCTAGAAAAACAACAAAATATATCACATTAATTTCACAGAAGCATCTTTTACCTGCTGTAAACATTTCTTAGAAACATGAATACATGCCCATGGAAAATGTTAGGTAAAAAGTATAGAATATTTACGTCTATGTTAAAGACATGACTATTTAGATTGTTTAAGATATTTAGGAAATGATTTAAAATTAAGAATAATGATAATATATTGGGACTGTCTTTTATTCTATTTTACAATAGTAATAAAATATTTGTAATTATTCTGTAATTACTCTTGCTTGGTATTTGAATTATAATAAGTGATAAACATTTTTAAATGATTTCCATAGGAAAGGATAATGTTAATGGTATTAATTCTTTTGTAATTTCAAAACAATTAAGAAAATTATTCCAAGGCTCGTTTTCTCTAAAACTATATTTTTCTTATTCTAATTTTCATATGTTCGTAGAAATTAAAATTTCAAAAATTCAATGGATGTTGGCATTCAGGATCATCTTCATAGATACTAATAATGGAGTCGCTTAAGTGGAATTGTTTTATTTCATTTGTTTTTGTCACAAATAAATCAAGATGATTGCATGTTTTATTTCTTTTCACGTTATTGGCTCTTATCCTGAGAATACTTTTTTTCTAGCAAAGTAGAGAAAAGCAATTGGATTGAGCAAGTAACTTATGGCTATCAAAAATGCAGATGCATAGATTTGTGTTTTCTATCATTTGCTAAAAGTTTCTTCCAGAAAAGGTTATCAATTACGTATAAGTGATGTATAATTCCTAGATATTCCAGTTATCACATACATTTTTTGATTGGGTTATCTCTGCATAAAGTATAAAAACAGACAAAAAACTCAAAATAAACAGAAATCACATCTTTGTTTTAGAAACTGCAGTTTACAAAGAATTTTTAGCCAACACCAAAAACATTAGGTATTTTGCATTTTGTAGGAAGAAATTTTAACTATAGTTTTATTTTTTTGCTGACTTGAAATTCACATACAATATATTATCTCCTTTCATTGTATACATTTTAGTGCTTTGGAAGTGAATTGTACACTCATAGGTTTTCCAAGCCTAATTTTCACAAACTTGGATTTCTTCAAATAGAAATGCTATAAATTTTAGAACAGATATTAAAATAGATATAAAATTGAGTTACAAGAATTTGTCCTGCATACATCTTCTATAGGGTGTCTTTTCAAAATTTGTTTTGAGGAATTATTTCAGGTTCTCACTCATACTGTCCAAGTGCACAGTCAATGAACTACATTCCCGATCCATACAAGTTTTTTACTTCTCTTTAATACATACATAGAAGTGTAATAGCTAGAACATATACAATTCTCTTTGACCTTTTGAAGACTTGAAAAATTGCTTAATAAAATGACTGCAGTATTACACAAATCATTCTACTATGCGAAGTATATCAATTTCTCCACAAATGCATTACTATATTTTGTGTCATCTTTTTATATTATGGTCATACTACTGAATTTTCTTTTTCTTATTTCTTAGATACTAAAGAGGAGCTTAATTCATATGCTCCTCCTATTGACTATTAATTTACATATGTTCTTTATAGAAATACCCTGTTCAGGAAAAATTTATACAGAATTAGAAGATATAATAGTACTTAAGATTCAGGATCACTGTAGCATTAACATTGTAGCATTAACAAATATGTGCCCTCTATATGTTGGATATGTTTTCACTACTTTCATAGAATTAAGAAAGATCATCAGTTGATATTAGTTTATTCTTGCTTTTCTTTAGCCACTAATGCTTTCCATGTCAAATTTTTGGAAACCGTTACTGATCCATTGTCATGAATTTTTACATGTATGTTTTGTAGGATTTTACAACTCACATTTAGTTTGATAATCATTTTTCATTTAAAAATTTTTGTATAAGGTTTGAGGTAGTAGTCTAAGATCATTCTTTAAAACTAGAGAGGCAGTAGTGCCAATATACCCATTTAATATTCTATTTTTATTTCATTAAGTCATGGCATCCTTTTCAAATCTATTGACAATAAAACTAAGAATTTATTTTTGATAAATCTGTTACATTCTTCTATGTGTCGGTTCTTTCACTAATAAACATGGTAATAAGATTCAAATCTAGTTAGAGTGCTCAAGCTACACCATTTTACAAGATTGTTCTGATTGACCTGTATTCCTTGAATTTACATACAAGTTTATTGAGCAGGTGGACCAATATTCTATAGATATCTAGATTTTTGATAGTCACTCATATTTGCACCTTGTGAAAACACAAGACCCCAGATATTATATAGTGAAAAACGTCTTTAGAGAATGCTTCAAACAACTAAAATTAATTTAGGAATGAGTTAAGATTTAGATAACACTATAGAATAATAAAGTTGAATGATAACGGCTACAGAGAAGAGTGAAAGGGGATAGAATGATGGACCACCTAGGAGCTGTATGTCATTGTTATTGTGTTTCAAAAACAGAAAGACTTCAAAGAATAGAAGGAGGAAAATAATCAAAGGGTCCTTAATCAAGTTCTTTTTAATCCACCTAATAGTGTGGACTGAGAGACAGAGAAGATAGGAAAAATAAAATAGAAAATAAAGCATTATATAGACCTCTTACAGTGTAAATAAATTGTAATAGCAATGTGATAATTAATCTCCAAAGAAATAAAGGAAACAATAGCTAAACTCTAAAGGCAAAAAGAATGAAGAGAGAAAAGAAGCAAAGTAAAACCTTTATCAATAACAAACACAAGAATTTGGAAGTGAAAAAGCAGTGGAAATACTCTAAATAACAATACAAATTGCTAACGTGGATAGAAAATGTATCACATTTAATCATATATAATTTTGAAAAAACATACTAGGAATGAAAATTTTAAAGTCATAATTTAAAACATTATTTACATTATAACTACACAGTATAGTTCAGTGGTAAAATCTTGACCTAACATATGTGAAATAATGGTGTGATCTCCCAAGCATTACAAAGGTACACACAAAGCACACACACACAAAAACCATATAAACACACACACACACACACACACACACACACACACATACACACACATACCACATACACACATTTGGAATATTGAAAATAGAGGAAATTATCACAAATATTAAAAATTGATTAATATATGAAATCATAATATTGCTCATACTATTTAAACATTTAGTAGAAATCAAATAATCACAATATACTTGGATTCTTATAGATTAAGTAAATGGAAAATTAGGAAATAGAAGACATGAGAACCTTTGTAAATAAGTTTTAAATAATAAACATTTTGAAACATGTATCCTTTAATTTTGACAAAAGATTAATGTTACTGGTGTTTAAGTCTCAAGATTTAGAATATGATAACCAGGTGCTCTATATCTCGCTATGGGTGGCTATATCTCAAATCATTTCACTCTGGATATTTTTATGATAAAGTCTCATAGTTTCTCAGGCTCTCCCGAATTACAAACCCTATTCACAGTTCCTACCATAGGTAGAAAATGGAAGACCCAAATCACCATGCCCAGCTCAAACTTTTTTTTTAATTCAAGTACAAATATTTACAAAAAAGTGACCAGGAAATGAAGCCTTTCTTAATATAGTATGTGATTCTTGAAAATACAGGAATTATTTGTTACTTGGAAAAATATGTTTAGAACTATAAGAAAACCAATTTATGTAAATTCACCAACCATATAATAATTAAGAAAATAATATTAAATATTCACATGTTAAATGTTTTAAAAGTAACATATATGTGAATAATTTACATGTGTAAAAATCATGCAAAATTAAATGAACTAATCCTACAACTCTGAAAAAAGAATTATCTTAAAAAACAAGAAAATAATTAATTAAGACCAAAATTTGAAATATAGAAAATAAAATGAAGTGTACCTTTTAGTTGACTTAAGTAACTGTAAGCCTTTTTTATATCAATTTTATAATAAAAAAGTATGAACAAAGAAAGCAAAAGTACATTTGAACAATACCAACAGCAAAAGCATCAGTAATTGAGTGTCCAAAAAAATCGATGGAGGAGATAACAATATTCCTTCCAAAAGAAATGTACTCATTACCTTAATTATGTACCTGTAACCCCTCTGTACATTACCTTTAAATAAAATTATATTGAAATTAAAAATAAAACAGATAATA
Organism: Dipodomys spectabilis; assembly: GCF_019054845.1. NCBI lineage: Eukaryota > Metazoa > Chordata > Mammalia > Rodentia > Heteromyidae > Dipodomys > Dipodomys spectabilis. The sequence goes on along the minus strand of NW_024870989.1, from coordinate 2,076,309 downwards.
TAGCAATTAAGAATTCTTAGAAGCCATTAGTTAAAAACTTTATAAAAAACTGCCCCAAGTAACCAAGGAATATATTTTGATGATACTATTTAAATAGTTAAACGTCAGCAGAAAAGCAAAATGTTTAAAATCTTTTACAAATAAAGTAATAAATCAGAATATATTACTATAATAATCATTGAATGGATTTTTAGTGGCAGTCAAATATGTAAGAATGAGGCAATATGCCATTCGTTTGCACTTAATAAGTGAGAAAGAATTTTTTATGTCTTTTAAAATATATCATAAGTTTAATGAAGAAGCTATTCTGTCACATCATATGATAATTAGATAAAGATGATATTGGAGCAAAGAACAGATTGTACTAAGTTTTGGGATGTTAATGTATGTACTTATTTTGGTTTTGGAAAATTGTGAGGATTTCAACTTGTTCTTGTGGAAAGGGAACCCCTATCCTAAAATTAACCACTGATATAATTCCAGCCTAACAAGAACAATAATGTCCACAAGGACATGCACCTGACGCATCAATGGCATCCGAGTTGCACACCAACTTGTCTAGTTTCCTGGATCTTGCAGTCCTTCCAATTTTAGTCTCTAGATAGTGCAGGATGGTGGAAATGATCCAATGCAACCAGGTATAGATTGGGAAGGAACTCCCCTAAAATTTGTCCTGCTTTTTATTCTCAAGCCTCCTAAGTAGTTAAGAGTATAGATTGGAGCCCCTGGTGCCAAGCAGTAACAGTATTTTTAAAGCAATTAGACACATAGATGACAGGCTTGTGATTACCTCAGGAAAAGGATAAAAAAGCAGTGAAGCATAGAGGACAGACAGAATTTTAACTAGCTACTCAGAGGGTGAATTAGCTTAGCTAGCTACTCGGGAGGCCAATATCTGAAGACCACTGTTCAAAGCCAGTCCAATCATGAAAAAACATGTGATTATCTCCAAAAAACCAGAAGTGCAGCAGTGGCTCAAGTGGTAGACCACTATCCTGGGGCACAGATGCTTAGAGCAGGAATGATGAATGCATGCATGAGCACATGAACATGCACGTGTGTGTACACACACAAATGAGTATTTCAATGCAGAGTTCGTTATTTTTTTTTACCTTGCTGTACTTTATTTCCCTGTATTAGTTCACAAATTAAGAAAATTAGCAAAGCAACTATTTACATACAACTCATCATGTTTCTCTAAAGTCTACTCTCTTCATGGCAGCCTGCTTTTATTTGACCCAAAAGTAAATTATTCAGGAGATCAATTCATCTCCCTCAACTCTGTAATGTTGGATGATTGTTTAAGTTCTTCCTAGTAATGTAGTTTTGTGAATTCCTGCATCAAGTAGCATATTTCTTTCATGAACAGGGAAGCCTCTGGGAAAAAAAATAACTATAGGTTTTACTCCTCCTGGCAAGCATCTGGAAATTTATTATCTTCATATAACCCATGATCTGTCTGTGTATGCCAAAGACAGCTGTGAATATAAAAAGACCCTTCTAAGCACATAGAATTCATATACCATTAATAGGTATGAAGGTTTTTTTTATTATTCTGAAAATACCATACAGAGGAGTTACAATTACATGGGCAAGATAATGAGTACATTTCTTATCTAGCATTGTTGCCTCCTCCTTTGTTTCCCCTTTCTATCCCTTTCCATCTCACCCCTTCTGCCCTTCCCCGTTAATCCCCGCTTTGCAAAAGTTTTAAAGTTCTTTTTTTGACATAACATCTTGTAAATCTCATTGTTACAATGGGTCCAACTCTATTCCTTCTTAAACGATTTTTTTCCCCTTCCCCTCCACAAATTATACCAACATAAAATACAGTGAAAACAGGAGTTATATCGTGGGGGAGGGACATACAAAGCAACAAAAATTCATCTTATAAATATATTACAAACAATCGCATGAAAGAAAAAAAAATATTTGAATAATTATGTTGGGGTACATTTCACATAACATCAATGAATCTTACCTTTTCTGCTTGTCTCAGACATACACTATTTACTACCAATAAGGGAAACTATGGCGCCTATGTGCATTTGGGCCTGGCTTACTTCACTTAATATAATTTTTTCCTAGACTTTCATTTTCCTGACAATGGGGAAATGTCATTCTTTCTGATGGAGGCAAAGAGTTCCATTGTGTATATATACCACAATTACTTGATCCATTCATCTACTGAGGGGCATTTGGGTTGGTTCTAAGCTTAGCTATGGTAAATAATGTTGCCATAAACATAGTTGTGCTGGGAGCTTTAGTGTGGTCTTCTTTGTGATCATTTGGGTAAATGCCCAAAAGTAGGATTGCTCGGTCATAGGGGAGCTCTATGTAGAGTCTTTTGAGGAACCTCCATACCACTTGCCAAAGTTGTTGACCAAGTTTACACTACCACCAACAATGCAGTAGGGTTCCCCTATCCACATCTCCTCCTGAATCTGTTGTTATTACAGTTCTTGATTTTAGCCATTCTAACTGAGGTGAGGTGGTATCTCAATGTTGTTTTGATTTGCATTTTTCTATGGCTAGGGAGGTTGAGCATTTCTTCATGTGTCTATTGGCCATCCTTCTTTCTTCTTCAGAGAAGTTTCTCTTTAGCCCACTTATTTATTGGGCAGTTGTTTCTTTTAGGATTTGTTGTTGGGGGATTTAATTTTTTGGAGTTCCAAGTATATTGTAGATATGAGATCCTTGTCCGTTGTATGGATAGTGAAGATCTTCTCCCAATCCGTAGGCTTTCTATTGATCTTGCTAGCTTTGACTTTGCCATGCATAAGCTCTGCAACTTCATGCAATCCCATTTGTCCAACCTTTCTATGATTTGTCGTTTCCGGGTCTCTATTAAGAAAATTTCGTCCTTTGCCAAGGAGAGCTAGGGTTTCTCCTATTCCATCCTGTAAAGTTTTCAGAGTGTCTGTTTTGACTCTGAGGACTTTGATCCATTTGGAGTTGATTCTGGTGCAGGGTGATATATAAGGATCTAGCTTTAGTTTTCTACAAGTAGTTAACCAATTTTTCCAGCACCATTTACTGAAGAGGCTGTCTTCCTTCCATTCTATTTTTTTTAGCTGCCTTATCAAGATAAGATGGCTGTAGTTCTTTAGGTTCATTTCTGGGTTTTCAATTCTATTCCATTGGTCCTGAGGTCTGTTCTTGTGCACTGGCACAAGTACCAAGCTGTTTTGATTACTATGGCTTTCTAGAAGAGTTTGAAATTTGTTATTGATTTTCTTCCAGCACTGTTCTTTCTGTTAAGGATCGTTTTTGCTATACGTGGTCTTTTATTGTTCCATATATATTTTTGGATTGCCTTTCCTATTTCCTTGAAGAATGAGGTTGGAATATTGATAGGTATCACATTCAATTTATAGATAGCATTGGGAAGTATTGCCATTTTTATGGTGTTGATCTTTCCAATCTAAGAACATGGGGTTTTTTTCCACTTTCTAAGTCTGTTTTGATTTCCTTTTTTAGGTATTTAAAGTTTTCATCATAGAGGTCCTTCACTCATTTGGTTAAGTTAATTCCTAGGTATTTCATTTTTTGTGGGGCTATTAGGAATAGAGTTGCTTTCCTAATTTCAGCCACAATTTTCTCATTGTTGGCATACAGAAAAGCCATTAATTTTTGAGGATTAATTTCATACACTGCTACTTTGCCAAAGATTTGTATCACCTTGAGTAACTTGGGAGTGGATTCTTTAAATACAAGATCATGTCATCTGCAAAGAGGGGGAGTTTTACTTCTTCTTACCCTATTGGGATCCCCTTTATGTTCGCATCTTGTCTTATTGATGTAGATAGGCATTCTAATACTAGATTGAAGAGCAGAAGAGAGAGTGGGCATCCTTGTCTCATTCCTGAGTTTAGAGGAAATAGCTTTGTTTTTCACCATTGAGTACAATGCTTTCTGTAGTCTTGTCATACACAGCCTTTATTGTATTGAGGAATGTTCCATGGTTTCCTAATTTTTCCAGGACCTTCACCATAAAGGGGTATTGGATCTTGTCAAAAGCTTTTTCTGCATCTATTGAGATAACCCTGTGGTTCTTATCCTTGCTCTTTTTGATGTGATGAATTATGTTAATTGATTTGCGTATATTGAAGCAGCTTTGTATCGCTGAAATGAATCCTGTTTGCTCGTGGTGTATGATTTTTTGGATGAATTGTTGAAATCGATTAGCCAAAATTTTGTTGAGAGGTTTTGCATCTATGTTCATGAAGGAAATGGGTCTATAGTGCTCTTTCTTTGATGAGGGTTTTGGTATGAGGGTAATGATGGCTTCATAGAAAGCGTTTGCTTTATTGGGGAGTTACATCCGTTAATATTGAGAGATAAGACTGAGAGGTATTTGGATGTTCCTGCCATTTTATCCTCCTTCTTGGGAGCTATGCCTACTGCATTCTTCCTATGGTTCTTGGATTCTGTTTGGGTGCGGTTTCTTGGCCTTTATTGTGTTCTTGTGGTTTTCTATGTGTAGGACATTAAGTATCTTTTGTAGAGCTGATTTGATGGACATATGTTGTTTGTTTTTCTTTGCTATGGAAGATTTTTATTTTACCTTCACTTATGAAGGAGAGTTTAGCTGGGTACACTATTCTTGGTTGAAAGTTGTTTGTCTTTAGGGCATGGCATACATCATTCCAGGCTCTTCTTGCTTTAATTGTCTCTGTTGAGAAATCTGAGGTGATTCTAATTGGTTTTCCTTTATAGGTGACTGATCTTTTCTCCTTGGCAGCTTTAAGGATCTTTTCCTTGATCTGAATTGATCCCGTGTGGATTATAATGTGATGATGGGATGTCCTGTTCTTGTCTGGTCTATTTGGAGTTCTAAAAGCTTCTTGTATCTGAATATGCCTATCTTTTTGCGTGTTGGGAAGTTTTCTGCTGGGATCCTGTTAAATAAATTTTCTAGACCATTAACTTCTGTCTCTATGTGCTCCTCTACACCCATTTCCCTCAGATAAGACCTTCTGATGGTGTCTTCCAAGTGTTGAATAGATTTATCATATTTCTTGAATTTGTCTTGGATAGTTGTATGTTCTTTCTCTATAATACCTAGGCTGTCTTCAATGCCGGAGATTCAATCTTCTGCATGGTCTAACCTACTGTCCAGACTTTCTACTACATTTTTTCATTTCTTTTGCTTCTGATTGGTCGGTTTTTATGGCTTCAAAATCTTTGTTGGAGCTTTGTTTTAGATCTTGTATGAAATTCTTTACTTCCTTAATTTGTGTTCAGTGTTTATTCTCAAATCACTTAGTTGAATGGATATGGTTTCCTTGGACTCCCATTGCTTCTGTTGGGCTCCATTCAGCATTCTCTTTGTGGTCTCCCTGACTCCTTTCAGGTGCCTGTTTATGGATTCCATGAATGCCTTCATTGATCTTTGTCTATGCTCATCCCGCTCTTGCAATTCTTGTATTACTCTTTGATTAGATTTCTCACGTTCATGCAATTCCTGTAGTTCTCTTTGTTTGATCTCAGCCTGCTCATGCAATTCCTTTATTTCTCTTTGAGTGTTCTTAACCTGCTCAGACAATTCCAGTATCAACCTTTTAGTATCTTCCTCAAGCCCATGAGCTTCCTGTTTTGATCTTTGGTTTGCCTCCTCTCTCTCCCTATCACGCTCACACTGAGTCCTTTGCAGGGTTTCAATCATTTCATTCACCATGTTTACCAGTAATGTTTGTAGAGCTTTCTGGGAACTCTCCTCTGGATTATTGATTATCTGTTCTATCACCTGATTATCTTGAGTGGGAATTGAGATACCCGGACTTGCCATTTTTCCTTGTGTTTTTCTTGTTTGTTCTGCCCATTTGGGTTGAAAGTAATGCTAGTTTTGTGGTAGAACACCATTTTAAGGCAAGCATCAACCAAAGTCCTGTAATTGCATAGTCAAAAGTCTGCAGATACAATCTATTTCAAGAGACACAGTCTATTCAACATTAAACAACTATGTATTAATGGGGTAAGAATAGCAAAGAAGAATTTGACAAACCAGAAATTATTATGTTTAGGGAGAAAGGTGTGGAAAAATAGGGATAGAGGGATGTGGATAGGTAAAAGGAGAGTGAAATTAACCAAGTCCTACTCTCAAGAGGGAAATGGATTGGAAAGAATGAAAGGAGAGAGAGAAAAAAATTAAAAGACGAGACAAGAAAAAAATGGAAAGACAAATATTTAAATTTAAAAAGGGAAACTCTTAAAAGTAATGAAAATTTAAAGAAGTGACATTGAGAGATGAACGGGGATAGGATGAGAGGAGGGGAGGGATAGAAAGGAGACCTGAAAAACTAAAAAAATAATTATTTGTGGAGGGGAAGAGGAAAAACAAGTCGTTTAAATAAGATACAGGTGGACCCGTTGCAACAATGAGAAGTACAAGTTGTCCTGTCGAAAACGAACTTTACAACTTTGGTAGGGGGGGGGAGGACTAAGTGGGGGGCAGTGGGAGGCTGGGAAGGAATGGGAATGGGAAACAAAGGAGGAGGCTACAATGCTTGATAAGAAATGTTCTCATTATCTTGCCCATGTAATTTTAACCCATATGTACAGTATTTTCACAATAAAAAAATAAATTAAAAAATACTTCAAATATTGTATAGGTATAAATAGATAATACTGCTATTAAGGAATTTAATCCTAAGAAGTTTTGAATTGAGAATACATTTATGAATTAAGTATGTACACAATGGGGGATAAGGTCTTATAATCAATGACAGGTATATATGAGGATAAGCAGAACAAGAAATAATTCATGCAAAAAGAACAAAAGATGAAAAAGTAAAATCAATGAGAAAGAACAAAAAATACCTAAAGGTCAGTAGAGATTTTTTTTTAAAAAGCACATATACACCTAAAATAGGAGTTATAAGAGGAAGAAAAAAAGATTAATAAAAACAATTTTTTTATAATTAAAAAGTAAATATTTTAAAAGATATAAAAAAAGACTTCTTTGATTTTGTTTTTGGGGTGTTGATGGGAAGATCCTGTATCTCCCTTGTGTCAGTAACCAGTCTCTTGGTGGAGTCTCTGCTTTGCTTATGGTGTTTCGTTTTTTGTGGCTTGATTGGTTTTTTTAAGTCAGTTTGTTTGGGCAGGCAGAAAAAATTCTGTTGGTTTACCCAGAAGTTTGTGATCTTCCTCCAAGGCTAGTTCAGTGGGAGGGAGATCTGCTTTGAGTATCACAAAAGAGGGAGATGGCTGTTTCCTCTAGTTTGGAGTTGCTGTGAAAAGGCTGGGTTCTGGGAAAAGTTGAGGCCTTTCAGAAAACAGTAGCTTTTCCCTGAGGGGCTAGCTTCTGAGACATTCACAGAGCCCAGCCTGGAGCCATTCTCAGGGTTTATGTTTACTGAGTTTCAATTGATTGTCAGGGCTGCTGTAGAGAGGAGCAGCCTCTGGCTCTTTTTACCCAGTGAAGAAAGCCACTCCTTCATGGGTGTAGCTTTCTCTGCCTGGTTGTGGAGTTCAGAATGGCAGGTCAGGGTAGGTACTTGTGACTCGCTAAATGACTCTTTTGTTTTCATCAAAGGACTGAGTTGGAGCTAGCTGCTTAGCCAGGCCTTTGTCTGTATCAAAGATGGATATCTCCACTGTTGGGGGGAGGAGTGGCTTTCCCTCCTCTGCTTCCTTTGAGAAGCAGTGAGAATGTCAGTTTTGTACTCACGCGGGAGTGTTGGTTCCTGGGTAGCTTATGTTCTGCTATCTGCAGGATGAAGATATCTGCAATTTCTCAGTTCTTGTTGGTGTTGAGTAAAATCTGCTCACCTGCTGCATCTGGCACATTTGTCCCAAACTCTCTGGGTTGTAGGTATGGTGGCTATGGACGCCACCACAGCCGCCACAGCCGCTGCAGCCATGGCTGCTGGAAAATGCTCACATCTGTCTCCTTACCTGGATTTTCCCTCTCTGGCCAAACTCTCTGTACTGTGATGCACACTTGGTGTGCCTAGGACTGTTCACTGGAACATTAGAACTGCTTTCTCTGTGAGAACTTGTTTAGCCACCAGGTTCTCCTCTGCCATCTTCTCGAAATTCCTGAAGGTGTTTAAATGTTACTGGAATTGTTTTGGAATAAATATTTTTTACCTTGACTATCTTGAGAAAGAAGATTTGGTTTCTCAGCACTATTGGTAAGAACTTGAGTGAAAGAAACAAAAGGAAAAATGAGGAACAACTCAACACATACATTCAAAAGAAACAAAACAACCCAAGCAAACCCAAAATTAACTCAGTACTCAAGAACCTGCAGGAAATTCAAAGGTTTTTAAAAAATAGCTATGATAGGGGCTGGGAAGATGGCTCAGTGGTAGAGCGCTTGCCTTGCATGCATGAGGTCCTGGGTTCGATTCCTCAGCACTACATAAGCAAAAAGAAAAAAGCCAGAAGTGGCGCTATGGCTCAAGTGGTAGAGTGGTAGCCTTGAGCTGAAGAGCTGAGGGACAGCGCCCAGGCCCAGAGTTCAGGCCCCACGACCGGACTCAAAAAAAATAGCTATGATAAGCTTATGAAAATCCTGACTACATGGGAGCCTACTGTGGTGAGGATAGTGGTTAAAGCTCAGACTGGACCGAAAGATCTGTACACAATGCCAGGAACATGTTATTCTAAATTCCAGGAAGAATAACACGAAGTAGACTGAGCCCACGATCATACACAAGTAGGAAGCGAGATTCAATCTGAAAGTTAATCAGGATAATTTAGGGCTGGGGGCATGCCAAAGTGGTAAGAACATCCATTTAGAAGACACAAGATACTCAATTGAAATTCTAACATTATGGGTATTAAAGAACAAAAGCTATGACTTTAAATAATTGGAATAATTGCAAGATTTGAATATTGAATGGAGAAAAATCCATGAGAGAGATAGAGTTTACCCATGTTGCAATGCTTTCTACTTATGTGATAATATTATGTGGTACTCCAGGTTCAACAGAGTTACCTTGCAATGAGCATGGATGTGCATTTGGGTGAAAGAAATACTCTACTTACACAGGTGTAAATTAAATACTTTTTGGGGGTAGATTTTAGTTCTTGAACTAAGAGCCTGGGTGATATCTCTGAGTCTTTTCTCTCAAGGCTATCACTCTACTACTTTGAGCCACAGTTCCAATTCTGATTTTCTGTTGGTTGTTTGGAGATAAGAGGCTCATGGACTTTCCTGCCCAGGATGGCTTCAAACCAAGATCGTCAGATCTCAGCCTCCTGAATAACCAGGATTCCAGGCCTGAGCCGTCCATGTTTTTAATAATTTAGTAAATTGTAGTTACAGAAGTTAAAATTTATCATTATAACTTTTATAATATATGTGTGTATATTTATATCAATGCATACATATAGAAATATTTTAATGTGTTTTTGTATCTACAGTAGATTTATGAAATCATCCTTCATTACAAAATAACATGGAAACAATTTTAATGTGGAGCAAAGCATAGGGAATAGTCACGTTTCTTGTTGAATGAAATATGAATTGTGAGAATCAGTTTGAGAAAACCATTTAACAAAATAGATAATGGCTATTAATTCCAATCCCTTTATTTGCCCATATTTTGCATCCTCACACATGAGTGTCAAAGTCAAACCACACATTTTTGCCTTTGTAGTTAAATCATGCTATAATTTAGGGGATAGGTGAAGTAATCAAATAAAAGATTAAAATAATAGTAAGTGATGCTATGAGAGCTGAAAATTATTTTAAATATGATAGTAGCTAATTAAATTCCATATCTCTTACTTTTACTCTATTGTCATATCCCTCATTACCACATTAGGAAAGTACATATAAGATTCTCACTAAATTATGTGTAAAATTATGAAAAATGTATTAAAAAAATATGGGCACATCAGGGCTAGGAAAGTGGCTCAGTGGTAGAGCTCTTGCCTTGCATGCATGAGGCCCTGGGTTTGATTCCTCAGCACCACATAAGCAAAAAGAAGAAAGCTGGAAGTGGCGCTGTGGCTCCAATGGTAGATTGCAAGCCTTGAGCAGAAAAGCTGAGGGCCAGCGCCCAGGCCCGGAGTTCAGGCCCCTCATCTGGACAGAAAACAACAACAACAAGAATATGGGCACAGTGTGGTTTTAGCTGATTCAGACCTGTAGGGGGTAGTGTGTTTTTGAGAACTTGAAAAACCTTGTGATGGAGATGAAGGATGTGCTTATTCTGGAAAATTGGCTAGAGGGTTGCTCCCAGAAAAACAGTGGTGAATTCTTCCCAAAGTTTACAGTAAAATCAATCTCACAATTATGTTCTCTACTGCACTATTCACCATAGAGAACTTATGGAATCAGCCCAGATGCCCTTTAGCGGAGGGATGGTTGTAGAAAGTGTTGCACATATACACAATTGGATTGCACCCATCCATTATAAAGACCGTTACAGCATTTGCAAACAAATGGATAGATCTAAAATTATGTTAAGTAAACGACGTCAGAGCCAGACACACAAAGGACGCGTATTTGGAAGCCAGAATTTTATGCAAGTTAAACAACAGTATTAATCAAAGCATGCTATTTGCAGAGGAGTATTTAAAAGGTGTAATTTCTTATAAAATTGAACTTTTAATCCAACAAAATGAATACCAGGAAACTATCACTTGGAAAATGTGAGGGGAAGTCAAAAGGAAGCATTAAAGAGACTTACGGAAGTAGAGAGTGAAGCCATAATATTCAATGCAGATAGTATGAAACTAGGAAAAAATGAAAGTGGGGTGAGGTCTGGAAGGATGTGAGAAATTTATGTAAAGATCCATCATACTTAAAAACTGATTCATTGAATGGAAAACCCTTCGTACAACTATTTACTAAAAATATAATGAAAAACAATGGAGACATCTGATCTTAACCCATGAGTCAATATGATAATTTCCTTCTCAGAAATTTTCTTTGCAGGTATTATCCTCATAATAACAGAAAAGTGAACAACACAATGAATATCAATACATCACTTTGCCTATCCTAAATAGACACAATATAAAAATAACAGTACAAATATTTGAATATATCACATGATAAAATAACAAGTAGAAAATATCAAACTATGATTGTTTTTCCAAGTACTTTACCTTTGGTATCTAATTTAATCCTCACAATAATCCCATAAAGTAGAACTACTTCTATTTTTAATTCTAAGATGATGATATGTAAGTCTTCTGAGTTGGAATTACTAGTACAACATTGTACACACGGTAAGTGTTAGGCTGTGGTCCATTCCCACTATATCAAATAACCTCATTCTATTTTATAACTAAATACCAGCACTCAGTCTACTAATTCTAGGAAAATTTCCCAAAATTATTGTGCACACTCTAATAATATTTCACTTTATCTTTGTTAGAAAATAGGTAACTAAGCCGGACAGCGGTGGATCTCCCCTGTAATACTAGCTACTCAGGAGGCTGAGATCTGCGGATTGTGGTTCAGAGCCAGCTCGGGAAGGACAGACTGTGAGACTCTTATCTCTCATAAACCACTAGTAAACTGGAAGTGGCACTGTGGTCCAAGTGGTAGAGACCAGGGACAACACCCAAGCCCAGAGGTCAAGCCCCATGACCAACAACAACAAAAAAAGAAAATAAGTAACTGTAATATGAAAACTCCAAGTTCATAATCAATTTATACCTCCCTGGTGAAAGGAACTGCTAAACTATAACATTCTTGATTTCTAGCTCAAAATACTATAAATCATATTTTATCCCTTCACTCAACACTGCACTGCCTGGGGACCCCATCTCTGGTTAACACAGTCTTACTGAAAGAATGACCTGCCCAATTCCTGATGGAAACAGACTGCAGGTCTTTTGGAGCAATTGTTTCCATATTGTAGCTCACCTAAATTGTTTACCATTAGAAGTATTTTGATTGCTTTTTATACCAACATTTTGAGAAAAATGTACTACTTTATAATGTTATTGAAGAAAGACTGATATAAAAATCACTTTTCACCCCAGATAAATATTTTACCTTTCCTATACACAAAAATGCAGTCTGACATATTAATGTTAGGAATGAGAGGTTAAAAATCATAGGCACCAAGACCTAAGTATGAATTAAAGACTCTCCAACTTGTGAATACAATTGGTTTAAAAAGACATCAATACTACTGCATTTTTTAATTCCCTATGATAATGATAATGATTCCCTATGATAATGATAATGAAAATGATAAACTCTTAACACTTAAAAATAACTCATTTTCTTGGGAGTAGGACACATAACACAAGGTTAATTCTAATCATTTAAAAAGAACTTTATTTATACTAAACATTCACTCATAACTATAAAGATTCTAAAACTAACTGAAGTACAGAGACACAAAGGAAATAATTTAACTGCATCATGTACATTCAATGGACTGTTAATAGAAAACAAAGTTATACTAATAATTAGCTTACCCAATTCACTTACATTCTTTTATTCTATTCCATTTACTTTCATAAAAACTGGGTTTTCATAAAATGATGCATGAAAAAGCCTATATGCCCACTTACATTTTCAGATCTTAACAATATTTATTTCAGAAATTTTAGCTCTATAGTCAATGAACTGAAATAATACTAAAATATTCAAAGGACTTTTAGAAATTGCAAGACTTCCTCTGGGATGTTATGTATATTGGAAAAGATATTCAAAAAGCCTTATTTGTTAAAGTTGCCATAGTTACTCCCACAAAAGAGCCATTGGTAAAGATACCTGTGCATGTACAAAACACCTTCAAATGCATACACAATCTGGACATGACACATCCTTTTTGTTTGTTCGTTTTTGGAAGGAATATCTAACAAGCATATCGACAATACTTATTTTGTCAATAAGATGGGATATTCAAACGTAATATGGGTTTGATTAACTCTTAGTGCGAATAGATATGGTCTTGCAAAGAAAGTGATTTTCTACAGAAAACCGGAAAGAGTTTATCCAACTTGTGTTTCACAGGAATAACCAGAAAGTAACACCTGTTTGGTCACGTCGGTCCAAATCACTCCATGAGTGTATATTAAAGGTATAACCAATTTAAGAGGTCAAATATGAATTTTGTACTGACAATCATCTTACAGCAATAACTTACTACCTAATTATGTCTGTATCTTCTTATCTCACATACAATAAGAGCTGAAAGCGGTCTCTTTATCTAACTTAATGCTGTAAATGCTTTGATTATGATGACTTTTTTAGTAGACAAATAATATGTACAGAAGGGTGGTTCCACTGAAATGACATGACAGAACACTGATAAATAAAACATTGCAACACAGTTAGCTCTTTTCAGCCTCACCCTGTCCAGATTGGCAAGCAACATTGCAACAGCACACGCACACATATACATGTATACACATGTTCACACATGCACACACACATGTACATGCATGCTAAATTCAGGGTTTATTGTACAAAAAAGTTCAAATAAAATATTAGTGATTAGGACAAATGATAATATGCCTTATTACAAAATAATACATGAACCATCACCACCCATGTTACATTTTACCTGCCTCTCCAAATGTGACCACTTAATTTATTTTTAATTAATTGATTACCTTATTTATTCGTTTGGTGCTAATACTAGGGCTTGAACTCAGGGCCTGGCTTTGTCCCAGAATTTATTTTTTGTTTCAGTTTTCTCAAGGCTAGCATTTTACTGCTTGTACCATAGCTCCATTTCTAGCTTTTTCTGGTTACTTTCAAGTCAGAATCTAATGGACTTTTTTTTTCTTGGCCTGCTTTCAAACCACAATCCTCAGATTTCATCTTTCTGATTAACTACTACTAAAGACAGAAGACATCAGTGTGGCTTCTAATTT